>NC_141757.1:4391876-4700338 GCF_982258835.1 Parasteatoda tepidariorum | reverse complement strand
ATGAAACCAGCTCTAGGGTCGATGCGAGCCGGGTGCGAAATTCGTATCGCCCAGCTATTGACAGGATTCGGGCCCTGTTCACCTCATTGGTGGGAGAAAACTCTGTCCCCTGCGCCATCACAGCTCTGATATAGGTTCTTGTCTAGTTTATAGATTTTGTGTTATTAATATCCTCTTCAAGATTTTTTAAGCATTTTAATTTGTAATTCAATAATTTATTAATGAAGCCAGCTCTAGGGTCGATGCGAGCCGGGTGCAGAATTCGTATCGCCCAGCAATTGACAGGATTCGGGCCCGGTTCACCTCATTGGTGGGAGAAAACTCTTGCCCCTGCGCCATCACAGCTCTGATATAGGTTCTTGTCTAGTTTATAGGTTTTTTGCTATTAATGTCCTCCTGAAGATTTTTTAAGCATTTTAATTTGTAATACAATAATTTATTAATGAAACCAGCTCTAGGGTCCATGCGATCCGGGTGCGAAATTCATATCACCCTGCGATTGACAGGATTCGGGCCCTGTTCACCTCATTGGTGGGAGAAAACTCTGTCCTCTGCGCCATCACAGGTCTGATATAGGTTTTTGTCTAGATTATAGGTTTTGTTGTATCAATATCCTCCTCAAGATTTTTAAGCATTTTAATTTATAAGACAATTATTTATTAATGAAACCAGCTCTAGGGTCGATGCGAGCCGGGTGCGGAATTCGTGTCGCCCAGCCATTGACAGGATTCGGGCCCTGTTCTCCTCATTAGTGGGAGAAAACTCTGTTCCCTGCGCCATCACAGCTCTGATATAGGTTCTTGACTAGTTTATAGATTTTGTGTTATTAATATCCTCTTCAAGATTTTTTAAGCATTTTAATTTGTAATTCAATAATTTATTAATGAAGCCAGCTCTAGGGTCGATGCGAGCCGGGTGCAGAATTCGTATCGCCCAGCAATTGACAGGATTCGGACCCGGTTCACCTCATTGGTGGGAGAAAACTCTGTCCCCTGCGCCATCACAGCTTTGATATAGGTTCTTGTCTAGTTTATAGGTTTCGTGTTATTAATATCCTCTTCAAGATTTTTTAAGCATTTTAATTTGTTATACTATAATTTATTAATGAAACCAGCTCTAGGGTCGATGCGAGCCGGGTGCGAAATTCGTATCGCCCAGCTATTGACAGGATTCGGGCCCTGTTCACCTCATTGGTGGGAGAAAACTCTTGCCCCTGCGCCATCACAGCTCTGATATAGGTTTTTGTCTAGTTTATAGGTATTTTGCTATTAATATCCTCCTGAAGATTTTTTAAGCATTTTAATTTGTAATACAGTAATTTATTAATGAAACCAGCTCTAGGGTCGATGCGAGCCGGGTGCGAAATTCGTATCGCCTAGCCTTTGACGGGATTCGGGCCCTGTTCACCTAATTGGTGGGAGAAAACTCTGTCCCCTGCGCCATCACAGCTCTGATATAGGTTCTTGTCTAGTTTATAGGTTTCGTGTTATTAATATCCTCTTCAAGATTTTTTAAGCATTTTAATTTGTTATACTATAATTTATTAATGAAACCAGCTCTAGGGTCGATGCGAGCCGGGTGCGGAATTCGTATCGCCCAGCTATAGACAGGATTCGGGCCCTGTTCACCTCATTGGTGGGAGAAAACCATATATGGCAACGTTACTTTTAAAAAGTAACGAGTAAAAGTACAAGTATTTTTAAAATTAAAATGCTTTTTAATTTTAAAAACTAATATAGTATAAAGTAAAAGTACGTACTTTTTACTTGTACCGGCGGTACAAGTAACGAAAGTAAAAGTACTGCCATATATGGAGAAAACTCTGTCCCCTGCGCCAGCTCAGCTCTGATGTATGTTCTTGTCTGGTTTATAGGTTTTGTGTTATTAATATCCTTCTCGAAATTTTTTAAGCATTTAAATTTGTAATAAAATAATTTATTAATGAAACCAGCTCTAGGGTCAATGCAAGCCGGGTGCGAAATTCATATCGCCCTGCCATTGACAGGATTCGGACCTTGTTCACCTCATTGGTGGGAGAAACCTCTCACCCCAGCGCCATCACAGCTCTAATATAGGTTCTTGTCTAGTTTATACGTTTTGTGTTATTAATATCCCCAAGATTTTTTAAGCATTTAAATTTGGAATACAATAATTTATTAATGAAAGCCAACTCTAGGATATATGCGAGCCGTGTGCGGAATTCATATCGCCCTGCCATTGACAGGATTCGGGCCCTGTTCATCTCATTGTTGGGAGAAAACTCTGTCCCCTGCGCCATCACAGCTCTGATGTAGGTTTTTGTCTAGATTATAGGTTTTGTGTTATCAATATCCTCCAAGATTTTTTAAGCATATAAATTTGTAATACAATAAATTATTAATGAAACCAGCTCTAAGGTCGATGCGAGCCGGGTGCGGAATTCATATCACCCTGCCATTGACAGGATTCGGGCCCTGTTCACCTCATTGGTGGGAGAAAACTCTGTCCCCTGCGCCATCACAGCTCTGATATAAGTTCTTGTCTAGTTTATAGGTTTTTTGCTATTAATATCCTCCTGAAGATTATTAAGCATTTTAATTTGTAATACTATAATTTATTAATGAAACCAGCTGTAAGGTCGATGCGAGCCGGGTGCGGAATTCATATCGCCCTGCCATTGACAGTATTAGGGCCCTCTTCACCTCATTGGAGGGAGAAAACTCTGTCCCCTGCGCCATCACAGCTCTGATATAGGTTCTTGTCTAGTTTATAGGTTTTGTGTTATTAATATCCTCTTCAAGATTTTTTAAGCATTTTAATTTGTAATACTATACTTTATTAATGAAACCAGCTCTAGGGTCGATGCGAACCGGGTGCGAAATTCGTGTAGCCCAGCCATTGACAGGATTCGGGCCCTGTTCACCTCATTGGTGGGAAGAATCTCTGTCCCCTGCGCCATCACAGCTCTGATATAGGTTCTTGTCTAGTTTATAGGTTTTGTGTTATCAATATCCTCCAAGATTTTTTAAGCATTTTAATTTGTAATACAGTAATTTATTAATGAAACCAGCTCTAAGGTCGATGCGAGCCGGGTGCGGAATTCATATCGCCCTGCCATTGACAGTATTCGGGCCCTCTTCACCTCATTGGTGGGAGAAAACTCTGTCCCCTGCGCTATCACAGCTCTGATATAGGTTCTTGTCTAGTTTATAGGTTTTTTGCTATTAATATCCTCTTGAAGATTTTTTAAGCATTTTAATTTGTAATACAATATTTTATTAATGAAACCAGCTCTAAGGTCGATGCGAGCCGGGTGCGGAATTCATATCGCCCAGCCATTGACAGGATTCGGGCCCTGTTCATCTCATTGGTGGGAGAAAACTCGGTCCCCTGCGCCATCACAGCTCTTATATAGGTTCTTGTCTAGTTTATGGATTTTGTGTTATTAATATCCTCAAGATTTTTTAAGCATTTAAATTTGAAATACAATAATTTATTAATGAAACCTGCTCTAGGGTCCATGCGATCCGGGTGCGGAATTCATATCGCCTAGCCATTGACAGGATTCGGGCCCTGTTATCCTCATTGGTGGGAGAAAACTCTGTTCCCTGCGCCATCACGGCTCTAATATAGGTTCTTGTCTAGTTTATAGGTTTTGTGTATTAATATCCTCCAAGATTTTTTAAGCATTTTAATTTGTAATACAGTAATTTATTAATGAAACCAGCTCTAGGGTCGATGCGAGCCGGGTGCGAAATTCGTATCGCCTAGCCTTTGACGGGATTCGGGCCCTGTTCACCTAATTGGTGGGAGAAAACTCTGTCCCCTGCGCCATCACAACTCTGATATAGGTTCTTGTCTAGTTTATAAGTTTCGTGTTATTAATATCCTCTTCAAGATTTTTTAAGCATTTTAATTTGTTATACTATAATTTATTAATGAAACCAGCTCTAGGGTCGATGCGAGCCGGGTGCGGAATTCGTATCGCCCAGCTATTGACAGGATTCGGGCCCTGTTCACCTCATTGGTGGGAGAAAACCATATATGGCAACGTTACTTTTAAAAAGTAACGAGTAAAAGTACAAGTATTTTTAAAAAAGGTAACGAGTAAAAAGTTCTTATTTTAAAAAGTAACGAGTAAAAAGTATAAGTAAAAGTACAAGTACTAAACAAAAAAAGTAACGATTTAAAAGTACATTTCTAGGAAATCGAAAATTCAAAGTAACCTAAAATTTTATTGAATAATATTCTTATGTTCTTTAATGTTTTTTCAAAATTGTTGTTATTTATTAAATCATTTTTAATTTTGAAAGTTATTGATATTAATTTATTTTTAAATTCGGAAGAATATTATAATATAATTTTATAATATAATCGTATAATATAATTTTAAAATCAAATATAATTTTAATATAAAATTTTTTATGGATTTGCACGAAAAAGAAATTTTATCTATTAATTTTAATTTTTAGTTTATTGCTTTTATTTATTTAAATTACCATTGATTTAAAATTGTTTTACTCTTTAGAAACGCGTTTTAAAAGCACAAGCATAAACAAAGCAAACACGGGGTTTCAGATAGCTTTGTGATCCTTGAGCTAGTAAAAAATAATTGAATGTGCAGTATAAGTTGAAACAGAAGGTATTTAAACACGAAGCTAGCTGTGAATGCATATATATTGCACGTTAATTTTATAAATTAAAAAACATAAGAATTTTTTTTTAATTTAATTTTTTTTAAAGCTTACCGAGTTTTATAAAAAAGTAACGGTTTTATTCGATATTTCCGTTACAAATACTTGTACTTTTTCCCTAAAAAAGTAACGAAAGTACAAGTAAAAGTACTAAATTTAAAAAGTAACGAAGTACAAGTAAAAGTACGTACTTTTTACTTGTACCGGCGGTACAAGTAACGAAAGTAAAAGTACTGCCATATATGGAGAAAACTCTGTCCCCTGCGCCATCACAGCTCTGATATAGGTTCTTGTCTATTTTATAGATTTTGTGTTATTAATATCCTCTTCAAGATTTTTTAAGCATTTGAATTTGTAATTCAATAATTTATTAATGAAGCCAGCTCTAGGGTCGATGCGAGCCGGGTGCAGAATTCGTATCGCCCAGCAATTGACAGGATTCGGACCCGGTTCACCTCATTGGTGGGAGAAAACTCTGTCCCCTGCGCCATCACAGCTCTGATATAGGTTTTTGTCAGGTTTATAGGTTTTGTGTTCTTAATATCCTCTTCAAGATTTTTTAAGCATTTAAATTTGAAATACAATAATTTATTAGTGAAACCTGCTCTAGGGTCGATGCGAGCCGGATGCGGAATTCGTGTCGCCCAGCCATTAACAGGATTCGGGCCCTGTTCACCTCATTGGTGGGAGAAATCTCTGTCCCCTGCGCCAGCTCAGCTCTGATGTATGTTCTTGTCTGGTTTATAGGTTTTGTGTTATTAATATCCTTCTCGAAATTTTTTAAGCATTTAAATTTGTAATAAAATAATTTATTAATGAAACCAGCTCTAGGGTCAATGCAAGCCAGGTGCGAAATTCATATCGCCCTGCCATTGACAGGATTCGGACCTTGTTCACCTCATTGGTGGGAGAAAACTCTGTCCCCTGCGCCATCACAGCTCTGATGTAGGTTTTTGTCTAGATTATAGGTTTTGTGTTATCAATATCCTCCAAGATTTTTTAAGCATTTAAATTTGTAATACAATAAATTATTAATGAAACCAGCTCTAAGGTCGATGCGAGCCGGGTGCGGAATTCATATCACCCTGCCATTGACAGGATTCGGGCCCTGTTCACCTCATTGGTGGGAGAAAACTCTGTCCCCTGCGCCATCACAGCTCTGATATAAGTTCTTGTCTAGTTTATAGGTTTTTTGCTATTAATATCCTCCTGAAGATTATTAAGCATTTTAATTTGTAATACTATAATTTATTAATGAAACCAGCTGTAAGGTCGATGCGAGCCGGGTGCGGAATTCATATCGTCCTGCCATTGACAGTATTAGGGCCCTCTTCACCTCATTGGAGGGAGAAAACTCTGTCCCCTGCGCCATCACAGCTCTGATATAGGTTCTTGTCTAGTTTATAGGTTTTGTGTTATTAATATCCTCTTCAAGATTTTTTAAGCATTTTAATTTGTAATACTATACTTTAGTAATGAAACCAGCTCTAGGGTCGATGCGAACCGGGTGCGAAATTCGTGTAGCCCAGCCATTGACAGGATTCGGGCCCTGTTCACCTCATTGGTGGGAAGAATCTCTGTCCCCTGCGCCATCACAGCTCTGATATAGGTTCTTGTCTAGTTTATAGGTTTTGTGTTATCAATATCCTCCAAGATTTTTTAAGCATTTTAATTTGTAATAGTGTAATTTATTAATGAAACCAGCTCTAAGGTCGATGCGAGCCGGGTGCGGAATTCATATCGCCCTGCCATTGACAGTATTCGGGCCCTCTTCACCTCATTGGTGGGAGAAAACTCTGTCCCCTGCGCTATCACAGCTCTGATATAGGTTCTTGTCTAGTTTATAGGTTTTTTGCTATTAATATCCTCTTGAAGATTTTTTAAGCATTTTAATTTGTAATACAATATTTTATTAATGAAACCAGCTCTAAGGTCGATGCGAGCCGGGTGCGGAATTCATATCGCCCAGCCATTGACAGGATTCGGGCCCTGTTCATCTCATTGGTGGGAGAAAACTCGGTCCCCTGCGCCATCACAGCTCTTATATAGGTTCTTGTCTAGTTTATGGATTTTGTGTTATTAATATCCTCAAGATTTTTTAAGCATTTAAATTTGGAATACAATAATTTATTAATGAAAGCCAACTCTAGGATATATGCGAGCCGTGTGCGGAATTCATATCGCCCAGCCATTGACAGGATTCGGGCCCTGTTCACCTCATTAGTGGGAGAAAACTCTGTCCCCTGCGCCATCACTGCTCTAATATAGGTTTTTGTCAGGTTTATAGGTTTTGTGTTCTTAATATCCTCTTAAAGATTTTTTAAACATTTAAATTTGAAATACAATAATTTATTAATGAAACCTGCTCTAGGGTCCATGCGATCCGGGTGCGGAATTCATATCGCCTAGCCATTGACAGGATTCGGGCCCTGTTATCCTCATTGGTGGGAGAAAACTCTGTTCCCTGCGCCATCACGGCTCTAATATAGGTTCTTGTCTAGTTTATAGGTTTTGTGTATTAATATCCTCCAAGATTTTTTAAGCATTTTAATTTGTAATACAGTAATTTATTAATGAAACCAGCTCTAGGGTCGATGCGAGCCGGGTGCGAAATTCGTATCGCCTAGCCTTTGACGGGATTCGTTCCCTGTTCACCTAATTGGTGGGAGAAAACTCTGTCCCCTGCGCCATCACAACTCTGATATAGGTTCTTGTCTAGTTTATAAGTTTCGTGTTATTAATATCCTCTTCAAGATTTTTTAAGCATTTTAATTTGTTATACTATAATTTATTAATGAAACCAGCTCTAGGGTCGATGCGAGCCGGGTGCGGAATTCGTATCGCCCAGCTATTGACAGGATTCGGGCCCTGTTCACCTCATTGGTGGGAGAAAACCATATATGGCAACGTTACTTTTAAAAAGTAACGAGTAAAAGTACAAGTATTTTTAAAAAAGGTAACGAGTAAAAAGTTCTTATTTTAAAAAGTAACGAGTAAAAAGTATAAGTAAAAGTACAAGTACTAAACAAAAAAAGTAACGATTTAAAAGTTCATTTCTAGGAAATCGAAAATTCAAAGTAACCTAAAATTTTATTGAATAATATTCTTATGTTCTTTAATGTTTTTTCAAAATTGTTGTTATTTATTAAATCATTTTTAATTTTGAAAGTTATTGATATTAATTTATTTTTAAATTCGGAAGAATATTATAATATAATTTTATAATATAATCGTATAATATAATTTTAAAATCAAATATAATTTTAATATAAAATTTTTTATGGATTTGCACGAAAAAGAAATTTTATCTATTAATTTTAATTTTTAGTTTATTGCTTTTATTTATTTAAATTACCATTGATTTAAAATTGTTTTACTCTTTAGAAACGCGTTTTAAAAGCACAAGCATAAACAAAGCAAACACGGGGTTTCAGATAGCTTTGTGATCCTTGAGCTAGTAAAAAATAATTGAATGTGCAGTATAAGTTGAAACAGAAGGTATTTAAACACGAAGCTAGCTGTGAATGCATATATATTGCACGTTAATTTTATAAATTAAAAAACATAAGCATTTTTTTTTAATTTAATTTTTTTTAAAGCTTACCGAGTTTTATAAAAAAGTAACGGTTTTATTCGATATTTCCGTTACAAATACTTGTACTTTTTCCCTAAAAAAGTAACGAAAGTACAAGTAAAAGTACTAAATTTAAAAAGTAACGAAGTACAAGTAAAAGTACGTACTTTTTACTTGTACCGGCGGTACAAGTAACGAAAGTAAAAGTACTGCCATATATGGAGAAAACTCTGTCCCCTGCGCCATCACAGCTCTGATATAGGTTCTTGTCTATTTTATAGATTTTGTGTTATTAATATCCTCTTCAAGATTTTTTAAGCATTTTAATTTGTTATTCAATAATTTATTAATGAAGCCAGCTCTAGGGTCGATGCGAGCCGGGTGCAGAATTCGTATCGCCCAGCAATTGACAGGATTCGGGCCCGGTTCACCTCATTGGTGGGAGATAACTCTGTCCCCTGCGCCATCACAGCTCTGATATAGGTTCTTGTCAGGTTTATAGGTTTTGTGTTCTTAATATCCTCTTCAAGATTTTTTAAGCATTTAAATTTGAAATACAATAATTTATTAGTGAAACCTGCTCTAGGGTCGATGCGAGCCGGGTGCGGAATTCGTGTCGCCCAGCCATTGACAGGATTCGGGCCCTGTTCACCTCATTGGTGGGAGAAAACTCTTGCCCCTGCGCCATCACAGCTCTGGTATATGTTCTTGTCTAATTTATAGGTTTTTTGCTATTAATATGCTCCTGAAGATTTTTTAAGCATTTTAATTTGTAATACAATAATTTATTAATGAAACCAGCTCTAAGGTCGATGCGAGTCGGGTGCGAAATTCATATCGCCCTGCGATTGACAGAACTCGGGCCCTGTTCACCTCATTGGTGGGAGAAAACTCTGTCCCCTGCGCCATCACAGCTCTGATATAGGTTTTTGTCTAGATTATAGTATTTGTGTTATCAATATCCTCCTCAAAATTTTTAAGCATTTTAATTTGTAAGACAATAATTTATTAATGAAACCAGCTCTAAGGTCGATGCGAGCCGGGTGCGAAATTCATATCGCCTTGCGATTGACAGGATTCGGGCCCTGTTCACCTCATTGGTGGGAGAAAACTCTGTCACCAGCGCCATCACAGCTCTGTTATAGATTCTTGTCTAGTTTATAGGTTTTGTGTTCTTAATATCCTCAAGATTTTTTAAGCATTTAAATTAGTAATACAATAATTTATTAATGAAACCAGCTCTAAGGTCGATGCGAGCCGGGTGCGGAATTCATATCGCCCTGCCATTGACAGGATTCGGGCCCTGTTCACCTCATTGGTGGGAGAAAACTCTGTCCCCTGTGCCATCACAGCTCTGATATAGGTTTTTGTCTAGATTATAGGTTTTGTGTTATAAATATCCTCCTCAAAATTTTAAAGCATTTTAATTTGTAAGACAATAATTTATTAATGAAACCAGCTCTAGGGTCGATGCGAGCCGGGTGCGGAATTCGTGTCGCCCAGCCATTGACAGGATTCGGGCCCTGTTCTCCTCATTGGTGGGAGAAAACTCTGTTCCCTGCGCCATCACAGCTCTGATATAGGTTCTTGTCTAGTTTATAGGTTTCGTGTTATTAATATCCTCTTCAAGATTTTTTAAGCATTTTAATTTGTTATACTATAATTTATTAATGAAACCAGCTCTAGGGTCGATGCGAGCCGGGTGCGAAATTCGTATCGCCCAGCTATTGACAGGATTCGGGCCCTGTTCACCTCATTGGTGGGAGAAAACTCTGTCCCCTGCGCCATCACAGCTCTGATATAGGTTTTTGTCTAGTTTATAGATTTTGTGTTATTAATATCCTCTTCAAGATTTTTTAAGCATTTTAATTTGTAATTCAATAATTTATTAATGAAGCCAGCTCTAGGGTCGATGCGAGCCGGGTGCAGAATTCGTATCGCCCAGCAATTGACAGGATTCGGGCCCGGTTCACCTCATTGGTGGGAGAAAACTCTTGCCCCTGCGCCATCACAGCTCTGATATAGGTTCTTGTCTAGTTTATAGGTTTTTTGCTATTAATGTCCTCCTGAAGATTTTTTAAGCATTTTAATTTGTAATACAATAATTTATTCATGAAACCAGCTCTAAGGTCGATGCGAGCCGGGTGCGAAATTCATATCACCCTGCGATTGACAGGATTCGGGCCCTGTTCACCTTATTGGTGGGAGAAAATTCTGTCTCCTGCGCCATCACAGCTCGGATATAGGTTCTTCTCTAGTTTACAGGTTTTTTGCTATTAATATCCTCCTGAAGATTTTTTAAGCATTTTAATTTGTAATACAATAATTTATTAATGAAACCTGCTCTAGGGTCCATGCGATCCGGGTGCGAAATTCTTATCGCCCAGCCATTGACAGGATTCGGGCCCTGTTCACCTCATTGGTGGGAGAAAACTCTGTCCTCTGCGCCATCACAGGTCTGATATAGGTTTTTGTCTAGATTATAGGTTTTGTTGTATCAATATCCTCCTCAAGATTTTTAAGCATTTTAATTTATAAGACAATTATTTATTAATGAAACCAGCTCTAGGGTCGATGCGAGCCGGGTGCGGAATTCGTGTCGCCCAGCCATTGACAGGATTCGGGCCCTGTTCTCCTCATTAGTGGGAGAAAACTCTGTTCCCTGCGCCATCACAGCTCTGATATAGGTTCTTGACTAGTTTATAGATTTTGTATTATTAATATCCTCTTCAAGATTTTTTAAGCATTTTAATTTGTAATTCAATAATTTATTAATGAAGCCAGCTCTAGGGTCGATGCGAGCCGGGTGCAGAATTCGTATCGCCCAGCAATTGACATTATTCGGGCCCGGTTCACCTCATTGGTGGGAGAAAACTCTGTCCCCTGCGCCATCACAGCTCTGATATAGGTTTTTGTCAGGTTTATAGGTTTTGTGTTCTTAATATCCTCTTCAAGATTTTTTAAGCATTTAAATTTGAAATACAATAATTTATTAATGAAACCTGCTCTAGGGTCCATGCGATCCGGGTGCGGAATTCATATCGCCTAGCCATTGACAGGATTCGGGCCCTGTTCACATCATTGGTGGGAGAAAACTCTGTCCCCTGCGCCATCACAGCTCTGATATAGGTTTTTGTCAGGTTTATAGGTTTTGTGTTCTTAATATCCTCTTCAAGATTTTTTAAGCATTTAAATTTGAAATACAATAATTTATTAATGAAACCAGCTCTAGGGTCGATGCGAGCCGGGTGCGGAATTCGTGTCGCCCAGCCACTGACAGGATTCGGGCCCTGTTCACCTCATTGGTGGGAGAAAACTCTTGCCCCTGCGCCATCACAGCTCTGATACATGTTCTTGTCTAGTTTATAGGTTTTTTGCTATTAATATCCTCCTGAAGATTTTTTAAGCATTTTAATTTGTAATACAATAATTTATTAATGAAACCAGCTCTAAGGTCGATGCGAGTCGGGTGCGAAATTCATATCGCCCTGCGATTGACAGAATTCGGGCCCTGTTCACCTCATTGGTGGGAGAAAACTCTGTCCCCTGCGCCATCACAGCGCTGATATAGGTTTTTGTCTAGATTATAAGTTTTGTGTTATCAATATCCTCCTCAAAATTTTTAAGCATTTTAATTTGTAAGACAATAATTTATTAATGAAACCAGCTCTAAGGTCGATGCGAGCCGGATTCGAAATTCATATCGCCCTGCGATTGACAGGATTCGGGCCCTTTTCACCTCATTGGTGGGAGAAAACTCTGTCACCAGCGCCATCACAGCTCTGTTATAGATTCTTGTCTAGTTTATAGGTTTTGTGTTATTAATACCCTCAAGATTTTTTAAGCATTTAAATTTGTAATACAATAATTTATTAATGAAACCAGCTCTAAGGTCGATGCGAGCCGGGTGCGGAATTCATATCGCCCTGCCATTGACCGGATTCGGGCCCTGTTCACCTCATTGGTGGGAGAAAACTCTGTCCCCTGCGCCATCACAGCTCTGATATAGGTTTTTGTCTAGATTGTAGGTTTTGTGTTATAAATATCCTCCTCAAAATTTTTAAGCATTTTAATTTGTAAGACAATAATTTATTAATGAAACCAGCTCTAGGGTCGATGCGAGCCGGGTGCGGAATTCGTGTCGCCCTGCCATTGACAGGATTCGGGCCCTGTTCTCCTCATTGGAGGGAGAAAACTCTGTTCCCTGCGCCATCACAGCTCTGATATAGGTTCTTGTCTAGTTTATAGGTTTCGTGTTATTAATATCCTCTTCAAGATTTTTTAAGCATTTTAATTTGTAATTCAATAATTTATTAATGAAGCCTGCTCTAGGGTCGATGCGAGCCGGGTGCAGAATTCGTATAGCCCAGCAATTGACAGGATTCGGGCCCGGTTCACCTCATTGGTGGGAGAAAACTCTGTCCCCTGCGCCATCACAGCTCTGATATAGGTTTTTGTCAGGTTTATAGGTTTTGTGTTCTTAATATCCTCTTCAAGATTTTTTAAGCATTTAAATTTGAAATACAATAATTTATTAATGAAACCCTTAGGGTCCATGCGATCCGGGTGCGGAATTCATATCGCCTAGCCATTGACAGGATTCGGGCCCTGGTCACATCATTGGTGGGAGAAAACTCTGTCCTCTGCGCCATCACTGCTCTGATATAGGGTCTTGTCTAGTTTCGAGATTTTGTGTTATTAATATCCTCTTCAAGATTTTTTAAGCATTTTAATTTGTAATTCAATAATTTATTAATGAAGCCAACACTAGGGTCGATGCGAGCCGGGTGCAGAATTCGTATCGCCCAGCAATTGAAATTATTCGGGCCCGGTTCACCTCATTGGTGGGAGAAAACTCTGTCCCCTGCGCCATCACAGCTCTGATATAGGTTTTTGTCAGGTTTATAGGTTTTGTGTTCTTAATATCCTCTTCAAGATTTTTTAAGCATTTAAATTTGAAATACAATAATTTATTAATGAAACCTGCTCTAGGGTCCATGCGATCCGGGTGCGGAATTCATATCGCCTAGCCATTGACAGGATTCGGGCCCTGTTCACATCATTGGTGGGAGAAAACTCTGTCCCCTGCGCCATCACAGCTCTGATATAGGTTCTTGTCTAGTTTATAGGCATCGTGTTATTAATATCCTCTTCAAGATTTTTTAAGCATTTTAATTTGTTATACTATAATTTATTAATGAAACCAGCTCTAGGGTCGATGCGAGCCGGGTGCGGAATTCGTATCGCCCCGCTATTGACAGGATTCGGGCCCTTTTCACCTCATTGGTGGGAGAAAACTCTGTCCCCTGCGCCATCACAGCTCTGATATAGGTTCTTGTCTAGTTTATAGATTTTGTGTTATTAATATCCTCTTCAAGATTTTTTAAGCATTTTAATTTGTAATTCAATAATTTATTAATGAAGCCAGCTCTAGGGTCGATGCGAGCCGGGTGCAGAATTCGTATCGCCCAGCAATTGAAATTATTCGGGCCCTGTTCACCTCATTGGTGGGAGAAAACTCTGTCCCCTGCGCCATCACAGCTCTGATATAGGTTCTTGTCTAGTTTATAGGATTTTTGCTATTAATATCCTCCTGAAGATTTTTTAAGCATTTTAATTTGTAATACAATAATTTATTAATGAAACCAGCTCTAAGGTCGATGCGAGCCGGGTGCGAAATTCGTGTCGCCCAGCCATTGACAGGATTCGGGCCCTGTTCACCTCATTGGTGGGAAAAATCTCTGTCCCCTGCGCCATCACAGCTCTGATGTATGTTCTTGTCTGGTTTATAGGTTTTGTGTTATTAATATCCTCCTCAAAATTTTTTAATCATTTAAATTTGTAATACAATAATTTATTAATGAAACCAGCTCTAGGGTCGATGCGAGCCGGGTGCGAAATTCGTATCGCCTAGCCATTGACGGGATTCGGGCCCAGTTCACCTCATTGGTGGGAGAAAACTCTGTCCCCTGCGCCATCACAGCTCTGATATAGGTTCTTGTCTAGTTTATAGGATTTTTGCTATTAATATCCTCCTGAAGATTTTTTAAGCATTTTAATTTGTAATACAATAATTTATTAATGAAACCAGCTCTAAGGTCGATGCGAGCCGGGTGCGAAATTCGTGTCGCCCAGCCATTGACAGGATTCGGGCCCTGTTCACCTCATTGGTGGGAAAAATCTCTGTCCCCTGCGCCATCACAGCTCTGATGTATGTTCTTGTCTGGTTTATAGGTTTTGTGTTATTAATATCCTCCTCAAAATTTTTTAATCATTTAAATTTGTAATACAATAATTTATTAATGAAACCAGCTCTAGGGTCGATGCGTGCCGGGTGCGAAATTCCTATCGCCTAGCCATTGACGGGATTCGGGCCCAGTTCACCTCATTGGTGGGAGAAAACTCTGTCCCCTGCGCCATCACAGCTCTGATATAGGTTCTTGTCTAGTTTATAGGTTTCGTGTTATTAATATCCTCCTCAAGATATTTTAAGCATTTTAATTTGTAATACAATAATTTATTAATGAAACCAGCTCTAAGGTCGATGCAAGCCGGGTGCGGAATTCATAGCGCCCTGCCATTGACAGGATTCGGGCCCTCATTGGTGGGAGAAAACTCTGTCGCCTGCGCCATCACAGCTCTGATATAGGTTCTTGTCTAGTTTATAGGTTTTGTGTTATTAATATCCTCAAGATTTTTTAAGCATTTAAATTTGTAATACAATAATTTATTGATGAAACCAGCTCTAAGGTCGATGCGAGCCGGGTGCGGAATTCATATCGCCCTGCCATTGACAGGATTCGGGCCCTGTTCACCTCATTGGTGGGAGAAAACTCTGTCCCCTGCGCAATCACAGCTCTGATATAGGTTCTTGTCTAGTTTATAGATTTTGTGTTATTAATATCCTCCTGGATTTTTTAAGCATTTTAATTTGTAATACAATAATTTATTAATGAAACCAGCTCTAGGGTCGAAGCGAGCCGGGTGCGAAATTCGTGTCGCCCAGCCATTGACAGGATTCGGGGCCCTGCTCACCTCATTGGTGGGAGAAACCTCTCACCCCAGCGCCTTCACAGCTCTGATATAGGTTCTTGTCTAGTTTATAGGTTTTGTATTATTAATATCATCCTCAAGATTTTTTAAGCATTTTAATTTGTT
This sequence comes from Parasteatoda tepidariorum, assembly GCF_982258835.1. Lineage (NCBI taxonomy): Eukaryota > Metazoa > Arthropoda > Arachnida > Araneae > Theridiidae > Parasteatoda > Parasteatoda tepidariorum. Next base: position 4,684,933 of record NC_141757.1, on the reverse strand, counting down.
ATACAATAATTTATTAATGAAACCAGCTCTAGGGTCGATGCGAGCCGGGTGCGGAATTCGTGTCGCCCAGCCATTGACAGGATTCGGGCCCTGTTCTCCTCATTGGTGGGAGAAAACTCTGTTCCCTGCGCCATCACGGCTCTGATATAAGTTCTTGTCTAGTTTATAGGTTTTGTGTATTAATATCCTCCAAGATTTTTTAAGCATTTTAATTTGTAATACAATAATTTATTAATGAAACCTGTTCTAGGGTCCATGCGATCCGGGTGCGAAATTCGTGTCGCCCAGCCATTGACAGGATTCGGGCCCTGTTCACCTCATTGGCGGGAGAAATCTCTGTCCCCTGCGCCTGCTCAGCTCTGATGTATGTTCTTGTCTGGTTTATAGGTTTTGTGTTATTAATATCCTTCTCAAAATTTTTTAAGCATTTAAATTTGTAATACAATAAATTATTAATGAAATCAGCTCTAAGGTCGATGCGAGCCGGGTGCGGAATACATATCGCCCTGCCATTGACAGGATTCGGGCCCTGTTCACCTCATTGGTGGGAGAAAACTCTGTCCCCTGCGCCATCACAGCTCTGATATAGGTTCTTGTCTAGTTTATAGGATTTTTGCTATTAATATCCTCCTGAAGATTTTTTAAGCATTTTAATTTGTAATACAATAATTTATTAATGAAACCAGCTCTAAGGTCGATGCGAGCCGGGTGCGAAATTCGTGTCGCCCAGCCATTGACAGGATTCGGGCCCTGTTCACCTCATTGGTGGGAAAAATCTCTGTCCCCTGCGCCATCACAGCTCTGATGTATGTTCTTGTCTGGTTTATAGGTTTTGTGTTATTAATATCCTCCTCAAAATTTTTTAATCATTTAAATTTGTAATACAATAATTTATTAATGAAACCAGCTCTAGGGTCGATGCGAGCCGGGTGCGAAATTCGTATCGCCTAGCCATTGACGGGATTCGGGCCCAGTTCACCTCATTGGTGGGAGAAAACTCTGTCCCCTGCGCCATCACAGCTCTGATATAGGTTCTTGTCTAGTTTATAGGTTTCGTGTTATTAATATCCTCCTCAAGATATTTTAAGCATTTTAATTTGTAATACAATAATTTATTAATGAAACCAGCTCTAAGGTCGATGCAAGCCGGGTGCGGAATTCATAGCGCCCTGCCATTGACAGGATTCGGGCCCTCATTGGTGGGAGAAAACTCTGTCGCCTGCGCCATCACAGCTCTGATATAGGTTCTTGTCTAGTTTATAGGTTTTGTGTTATTAATATCCTCAAGATTTTTTAAGCATTTAAATTTGTAATACAATAATTTATTAATGAAACCAGCTCTAAGGTCGATGCGAGCCGGGTGCGGAATTCATATCGCCCTGCCATTGACAGGATTCGGGCCCTGTTCTCCTCATTGGTGGGAGAAAACTCTGTCCCCTGCGCAATCACAGCTCTGATATAGGTTCTTGTCTAGTTTATAGATTTTGTGTTATTAATATCCTCCTGGATTTTTTAAGCATTTTAATTTGTTATACAATAATTTATTAATGAAACCAGCTCTAGGGTCGATGCGAGCCGGGTGCGGAATTCGTGTCGCCCAGCCATTGACAGGATTCGGGCCCTGTTCTCCTCATTGGTGGGAGAAAACTCTGTTCCCTGCGCCATCACGGCTCTGATATAAGTTCTTGTCTAGTTTATAGGTTTTGTGTATTAATATCCTCCAAGATTTTTTAAGCATTTTAATTTGTAATACAATAATTTATTAATGAAACCTGCTCTAGGGTCCATGCGATCCGGGTGCGAAATTCGTGTCGCCCAGCCATTGACAGGATTCGGGCCCTGTTCACCTCATTGGCGGGAGAAATCTCTGTCCCCTGCGCCTGCTCAGCTCTGATGTATGTTCTTGTCTGGTTTATAGGTTTTGTGTTATTAATATCCTTATCAAAATTTTTTAAGCATTTAAATTTGTAATACAATAAATTATTAATGAAATCAGCTCTAAGGTCGATGCGAGCCGGGTGCGGAATTCATATCGCCCTGCCATTGACAGGATTCGGGCCCTGTTCACCTCATTGGTGGGAGAAAACTCTGTTCCCTGCGCCATCACAGCTCTGATGTATGTTCTTGTCTGGTTTATAGGTTTTGTGTTATTAATATCCTCCTCAAAATTTTTTAATCATTTAAATTTGTAATACAATAATTTATTAATGAAACCAGCTCTAAGGTCGATGCGAGCCGGGTGCGGAATTCATAGCGCCCTGCCATTGACAGGATTCGGGCCCTGTTCACCTCATTGGTGGGAGAAAACTCTGTCCCCTGCGCCATCACAGCTCTGATATAGGTTTTTGTCTAGATTATAGGTTTTGTTGTATCAATATCCTCCTCAAGATTTTTAAGCATTTTAATTTATAAGACAATTATTTATTAATGAAACCAGCTCTAGGGTCGATGCGAGCCGGGTGCGGAATTCGTGTCGCCCAGCCATTGACAGGATTCGGGCCCTGTTCACCTCATTGGTGGGAGAAAACTCTGTCCCCTGCTCCATCACAGCTCTGATATAGTTTCTTGTCTAGTTTATAGGCATCGTGTTATTAATATCCTCTTCAAGATTTTTTAAGCATTTTAATTTGTAATTCAATAATTTATTAATGAAGCCAGCTCTAGGGTCGATGCGAGCCGGGTGCAGAATTCGTATCGCCCAGCAATTGAAATTATTCGGGCCCGGTTCACCTCATTGGTGGGAGAAAACTCTGTCCCCTGCGCCATCACAGCTCTGATATAGGTTTTTGTCAGGTTTATAGGTTTTGTGTTCTTAATATCCTCTTCAAGATTTTTTAAGCATTTAAATTTGAAATACAATAATTTATTAATGAAACCTGCTCTAGGGTCCATGCGATCCGGGTGCGGAATTCATATCGCCTAGCCATTGACAGGATTCGGGCCCTGTTCACATCATTGGTGGGAGAAAACTCTGTCCCCTGCGCCATCACTGCTCTGATATAGGTTCTTGTCTAGTTTCTAGATTTTGTGTTATTAATATCCTCCAAGATTTTTTAAGCATTTTAATTTGTAATACAATAATTTATTAATGAAACCAGCTCTAGGGTCGATGCGAGCCGGGTGCGGAATTCGTGTCGCCCAGCCATTGGCAGGATTCGGGCCCTGTTCACCTCATTGGTGGGAGAAAACTCTTGCCCCTGCGCCATCACAACTCTGATATAGGTTCTTGTCTAGTTTATAGGTTTTTTGCTATTAATGTCCTCCTGAAGATTTTTTAAGCATTTTAATTTGTAATACAATAATTTATTAATGAAACCAGCTGTAAGGTCGATGCGAGCCGGGTGCGAAATTCATATCACCCTGCGATTGACAGGATTCGGGCCCTGTTCACCTCATTGGTGGGAGAAAACTCTGTCCCCTGCGCCATCACAGCTCTGATATAGGTTCTTGTCTAGTTTACAGGTTTTTTGCTATTAATATCCTCCTGAAGATTTTTTAAGCAATTTAATTTGTAATACAATAATTTATTAATGAAACCTGCTCTAGGGTCCATGCGATCCGGGTGCGAAATTCTTATCGCCCAGCCATTGACAGGATTCGGGCCCTGTTCACCTCATTGGTGGGAGAAAACTCTGTCCCCTGCGCCATCACGGCTCTGATATAGGTTCTTGTCTAGTTTATAGGTTTTGTGTATTAATATCCTCCAAGATTTTTTAAGCATTTTAATTTGTAATACAGTAATTTATTAATGAAGCCAGCTCTAGGGTCGATGCGAGCCAGGTGCGGAATTCGTGTCGCCCAGCCATTGACAGGATTCGGGCCCTGTTCACCTCATTGGCGGGAGAAATCTCTGTCCCCTGCGCCTGCTCAGCTCTGATGTATGTTCTTGTCTGGTTTATAGGTTTTGTGTTATTAATATCCTTCTCAAAATTTTTTAAGCATTTAAATTTGTAATACAATAAATTATTAATGAAATCAGCTCTAAGGTCGATGCGAGCCGGGTGCGGAATTCATATCGCCCTGCCATTGACAGGATTCGGGCCCTGTTCACCTCATTGGTGGGAGAAAACTCTGTCCCCTGCGCCATCACAGCTCTGATATAGGTTCTTGTCTAGTTTATAGGATTTTTGCTATTAATATCCTCCTGAAGATTTTTTAAGCATTTTAATTTGTAATACAATAATTTATTAATGAAACCAGCTCTAAGGTCGATGCGAGCCGGGTGCGAAATTCGTGTCGCCCAGCCATTGACAGGATTCGGGCCCTGTTCACCTCATTGGTGGGAGAAAACTCTGTCCCCTGCGCCATCACAGCTCTGATATAGGTTCTTGTCTAGTTTATAGGCATCGTGTTATTAATATCCTCTTCAAGATTTTTTAAGCATTTTAATTTGTAATTCAATAATTTATTAATGAAGCCAGCTCTAGGGTCGATGCGAGCCGGGTGCAGAATTCGTATCGCCCAGCAATTGAAATTATTCGGGCCCGGTTCACCTCATTGGTGGGAGAAAACTCTGTCCCCTGCGCCATCACAGCTCTGATATAGGTTTTTGTCAGGTTTATAGGTTTTGTGTTCTTAATATCCTCTTCAAGATTTTTTAAGCATTTAAATTTGAAATACAATAATTTATTAATGAAACCTGCTCTAGGGTCCATGCGATCCGGGTGCGGAATTCATATCGCCTAGCCATTGACAGGATTCGGGCCCTGTTCACATCATTGGTGGGAGAAAACTCTGTCCCCTGCGCCATCACTGCTCTGATATAGGTTCTTGTCTAGTTTCTAGATTTTGTGTTATTAATATCCTCCAAGATTTTTTAAGCATTTTAATTTGTAATACAATAATTTATTAATGAAACCAGCTCTAGGGTCGATGCGAGCCGGGTGCGGAATTCGTGTCGCCCAGCCATTGGCAGGATTCGGGCCCTGTTCACCTCATTGGTGGGAGAAAACTCTTGCCCCTGCGCCATCACAACTCTGATATAGGTTCTTGTCTAGTTTATAGGTTTTTTGCTATTAATGTCCTCCTGAAGATTTTTTAAGCATTTTAATTTGTAATACAATAATTTATTAATGAAACCAGCTGTAAGGTCGATGCGAGCCGGGTGCGAAATTCATATCACCCTGCGATTGACAGGATTCGGGCCCTGTTCACCTCATTGGTGGGAGAAAACTCTGTCCCCTGCGCCATCACAGCTCTGATATAGGTTCTTGTCTAGTTTACAGGTTTTTTGCTATTAATATCCTCCTGAAGATTTTTTAAGCAATTTAATTTGTAATACAATAATTTATTAATGAAACCTGCTCTAGGGTCCATGCGATCCGGGTGCGAAATTCTTATCGCCCAGCCATTGACAGGATTCGGGCCCTGTTCACCTCATTGGTGGGAGAAAACTCTGTCCCCTGCGCCATCACGGCTCTGATATAGGTTCTTGTCTAGTTTATAGGTTTTGTGTATTAATATCCTCCAAGATTTTTTAAGCATTTTAATTTGTAATACAGTAATTTATTAATGAAGCCAGCTCTAGGGTCGATGCGAGCCAGGTGCGGAATTCGTGTCGCCCAGCCATTGACAGGATTCGGGCCCTGTTCACCTCATTGGCGGGAGAAATCTCTGTCCCCTGCGCCTGCTCAGCTCTGATGTATGTTCTTGTCTGGTTTATAGGTTTTGTGTTATTAATATCCTTCTCAAAATTTTTTAAGCATTTAAATTTGTAATACAATAAATTATTAATGAAATCAGCTCTAAGGTCGATGCGAGCCGGGTGCGGAATTAATATCGCCCTGCCATTGACAGGATTCGGGCCCTGTTCACCTCATTGGTGGGAGAAAACTCTGTCCCCTGCGCCATCACAGCTCTGATATAGGTTCTTGTCTAGTTTATAGGATTTTTGCTATTAATATCCTCCTGAAGATTTTTTAAGCATTTTAATTTGTAATACAATAATTTATTAATGAAACCAGCTCTAAGGTCGATGCGAGCCGGGTGCGAAATTCGTGTCGCCCAGCCATTGACAGGATTCGGGCCCTGTTCACCTCATTGGTGGGAAAAATCTCTGTCCCCTGCGCCATCACAGCTCTGATGTATGTTCTTGTCTGGTTTATAGGTTTTGTGTTATTAATATCCTCCTCAAAATTTTTTAATCATTTAAATTTGTAATACAATAATTTATTAATGAAACCAGCTCTAGGGTCGATGCGAGCCGGGTGCGGAATTCATATCGCCCTGTCATTGACAGGATTCGGGCCCTGTTCACCTCATTGGTGGGAGAAAACTCTGTCCTCTGCGCAATCACAGCTCTGATATAGGTTCTTGTCTAGTTTATAGATTTTGTGTTATTAATATCCTCCTGGATTTTTTAAGCATTTTAATTTGTAATACAATAATTTATTAATGAAACCAGCTCTAGGGTCGAAGCGAGCCGGGTGCGAAATTCTTATCGCCCAGCCATTGACAGGATTCGGGCCCTGTTCACCTCATTGGTGGGAGAAAACTCTGTCCCCTGCGCCATCACGGCTCTGATATAGGTTCTTGTCTAGTTTATAGGTTTTGTGTATTAATATCCTCCAAGATTTTTTAAGCATTTTAATTTGTAATACAGTAATTTATTAATGAAGCCAGCTCTAGGGTCGATGCGAGCCAGGTGCGGAATTCGTGTCGCCCAGCCATTGACAGGATTCGGGCCCTGTTCACCTCATTGGCGGGAGAAATCTCTGTCCCCTGCGCCTGCTCAGCTCTGATGTATGTTCTTGTCTGGTTTATAGGTTTTGTGTTATTAATATCCTTCTCAAAATTTTTTAAGCATTTAAATTTGTAATACAATAAATTATTAATGAAATCAGCTCTAAGGTCGATGCGAGCCGGGTGCGGAATTAATATCGCCCTGCCATTGACAGGATTCGGGCCCTGTTCACCTCATTGGTGGGAGAAAACTCTGTCCCCTGCGCCATCACAGCTCTGATATAGGTTCTTGTCTAGTTTATAGGATTTTTGCTATTAATATCCTCCTGAAGATTTTTTAAGCATTTTAATTTGTAATACAATAATTTATTAATGAAACCAGCTCTAAGGTCGATGCGAGCCGGGTGCGAAATTCGTGTCGCCCAGCCATTGACAGGATTCGGGCCCTGTTCACCTCATTGGTGGGAAAAATCTCTGTCCCCTGCGCCATCACAGCTCTGATGTATGTTCTTGTCTGGTTTATAGGTTTTGTGTTATTAATATCCTCCTCAAAATTTTTTAATCATTTAAATTTGTAATACAATAATTTATTAATGAAACCAGCTCTAGGGTCGATGCGAGCCGGGTGCGAAATTCGTATCGCCTAGCCATAGACGGGATTCGGGCCCAGTTCACCTCATTGGTGGGAGAAAACTCTGTCCCCTGCGCCATCACAGCTCTGATATAGGTTCTTGTCTAGTTTATAGGTTTCGTGTTATTAATATCCTCCTCAAGATATTTTAAGCATTTTAATTTGTAATACAATAATTTATTAATGAAACCAGCTCTAAGGTCGATGCAAGCCGGGTGCGGAATTCATAGCGCCCTGCCATTGACAGGATTCGGGCCCTCATTGGTGGGAGAAAACTCTGTCGCCTGCGCCATCACAGCTCTGATATAGGTTCTTGTCTAGTTTATAGGTTTTGTGTTATTAATATCCTCAAGATTTTGTAAGCATTTAAATTTGTAATACAATAATTTATTAATGAAACCAGCTCTAAGGTCGATGCGAGCCGGGTGCGGAATTCATATCGCCCTGCCATTGACAGGATTCGGGCCCTGTTCACCTCATTGGTGGGAGAAAACTCTGTCCCCTGCGCAATCACAGCTCTGATATAGGTTCTTGTCTAGTTTATAGATTTTGTGTTATTAATATCCTCCTGGATTTTTTAAGCATTTTAATTTGTAATAGAATAATTTATTAATGAAACCAGCTCTAGGGTCGAAGCGAGCCGGGTGCGAAATTCGTGTCGCCCAGCCATTGACAGGATTCGGGGCCCTGTTCACCTCATTGGTGGGAGAAACCTCTCACCCCAGCGCCTTCACAGCTCTGATATAGGTTCTTGCCTAGTTTATAGGTTTTGTATTATTAATATCCTCAAGATATTTTAAGCATTTTAATTTGTAATACAATAATTTATTAATGAAACCAGCTCTAAGGTCGATGCGAGCCGGGTGCGGAATTCATATCGCCCTGCCATTGACAGGATTCGGGCCCTCATTGGTGGGAAAAAACTCTGTCCCCTGCGCCATCACAGCTCTGATATAGGTTCTTGTCTTGTTTATAGATTTTGTGTTATTAATATCCTCCAAGATTTTTTAAGCATTTTAATTTGTAATATAATAATTTATTAATGAAACCAGCTCTAGGGTCGATGCGAGCCGGGTGCGAAATTCGTGTCGCCCTGCCATTGACAGGATTCGGGGCCCTGTTCACCTCATTGGTGGGAGAAACCTCTCACCCCAGCGCCTTCACAGCTCTGATATAGGTTCTTGTCTATTTTATAGGTTTTTTGCTATTAATATCCTCCAAGATTTTTTAAGCATTTAAATTTGTAATACAATAAATTATTAATGATATCAGCTCTAAGGTCGATGCGAGCCGGGTACGGAATTCATATCGCCCTGCAATTGACAGGATTCGGGCCCTGTTCACCTCATTGGTGGGAGAAAACTTTGTCCCCTGCGCCATTACAGCTCTGATATAGGTTCTTGTCTAGTTTATAGGTTTTTTGCTATTAATATCCTCCTGAAGATTTTTTAAGCATTTTAATTTGTAATACAATAATTTATTAATGAAACCAGCTCTAAGGTCGATGCGAGCCGGTTGCGAAATTCGTGTCGCCCAGCCATTGACAGGATTCGGGCCCTGTTCACCTCATTGGTGGGAAAAATCTCTGTCCCCTGCGCCATCACAGCTCTGATATATGTTCTTGTCTGGTTTATAGGTTTTGTGTTATTAATATCCTCCTCAAAATTTTTTAAGCATTTAAATTTGTAATACAATAATTTATTAATGAAACCAGCTCTAGGGTCGATGCGAGCCAGGGTGCGAAATTCGTATCGCCTAGCCATTGACGGGATTCGGGCCCAGTTCACCTCATTGGTGGGAGAAAACTCTGTCCCCTGCGCCATCACAGCTCTGATATAGGTTCTTGTCTAGTTTATAGGTTTCGTGTTATTAATATCCTCTCAGAGATTTTTTAAGCATTTTAATTTTTTATACTATAATTTATTAATGAAACCAGCTCTAGGGTCGATGCGAGCCGGGTGCGGAATTCGTATCGCGCACCTATTTACAGGATTCGGGCCCTGTTCACCTCATTGGTGGGAGAAAACTCTGTCCCCTGCGCAATCACAGCTCTGATATAGGTTCTTGTCTAGTTTATAGATTTTGTGTTATTAATATCCTCCTCTGGATTTTTTAAGCATTTTAATTTGTAATACAATAATTTATTAATGAAACCAGCTCTAGGGTCGATGCGAGCCGGGTGCGAAATTCGTGTCGCCCAGCCATTGACAGGATTCGGGGCCCTGTTCACCTCATTGGTGGGAGAAACCTCTCAACCCAGCGCCTTCACAGCTCTGATATAGGTTCTTGCCTAGTTTATAGGTTTTGTATTAATATCCTCAAGATATTTTAAGCATTTTAATTTGTAATACAATAATTTATTAATGAAACCAGCTCTAAGGTCGATGCGAGCCGGGTGCGGAATTCATATCGCCCTGCCATTGACAGGATTCGGGCCCTCATTGGTGGGAGAAAACTCTGTCCCCTGCGCCATCACAGCTCTGATATAGGTTCTTGTCTTGTTTATAGATTTTGTGTTATTAATATCCCCCAAGATTTTTTAAGCATTTTAATTTGTAATACAATAATTTATTAATGAAACCAGCTCTAGGGTCGACGCGAGCCGGGTGCGGAATTCGTGTCGCCCAGCCATTGACAGGATTCGGGCCCTGTTCACCTCATTGGTGGGAGAAAACTCTGTCCCCTGCGCCATCACAGCTCTGATATAAGTTCTTGTCTAGTTTATAGGTTTTTGGCTATTAATATCCTCCAAGATTTTTTAAGCATATAAATTTGTAATACAATAAATTATTAATGAAATCAGCTCTAAGGTCGATGCGAGCCGGGTGCGGAATTCATATCGCCCTGCCATTGACAGGATTCGGGCCCTGTTCACCTCATTGGTGGGAGAAAACTCTGTCCCCTGCGCCATTACAGCTCTGATATAGGTTCTTGTCTAGTTTATAGGTTTTTTGCTATTAATATCCTCCTGAAGATTTTTTAAGCATTTTAATTTGTAATACAATAATTTATTAATGAAACCAGCTCTAAGGTCGATGCGAGCCGGTTGCGAAATTCGTGTCGCCCAGCCATTGACAGGATTCGGGCCCTGTTCACCTCATTGGTGGGAAAAATCTCTGTCCCCTGCGCCATCACAGCTCTGATGTATGTTCTTGTCTGGTTTATAGGTTTTGTGTTATTAATATCCTCCTCAAAATTTTTTAATCATTTAAATTTGTAATACAATAATTTATTAATGAAACCAGCTCTAGGGTCGATGCGAGCCGGGTGCGAAATTCGTATCGCCTAGCCATTGACGGGATTCGGGCCCAGTTCACCTCATTGGTGGGAGAAAACTCTGTCCCCTGCGCCATCACAGCTCTGATATAGGTTCTTGTCTAGTTTATAGGTTTCGTGTTATTAATATCCTCTTAGAGATTTTTTAAGCATTTTAATTTTTTATACTATAATTTATTAATGAAACCAGCTCTAGGGTCGATGCGAGCCGGGTGCGGAATTCGTATCGCCCAGCTATTTACAGGATTCGGGCCCTGTTCACCTCATTGGTGGGAGAAAACTCTGTCCCCTGCGCAATCGCAGCTCTGATATAGGTTCTCGTCTAGTTTATAGATTTTGTGTTATTAATATCCTCCTCTGGATTTTTTAAGCATTTTAATTTATAATACAATAATTTATTAATGAAACCAGCTCTAGGGTCGATGCGAGCCGGGTGCGAAATTCGTGTCGCCCAGCCATTGACAGGATTCGGGGCCCTGTTCACCTCATTGGTGGGAGAAACCTCTCACCCCAGCGCCTTCACAGCTCTGATATAGGTTCTTGCCTAGTTTATAGGTTTTGTATTATTAATATCCTCTAGATATTTTAAGCATTTTAATTTGTAATACAATAATTTATTAATGAAACCAGCTCTAAGGTCGATGCGAGCCGGGTGCGGAATTCATATCGCCCTGCCATTGACAGGATTCGGGCCCTCATTGGTGGGAGAAAACTCTGTCCCCTGCGCCATCACAGCTCTGATATAGGTTCTTGTCTTGTTTCTAGATTTTGTGTTATTAATATCCCCCAAGATTTTTTAAGCATTTTAATTTGTAATACAATAATTTATTAATGAAACCAGCTCTAGGGTCGACGCGAGCCGGGTGCGGAATTCGTGTCGCCCAGCCATTGACAGGATTCGGGCCCTGTTCACCTCATTGGTGGGAGAAAACTCTGTCCCCTGCGCCATCACAGCTCTGATATAAGTTCTTGTCTAGTTTATAGGTTTTTTGCTATTAATATCCTCCAAGATTTTTTAAGCATATAAATTTGTAATACAATAAATTATTAATGAAATCAGCTCTAAGGTCGATGCGAGCCGGGTGCGGAATTCATATCGCCCTGCCATTGACAGGATTCGGGCCCTGTTCACCTCATTGGTGGGAGAAAACTCTGTCCCCTGCGCCATTACAGCTCTGATATAGGTTCTTGCCTAGTTTATAGGTTTTGTATTATTAATATCCTCTAGATATTTTAAGCATTTTAATTTGTAATACAATAATTTATTAATGAAACCAGCTCTAAGGTCGATGCGAGCCGGGTGCGGAATTCATATCGCCCTGCCATTGACAGGATTCGGGCCCTCATTGGTGGGAGAAAACTCTGTCCCCTGCGCCATCACAGCTCTGATATAGGTTCTTGTCTTGTTTCTAGATTTTGTGTTATTAATATCCCCCAAGATTTTTTAAGCATTTTAATTTGTAATACAATAATTTATTAATGAAACCAGCTCTAGGGTCGACGCGAGCCGGGTGCGGAATTCGTGTCGCCCTGCCATTGACAGGATTCGGGCCCTGTTCACCTCATTGGTGGGAGAAAACTCTGTCCCCTGCGCCATCACAGCTCTGATATAAGTTCTTGTCTAGTTTATAGGTTTTTTGCTATTAATATCCTCCAAGATTTTTTAAACATTTAAATTTGTAATACAATAAATTATTAATGAAATCAGCTCTAAGGTCGATGCGAGCCGGGTGCGGAATTCATATCGCCCTGCCATTGACAGGATTCGGGCCCTGTTCACCTCATTGGTGGGAGAAAACTCTGTCCCCTGCGCCATCACATCTCTGATATAGGTTCTTGTCTAGTTTATAGGTTTTTTGCTATTAATATCCTCCTGAAGATTTTTTAAGCATTTTAATTTGTAATACAATAATTTATTAATGAAACCAGCTCTAAGGTCGATGCGAGCCGGGTGCGAAATTCGTGTCGCCCAGGCATTGACAGGATTCGGGCCCTGTTCACCTCATTCGTGGGAAAAATCTCTGTCCCCTGCGCCATCACAGCTCTGATGTATGTTCTTGTCTGGTTTATAGGTTTTGTGTTATTAATATCATCCTCAAAATTTTTTAATCATTTAAATTTGTAATACAATAATTTATTAATGAAACCAGCTCTAGGGTCGATGCGAGCCGGGTGCGAAATTCGTATCGCCTAGCCATTGACGGGATTCGGGCCCAGTTCACCTCATTGGTGGGATAAAACTCTGTCCCCTGCGCCATCACAGCTCTGATATAGGTTCTTGTCTAGTTTATAGGTTTCGTGTTATTAATATCCTCTTCAAGATTTTTTAAGCATTTTAATTTTTTATACTATAATTTATTAATGAAACCAGCTCTAGGGTCGATGCGAGCCGGGTGCGGAATTCGTATCGCCCAGCTATTGACAGGATTCGGGCCCTGTTCACCTCATTGGTGGGAGAAAACTCTGTCCCCTGCGCAATCACAGCTCTGATATAGGTTCTTGTCTAGTTTATAGATTTTGTGTTATTAATATCCTCCTCTGGATTTTTTAAGCATTTTAATTTGTAATACAATAATTTATTAATGAAACCAGCTCTAGGGTCGATGCGAGCCGGGTGCGAAATTCGTGTCGCCCTGCCATTGACAGGATTCGGGGCCCTGTTCACCTCATTGGTGGGAGAAACCTCTCACCCCAGCGCCTTCACAGCTCTGATATAGGTTCTTGCCTAGTTATAGGTTTTGTATTATTAATATCCTCAAGATATTTTAAGCATTTTAATTTGTAATACAATAATTTATTAATGAAACCAGCTCTAAGGTCGATGCGAGCCGGGTGCGGAATTCATAGCGCCCTGCCATTGACAGGATTCGGGCCCTCATTGGTGGGAGAAAACTCTGTCGCCTGCGCCATCACAGCTCTGATATAGGTTCTTGTCTTGTTTATAGATTTTGTGTTATTAATATCCTCCAAGATTTTTTAAGCATTTTAATTTGTAATACAATAATTTATTAATGAAACCAGCTCTAGGGTCGACGCGAGCCGGGTGCGGAATTCGTGTCGCCCAGCCATTGACAGGATTCGGGCCCTGTTCACCTCATTGGTGGGAGAAAACTCTGTCCCCTGCGCCATCACAGCTCTGATATAAGTTCTTGTCTAGTTTATAGGTTTTTTGCTATTAATATCCTCCAAGATTTTTTAAACATTTTAATTTGTAATACAATAATTTATTAATGAAACCAGCTCTAAGGTCGATGCGAGCCGGGTGCGAAATTCGTGTCGCCCAGCTATTGACAGGATTTGGGCCCTGTTCACCTCATTGGTGGGAGAAAACTCTGTCCCCTGCGCAATCACAGCTCTGATATAGGTTCTTGTCTAGTTTATAGGTTTTTTGCTATTAATATCCTCCAAGATTTTTTAAACATTTTAATTTGTAATACAATAATTTATTAATGAAACCAGCTCTAAGGTCGATGCGAGCCGGGTGCGAAATTCGTGTCGCCCAGCCATTGACAGGATTCGGGGCCCTGCTCACCTCATTGGTGGGAGAAACCTCTCACCCCAGCGCCTTCACAGCTCTGATATAGGTTCTTGTCTAGTTTATAGGTTTTGTATTATTAATATCCTCAAGATTTTTTAAGCATTTTAATTTGTAAAACAATATTTTATTAATGAAACCAGCTCTAGGGTCGATGCGAGCCGGGTGCGGAATTCGTGTCGCCCAGCCATTGATAGGATTCGGGCCCTCTTCACCTCATTGGTGTTAGAAAACTCTGTCCCCTGCGCCATCACAGCTCTGATATAGGTTATTGTCTAGTTTATAGGTTTTGTGTTATTAATATCATCCTCAAGATTTTTTAAGCATTTTAATTTGTAATACAATACTTTATTAATGAAACCAGCTCTAGGGTCGATGCGAGCCGGGTGCGGAATTCGTGTCGCCCAGCCATTGACAGGATTCGGGCCCTGTTCACCTCATTAGAGGGAGAAAACTCTGTCCCCTGCGCCATCACAGCTCTGATATAGGTTCTTGTCTAGTTTATAGGTTTTTTGCTATTAATATCCTCCTGAAGATTTTTTAAGCATTTTAATTTGTAATACAATAATTTATTAATGAAACCTGCTCTAGGGTCGATGCGAGCCGGGTGCGGAATTCTTATCGCCCAGCCATTGACAGGATTCGGGCCCTGCTCACCTCATTGGTGGGAGAAAACTCTGTCCCCTGCGCCAACACAGCTCTGATATAGGTTTTTGTCTAGATTATAGGTTTTGTGTTATCAATATCCTCCTCAAGATTTTTAAGCATTTTAATTTGTAAGACAATAATTTATTAATGAAACCAGCTCTAGGGTCGATGCGAGCCGGGTGCGGAATTCATATCGCCCTGCATTGACAGGATTCGGGCCCCGTTCACCTCATTGGTGGGAGAAAACTCTGTCCCCTGCGCAATCACAGCTCTGATATAGGTTTTTGTCTAGTTTATAGATTTTGTGTTATTAATATCCTCCTCTGGATTTTTTAAGCATTTCAATTTGTAATACAATAATTTATTAATGGAACCAGCTCTAAGGTCAATGCGAGCCGGGTGCGGAATTCATATCGCCCTGCCATTGACAGGATTCGGGCCCTCTTCACCTCATTGGTGGGAGAAAACTCTGTCCCCTGCGCCATCACAGCTCTGATATAGGTTCTTGTCTAGTTTATAGGTTTTTTGCTATTAATATCCTCCTGAAGATTTTTTAAGCATTTTAATTTGTAATACAATAATTTATTAATGAAACCAGCTCTAAGGTCGATGCGAGCCGGGTGCAAAATTCGTGTCGCCCAGCCATTGACAGCATTCGGGGCCCTCCTCACCTCATTGGTGGGAGAAACCTCTCACCCCAGCGCCTTCACAGCTCTGATGTATGTTCTTGTCTGGTTTATAGGTTTTGTGTTATTAATATCCTTCTCAAAATTTTTTAAGCATTTAAATTTGTAATACAATAAATTATTAATGAAATTAGCTCTAAGGTCGATGCGAGCCGGGTGCGGAATTCATATCGCCCAGCCATTGACAGGATTCGGGCCCTGTTCACCTCATTGGTTGGAGAAAACTCTGTCCCCTGCGCCTTCACAGCTCTGATATAGGTTCTTGTCTAGTTTATAGGTTTTTTGCTATTAATATCCTCCTGAAGATTTTTTAAGCATTTTAATTTGTAATACAATAATTTATTAATGAAACCAGCTCTAAGGTCGATGCGAGCCTGGTGCGGAATTCATATCGCCCTGCCATTGACAGGATTCGGGCCCTCTTCACCTCATTGGTGGGAGAAAACTCTGTCCCCTGCGCCATCACAGCTCTGATATAGGTTCTTGTCTAGTTTACAGGTTTTGTGTTCTTAATATCCTCCTCAAGATTTTTTAAGCATTTTAATTTGTAATACAATAATTTATTAATGAAGCCTGCTCTAGGGTCCATGCGGTCCGGGTGCGGAATTCATATCGCCCAGCCATTGACAGGATTCGGGCCCTGTTCACCTCATTGGTTGGAGAAAACTCTGTCCCCTGCGCCTTCACAGCTCTGATATAGGTTCTTGTCTAGTTTATAGATTTTGTGTTATTAATATCCTCCAGGATTTTTTAAGCATTTTAATTTGAAATACAATAATTTATTAATGAAACCTGCTCTAGGGTCCATGCGATCCGGGTGGGGAATTCATATCGCCTAGCCATTGACAGGATTCGGGCCCTGTTCACATCATTGGTGGGAGAAAACTCTGTCCCCTGCGACATCACAGCTCTGATATAGGTTCTTGTCTAGTTTATAGGTTTTGTGTTATTAATATCCTCCTCAAGATTTTTTTAACCATTTTAATTTGTAATGCAATAATTTATTAATGAAAGCCAACACTAGGGTCGATGCGAACCGAGTGCGGAATTCATATCGCCCAGCCATTGACAGGATTTGGGCCCTGTTCACCTCATTGGTGGGAGAAAACTCTGTGCCACGCACCATCACAGCTCTGATATAGGTTTTTGTCTAGTTTATAGGTTTTGTGTCCTTAATATCCTCCTTACGATTTTTTAAGCATTTTAATTTGTAATACAATAATTTATTAATGAAACCTGCTCCAGGGTCCATGCGATCCGGGTGCGGAATTCACATCGCCCAGCCATTGACAGGATTCGGGCCCTGTTCACCTCATTGGTGGGAGAAAACTCTGTGCCCTGCGCCATCACTGCTCTGATATAGGTTTTTGTCTAGTTTACAGGTTTTGTGTTCTTAATATCCTCTTCAAGATTTTTTGAGCATTTTAATTTGTAATACAATAATTTATTAATGAAACCAGCTCTAGGTTCGATGCGAGCTGGGTGCGGAATTCGTATCGCCCAGCTATTGACAGGATTCGGGCCTTGTTCACCTCATTGGTGGGAGAAAACTCTGTCCCCTGCGCCTTCACAGCTCTGATATAGGCTCTGGTCTAGTTTATAGATTTTGTGTTATTAATATCCTCTTTAAGATTTTTTAAGCATTTTAATTTGTAATACAATAATTTATTAATGAAGCCAGCTCTAGGGTCGATGCGAGCCGGGTGCGGAATTCGTATCGCCTAGCAATTGACAGGATTTGGACCCGGTTCACCTCACTGGTGAGAGAAAACTCTGTGCCCTGCCCCATCACAGCTCTGATATAGGTTTTTG
Source organism: Parasteatoda tepidariorum (assembly GCF_982258835.1). NCBI lineage: Eukaryota > Metazoa > Arthropoda > Arachnida > Araneae > Theridiidae > Parasteatoda > Parasteatoda tepidariorum. The sequence continues at coordinate 4,667,664 of NC_141757.1, read as the reverse complement.
TCTAGTTTATAGATTTTGTGTTATTAATATCCTCTTCAAGTTTTTTTAAGCATTTTAAATTGTAATACAATAATTTATTAATGAAACCAGCTCTAGGGTGGATGCGAGCCGGGTGCGGAATTCATATCGCCCTGCCATTGACAGGATTCGGGCCCTGTTCACCTCATTGGTGGGAGAAAACTCTGTCCCCTGCGCCATCACAGCTCTGATATAGGTTCTTGTCTAGTTTATAGATTTTGTGTTATTAATATCCTCTTCAAGATTTTTTAAGCATTTTAATTTGTAATACAATAATTTATTAATGAAGCCAGCTCTAGGGTCGATGCGAGCCGGGTGCGGAATTCGTATCGCCTAGCAATTGACAGGATTTGGGCCCGGTTCACCTCATTGGTGGGAGAAAACTCTGTGTCTTGCGCCATCACAGCTCTGATATAGGTTCTTGTCTAGTTTATAGATTTTGTGTTATTAATATCCTCTTCAAGATTTCTTAGGCATTTTAATTTGTAGTACAATAATTTATTAATGAAAGCCAACTCTAGGGTCGATGCGTGCCGGGTGCGGAATTCATATTGCCCAGCCATTGACAGGATTCGGGCTCTGTTCACCTCATTGGTGGGAGAAAACTCTGCCCCTGCGCCATCACAGCTCAGATATAGGTTCTTGTCTAGTTTATAGATTTTGTGTTATTAATATCCTCCTCAAGATTTTTTAAGCATTTTAATTTGTAATTCATCAATTTATTAATGAAACCAGCTCTAGGGTCGATGCGAGCCGGGTTCGAAATTCGTATCGTCCAGCCATTGACAGGATTCGGGCCCTGTTCACCTCATTGCTGGGAGGAAACTCTGTCCCCTGCGCCATCACAGCTCTGATATAGGTTCTTCTCTAGTTATAGGTTTTGTGTTATCAATATCCTCCTCAAGCTTTTTTAAGCATTTTAATTTGTAGTACAATAATTTATTAATGAAACCAACTCTTAGGTCTATGCGAGCCGGGTGCGGAATTCATATCGACTAGTCATCATCTGTATTTGAACCCGGCTCACCTCATTGAAAGCTGATCGCTCTATTCCTTCAGCCATCATGTCATTAAAACAATGTCTTACATATTGCCTTGAAATATACCAATTGTGCATTTTAGTTTTTATTATTTTTTTTACTAGTATCATATTAAAACACGCCATGAATATCTGAAACTCTGAGTGACAATTAAGTATAAAACTATACTTTGCAAGGTCTTAAATTTGGTAACGTGTAAAAGACAACATAGTGAAAAAATACTTAATTGATCAGATCTTAGAAATTCAGATCTTAGGTTCCCTATCTGTAACTTAGCAAAACAAAAAATTTCAAAGCTCTTTTAAAAAAAAAGTATTTAAGTTCTTTTTTGCAAATTGTTCAATACTTTATATATACATTTTTTCATTCTGTTAAGCGTTATTAACTAATTATCCCACATCAACGTGACTAATTCATTTCGTCGATATAATTGTTCCTTACTATAAGGTCTAAAATTTTTAACAAAAAAGAGCTCAAGAGCTCTTTCTTTAAAAAAAAAAAAAGATAAATGTTTACTAATTCTGAAATAGATCTTAATTGGTTTCAAAAAGATTAAAATACCGTCTTCCAAAATATTTACAAAAATTGAAGTATCTCGGAAGTTCTGTTTTTATATTTTCTTTTTACGCCACATTACGAAAATAAACAAATTTTAATTTGATCTTTAAATCAAGTAACTAAAATTTGCAATGTCTAATTCTTTTCAAAATAACTTTGTTCAAGAAAATTTTTAGCTGCTTTAAATAAAAATTAGGTGACCGCAAATATAGTATTTTCAATGTGAGGCCAAATTCATAAACTTAGCGAATAAGGTAAAATGTATTAATTTTAAACTTGCGTAATTTTTTTTAAATAATTCCTTCCTTGAAATGTTTGACACCTCTTTTCAGATATAAGTAGTTGGGATAAAAATTGTACTGAAGCAGCTAAAAAATTATCAAGAAGAATAACGTTTAAAAAAAGTATGATAGTTGTAGTTCATTTACGTCGCTCTAGAGCTGCACAATGAGCTATTGGCGACGGTCTGAGAGTTATCTCAAAAAAAAATTATGATAATAGAATATAAACTTGTCAAATCTAATATTTTTAATGATAAAACTTTTTAATGGGTATTTTGCATTATTAGTGTCATCCATCTATTAAGATTCAACTCTCTCCCATTTCGAATAAATTATGAATTTCTAATTTGTATGATTTGGAAAGTTCTGAATAAAATGCGTGTCATCTTCACGAATCTCTCATGGTGCGAAGCGTTTTTAAAAAGCACTTAAAGGTGCTTATTTCTGATTTTTGTTTTCTGAAAGCCCTTATAGATAATTTATTTTATTGGGTGTTCTTAAAAAATTGCTTCATTTTCTCTTTTCGAAAATGAAATTATTTTTTCTTTATCCAGTTCGAATTTTGCCACGCGTTACGCAAAAGCATGCTTTTCACATAGTTTTCTTCGTCAACGTTTTCTCAATTCTGTCAACCACAATATATTTCGGTGTACTATCAGTCCGTAGCGTATGAAAGCGCCAATCATTTTACATATTTCATGAAATACTTCACGCTGGGTTCGGGGTAATTCTTGCACTCTCATTTCAAATCAAATTCAATTAAAAGGAAATTGCATTCATAACTTCCATCATATTCGAAAAGAAGACAACATATTCGTCAATGTTTAAGCAAACAAAAAATCGATAATTTTCGTGCAGAAAATGTTTGAGGCCTTCTAATCACATTTTTAAAAAAAATAAGAACTTTCATTGCGAAAAAAAAATGCTCGATATAAGTAAATTAAAATAATTTTTCTGCTGAAAGCATTTAAAATCTTCACGTAGACTTACCAAAAATAGGTTGAAAAATTTTAATAAATGAATTGTAAATAATAATGTAAACTGTAACGTCCTGATAGGAAATGATATTTTCTAATAATGATAATAAAACCATTTCGAGATTAATCCCCTGTAGTATTAAATAAATAAACGTTATATTGAAATGACTGGATAATAAATAGTATATTATCCATTTAAAATAAAACAGTTACTAAATAAATCTCAATGTAGCGAAAATTTAAATGTATTGAACAGCGCGTAAACCTTGCCCAAAATGCAGCAAAAAAAATAAACTAAATGTTTCTGTTTTGTTTATAAATAGTTCAGTAGAATTTTTTGTCGTATCTTCGAATATGATTTAATTTTGAGTGAAAAAAGATGAAATTAGTGAATTATTGATGCAAATGTTATATTGAAGCGTCTAAGTAATAAATGATTCGCAATCAAAATAAATTGAGCAAATAAAAATATGTAAGTACAAAGTAAAGTAAAACGTAAAAATAAAAATTGCGCACAGTAATGCATAAAGTGAAGCGAAAATATAAGGTGTAAAAAGTAAAATATTTAATGAAGTAGAATATGAGTTTAGTACAATGAAGTAAAAAAAAAGCGTAAAATGAAACGAAACATAAAATATTAAGCAGAAATTATAGCAGAGAATAAAGAGTAGTAAAATGTGAACTATCAGGAAAAGTTAAAGCCTTTAAAATATGAAGTATAATGTAAAGTGATACGTAAAAAGTGAGGTAAAGTGAAGCAAAAAGTAATTTTTTTTTTAAAAAAGCGTAAGTAAAAAATACGGAGTTAAATAAACATGAAGTAAAAATCGGAAAATACAAAAAGGGAAGTATATAAAAAAAATCAAGCATAGTAGAAAGCATAGCTTAATAAAATGGGTAAAACATTAAGAAACGTGTAAAGCAAATTATTCCCCTTGAATTAAAGGTAAATTCAAGGGAAGAGTATATACAGTAAAGTGTAAAATAAAGCATCAACTATAAAATTGAATATCGAATAATATAAAGCAAAAAATATAAAAAACTATCATGTAGAGAATAAAATAAAGCTTGAAGTATAAAACAATGCTTAAAGTAAAAATTATATTAAAATGTAAAATATAGTAAAGTAAAGAAGACTCTAAAATATAATGTAGTAAAAAATGCAGCATATATTAAAGTACTGTACGAAATAGAAGCGTCAAGTAAACAAAGCATAAATAAAAGTATGAAGTAAAATAGAATGTGAAGTATAAATTAAATTATAAAATGCAAAGTAAACAACTAGTAAAGTAATGCGTAAAGTAAAAAGTGGAAAGCATAATGTAAAAATTGTGTAAACTAAAAAGTAAGCGTAGAATTAAATGTAAAATAAAATGCGTGTCAAGTGGAAATTAGAAGGTTAAGTAAAACGTGAAGTATAAATTACAGTGTAAGATAAAAAGTAAAGCATAAAACATAAAGTGAAGCTTAATGTAAAATAACCAAATCTCATCTTTTACTTACACGGTACCGTTTTTTAAAAAAATTTTTTAAGGCCTGTAATATTGAAAGTAATAATAGATTTTCATTTGTATTATATTATTAAACTGATTTTCAAAAAGAAAAGGGAAATCGACAAACCACAATTTAAAAAATTTAAATTTTTTTAAAAAATTCAAGATTTTTTTAAATTTTTATAACTTTTTTAATTTTCAAAATTTTTCAGTTATTTTAAATAATATAAATATCTTAGATTATTAGGAACAAAAGTTAGTATGGATTTGATGCTCTGATACTTAGTTGAATCTTAATTATTTTTATCGTTATTAAACACGTGGAAAACCCGAAAATTCTAAAAACTCCAACTTCAAATTTTTATTAAAAAAAATGTATACATCTCACACTGAAATCCATACTAACTTTTGGTCTGTATATACATAAAAGTTTCTACAAAAAATTTCAAGGCTTTATCTTTAAAGGGAAAAAAGCCTTAGGGAATCGAAAACAGTGGCATCAACAAAAAAGAAAGTCTGAGAAAATGACATTTAAAGTAAAGAGAACCATAAAACCAAAACTAAAAATGTTTGTACAGTCCTACTTTCTTAATATATTATAAACAAACTTATTGCTGGTCCAAAAACACTAATTTACTTGAATATTAATAGTATTATATTTTTTCACATTTAAAATTTATATGTAACCTGTATCGGCTAAAATACACGTAACATTGGTTTAGACAAACAAAGCAATAGGATTAAAGAAATAGCTAGCATAATTATATAAATATTCAGTCAATCAAGTATAACAAATATTCTGTTACGAATGTATTTATAAATTAAAAAATATTAGTCTTAAAAAAGACTTTTTATAAATAAAAATTTAGTAAAAACACAACTTTAGAACGCATCCATCAAACACCGAACATAAATAAACAACAATGCTTCTAGAAGTGAAAGTGAAATTTGATAACTTTTGGAGAAAGTGAAAATCAATAATCATCGAAATAAAATAAGTCTTTTTTTGAAAAAAAAAAGTTTTAAAATTTGATTTAAAAGAAAACGAAACTAACCACGCCCCCTCGCTTGTCAAATTGTGAGTCTGACACAACTCGGAAAAATCCTAATATCTCTAAAACTAATTAGATCTCAGATGCAAAATTTTTCAACTTGCTTCCCAACCACATTAGCCACCCAAAAATGCAAAAATATTTTTTTGCATATTTTTGCGAATTTTAGGGTACTGTGTAGCCTTAAGTAAGAAAGTAACAACGCACTATCTTGCTCTAATTTTGGCTCTTACTGAAGTAATCTAATTTATAGAATTCAAATAAACAAGGTAACTTTTCAAAAATTTAAATTAGTAGATATTTCAATTCATTTTAGTGAAGAGTATTCATTATTTCTGTTTTTCTGTTAAAAATCTTGATCTATGAAACACGTAACAGCAATTGTTGGCCAACTTTTATTTTAAATTTGTTAATTAAGTCATTTTAATTGCTATTTTGTAAAAGAAAAATTTAAAAAAAAAATAATGTGATTTAAATGTCTTACGCAGGCGTGGCTCATATCCCATCTGCCACTTGTCAGAAAGAGAAAAAAAAATCACAAACCCCTACCTCCTTTATGTCCTTGCATAATGCTTGAAAGATCCCTATAATGTGACATAAGTATTAATGTAATAATAATAAATATGTGATGTTTTTTCAGCTTTCGAAAACTTCATGAAGTACAAATTCAACGATGATTCGACATCTTAGCTTTTTAGAGGTAAGTAATATAAAAAAATGTTTAATAATTTTCATGTTCATATGAACCAACATTTATATAAATTTTCAAGAAAACAAAGAGCTATATAAATAAAGACATCAAAACTCATTTCGTATACTAAAAAGAATTTGCGTCCAAAACTTAGCCTAGACGACAACTTATATGTCAAAAACTCAAACAATAAAACAATTGTTTTCGTTCAGAAAATTTTTGTAGACCTTCCAATCAAGTTAAATCAATTTAAAAAAAGGGAAGGGCTACGCAAAAAATTTACGCAATTCGGGCCCTGTTCACCTCATTGGTGGGAGAAAACTCTGTCCCCTGCGCCATCACAGCTCTGATATAGGTTCTTGTCTAGTTTATAGGTTTTTTGCTATTAATATCCTCCTGAAGATTTTTTAAGCATTTTAATTTGTAATACAATAATTTATTAATGAAACCAGCTCTAAGGTCGATGCGAGCCTGGTGCGGAATTCATATCGCCCTGCCATTGACAGGATTCGGGCCCTCTTCACCTCATTGGTGGGAGAAAACTCTGTCCCCTGCGCCATCACAGCTCTGATATAGGTTCTTGCCTAGTTTATAGGTTTTGTATTATTAATATCCTCAAGATATTTTAAGCATTTTAATTTGTAATACAATAATTTATTAATGAAACCAGCTCTAAGGTCGATGCGAGACGGGTGCGGAATTCATAGCGCCCTGCCATTGACAGGATTCGGGCCCTCATTGGTGGGAGAAAACTCTGTCGCCTGCGCCATCACAGCTCTGATATAGGTTCTTGTCTAGTTTATAGGTTTTGTGTTATTAATATCCTCAAGATTTTTTAAGCATTTAAATTTGTAATAAAATAATTTATTAATGAAACCAGCTCTAGGGTCGATGCGAGCCGGGTGCGGAATTCGTATCGCCCAGCTATTGACAGGATTCGGGTCTTGTTCACCTCATTGGTGGGAGAAAACTCTGTCCCCTGCGCCTTCACAGCTCTGATATAGGCTCTTGTCTAGTTTATAGATTTTGTGTTATTAATATCCTCTTCAAGATTTTTTAAGCATTTTAATTTGTAATACAATAATTTATTAATGAAGCCAGCTCTAGGGTCGATGCGAGCCGGGTGCGGAATTCGTATCGCCTAGCAATTGACAGGATTTGGGCCCGGTTCACCTCATTGGTGGGAGAAAACTCTGTGTCTTGCGCCATCACAGCTCTGATATAGGTTCTTGTCTAGTTTATAGGTTTTTTGCTATTAATATCCTCCTGAAGTATTTTTAAGCATTTTAATTTGTAATACAATAATTTATTAATGAAACCAGCTCTAAGGTCGATGCGAGCCGGGTGCGAAATTCGTGTCGCCCAGCCATTGACAGGATTCGGGGCCCCCTTCACCTCATTGGTGGGAGAAACCTCTCACCCCAGCGCCTTCACAGCTCTGATATAGGTTCTAGCATAGTTTATAGGTTTTGTATTATTAATATCCTCAAGATATTTTAAGCATTTTAATTTGTAATACAATAATTTATTAATGAAACCAGCTCTAAGGTCGATGCGAGCCGGGTGCGAAATTCGTATCGCCTAGCCATTGCGGGATTCGGGCCCAGTTCACCTCATTGGTGGGAGAAAACTCTGTCCCCTGTGCCATCACAGCTCTGATATAGGTTCTTGTCTAGTTTATAGGTTTCGTGTTATTAATATCCTCTTAGAGATTTTTTAAGCATTTTAATTTTTTATACTATAATTTATTAATGAAACCAGCTCTAGGGTCGATGCGAGCCGGGTGCGGAATTCGTATCGCCCAGCTATTTACAGGATTCGGGCCCTGTTCACCTCATTGGTGGGAGAAAACTCTGTCCCCTGCGCAATCACAGCTCTGATATAGGTTCTTGTCTAGTTTATAGATTTTATGTTATTAATATCCTCCTCTGGATTTTTTAAGCATTTTAATTTGTAATACAATAATTTATTAATGAAACCAGCTCTAAGGTCGATGCGAGCCGGGTGCGGAATTCATAGCGCCCTGCCATTGAAAGGATTCGGGCCCTCATTGGTGGGAGAAAACTCTGTCGCCTGCGCCATCACAGCTCTGATATAGGTTCTTGTCTAGTTTATAGGTTTTGTGTTATTAATATCCCCAAGATTTTTTAAGCATTTAAATTTGTAATACAATAATTTATTAATGAAACCAGCTCTAAGGTCGATGCGAGCCGGGTGCGGAATTCATATCGCCCTGCCATTGACAGGATTCGGGCCCTGTTCACCTCATTGGTGGGAGAAAACTCTGTCCCCTGCGCAATCACAGCTCTGATATAGGTTCTTGTCTAGTTTATAGATTTTGTGTTATTAATATCCTCCTGGATTTTTTAAGCATTTTAATTTGTAATACAATAATTTATTAATGAAACCAGCTCTAGGGTCGAAGCGAGCCGGGTGCGAAATTCGTGTCGCCCAGCCATTGACAGGATTCGGGGCCCTGCTCACCTCATTGGTGGGAGAAACCTCTCACCCCAGCGCCTTCACAGCTCTGATGTAGGTTCTTGTCTAGTTTATAGGTTTTGTATTATTAATATCCTTAAGATTTTTCAAGCATTTTAATTTGTAATACAATATTTTATTAATGAAACCAGCTCTAGGGTCGATGCGAGCCGGGTGCGGAATTCGTGTCGCCCAGCCATTGACAGGATTCGGGCCCTGTTCACCTCATTGGTGTTAGAAAACTCTGTCCCCTGCGCCATCACAGCTCTGATATAGGTTCTTGTCTAGTTTATAGGTTTTGTGTTATTAATATCATCCTCAAGATTTTTTAAGCATTTTAATTTGTAATACAATAATTTATTAATGAAACCAACTCTAGGGTCGATGCGAGCCGGGTGCGGAATTCGTGTCGCCCAGCCATTGACAGGATTCGGGCCCTGTTCACCTCATTGGAGGGAGAAAACTCTGTCCCCTGCGCCATCACAGCTCTGATATAGTTTCTTGTCTAGTTTATATTTTTTTTGTTATTAATATCCTCCTGAAGATTTTTTAAGCATTTTAATTTGTAATACAATAATTTATTAATGAAACCTGCTCTAGGTTCCATGCGATCCGGGTGCGAAATTCTTATCGCCCAGCCATTGACAGGATTCGGGCCCTGTTCACCTCATTGGTGGGAGAAAACTCTGTCCCCTGCGCCAACACAGCTCTGATATAGTTTTTTGTCTAGATTATAGGTTTTGTGTTATCAATATCCTCCTCAAGATTTTTAAGCATTTTAATTTGTAAGACAATAATTTATTAATGAAACCAGCTCTAGGGTCGATGCGAGCCGGGTGCGGAATTCGTGTCGCCCAGCCATTGACAGGATTCGGGCCCTGTTCTCCTCATTGGTGGGAGAAAACTCTGTTCCCTGCGCCATCACGGCTCTGATATAGGTTCTTGTCTAGTTTATAGGTTTTGTGTATTAATATCCTCCAAGATTTTTTAAGCATTTTAATTTGTAATACAGTAATTTATTAATGAAGCCAGCTCTAGGGTCGATGCGAGCCAGGTGCGGAATTCGTGTCGCCCAGCCATTGACAGGATTCGGGCCCTGTTCACCTCATTGGCGGGAGAAATCTCTGTCCCCTGCGCCTGCTCAGCTCTGATGTATGTTCTTGTCTGGTTTATAGGTTTTGTGTTATTAATATCCTTCTCAAAATTTTTTAAGCATTTAAATTTGTAATACAATAAATAATTAATGAAATCAGCTCTAAGGTCGATGCGAGCCGGGTGCGGAATTCATATCGCCCTGCCATTGGCAGGATTCGGGCCCTGTTCACCTCATTGGTGGGAGAAAACTCTGTCCCCTGCGCCATCACAGCTCTGATATAGGTTCTTGTCTAGTTTATAGGTTTCGTGTTATTAATATCCTCTTCAAGATTTTTTAAGCATTTTAATTTTTTATACTGTAATTTATTTATGAAACCAGCTCTAGGGTCGATGCGAGCCGGGTGCGGAATTCGTATCGCCCAGCTATTGACAGGATTCGGGCCCTGTTCACCTCATTGGTGGGAGAAAACTCTGTCCCCTGCGCAATCACAGCTCTGATATAGGTTCTTGTCTAGTTTATAGATTTTGTGTTATTAATATCCTCCTCTGGATTTTTTAAGCATTTTAATTTGTAATACAATAATTTATTAATGAAACCAGCTCTAGGGTCGATGCGAGCCGGGTGCGAAATTCGTGTCGCCCAGCCATTGACAGGATTCGGGCCCTGTTCACCTCATTGGTGGGAGAAAACTCTGTCCCCTGCGCCATCACAGCTCTGATATAGGTTCTTGTCTAGTTTATAGGTTTTTTTGCTATTAATATCCTCCTGAAGATTTTCTAAGCATTTTAATTTGTAATACAATAATTTATTAATGAAACCAGCTCTAAGGTCGATGCGAGCCGGGTGCGAAATTCGTGTCGCCCAGCCATTGACAGGATTCGGGCCCTGTTCACCTCATTGGTGGGAAAAATCTCTGTCCCCTGCGCCATCACAGCTCTGATGTATGTTCTTGTCTGGTTTATAGGTTTTGTGTTATTAATATCCTCCTCAAAATTTTTTAATCATTTAAATTTGTAATACAATAATTTATTAATGAAACCAGCTCTAAGGTCGATGCGAGCCGGGTGCGAAATTCGTGTCGCCCAGCCATTGACAGGATTCGGGCCCTGTTCACCTCATTGGTGGGAGAAGACTCTGTCCCCTGCGCCATCACAGCTCTGATATAAGTTCTTGTCTAGTTTATAGGTTTTTTGCTATTAATATCCTCCAAGATTTTTTAAGCATTTAAATTTGTAATACAATAATTTATTAATGAAACCAGCTCTAGGGTCGATGCGAGCCGGGTGCGAAATTCGTGTCGCCCAGCCATTGACAGGATTCGGGGCCCTGTTCACCTCATTGGTGGGAGAAACCTCTCACCCCAGCGCCTTCACAGCTCTGATATAGGTTCTTGCCTAGTTTATAGGTTTTGTATTATTAATATCCTCAAGATATTTTAAGCATTTTAATTTGTAATACAATAATTTATTAATGAAACCAGCTCTAAGGTCGATGCGAGCCGGGTGCGGAATTCATATCGCCCTGCCATTGACAGGATTCGGGCCCTCATTGGTGGGAGAAAACTCTGTCCCCTGCGCCATCACAGCTCTGATATAGGTTCTTGTCTTGTTTATAGATTTTGTGTTATTAATATCCCCCAAGATTTTTTAAGCATTTTAATTTGTAATACAATAATTTATTAATGAAACCAGCTCTAGGGTCGACGCGAGCCGGGTGCGGAATTCGTGTCGCCCAGCCATTGACAGGATTCGGGCCCTGTTCACCTCATTGGTGGGAGAAAACTCTGTCCCCTGCGCCATCACAGCTCTGATATAAGTTCTTGTCTAGTTTATAGGTTTTTTGCTATTAATATCCTCCAAGATTTTTTAAGCATTTAAATTTGTAATTCAATAAATTATTAATGAAATCAGCTCTAAGGTCGATGCGAGCCGGGTGCGGAATTCATATCGCCCTGCCATTGACAGGATTCGGGCCCTGTTCACCTCATTGGTGGGAGAAAACTCTGTCCCCTGCGCCATCACAGCTCTGATATAGGTTCTTGTCTAGTTTATAGGTTTTTTGCTATTAATATCCTCCTGAAGATTTTTTAAGCATTTTAATTTGTAATACAATAATTTATTAATGAAACCAGCTCTAGGGTCGATGCGAGCCGGGTGCGAAATTCGTATCGCCTAGCCATTGACGGGATTCGGGTCCAGTTCACCTCATTGGTGGGAGAAAACTCTGTCCCCTGCGCCATCACAGCTCTGATATAGGTTCTTGTCTAGTTTATAGGTTTCGTGTTATTAATATCCTCTTCAAGATTTTTTAAGCATTTTAATTTGTAATACAATAATTTATTAATGAAACCAGCTCTAAGGTCGATGCGAGCCGGGTGCGGAATTCATATCGCCCTGCCATTGACAGGATTCGGGCCCTCATTGGTGGGAGAAAACTCTGTCCCCTGCGCCATCACAGCTCTGATATAGGTTCTTTTCTTGTTTATAGATTTTGTGTTATTAATATCCCCCAAGATTTTTTAAGCATTTTAATTTGTAATACAATAATTTATTAATGAAACCAGCTCTAGGGTCGACGCGAGCCGGGTGCGGAATTCGTGTCGCCCAGCCATTGACAGGATTCGGGCCCTGTTCACCTCATTGGTGGGAGAAAACTCTGTCCCCTGCGCCATCACAGCTCTGATATAAGTTCTTGTCTAGTTTATAGGTTTTTTGCTATTAATATCCTCCAAGATTTTTTAAGCATTTAAATTTGTAATTCAATAAATTATTAATGAAATCAGCTCTAAGGTCGATGCGAGCCGGGTGCGGAATTCATATCGCCCTGCCATTGACAGGATTCGGGCCCTGTTCACCTCATTGGTGGGAGAAAACTCTGTCCCCTGCGCCATCACAGCTCTGATATAGGTTCTTGTCTAGTTTATAGGTTTTTTGCTATTAATATCCTCCTGAAGATTTTTTAAGCATTTTAATTTGTAATACAATAATTTATTAATGAAACCAGCTCTAGGGTCGATGCGAGCCGGGTGCGAAATTCGTATCGCCTAGCCATTGACGGGATTCGGGTCCAGTTCACCTCATTGGTGGGAGAAAACTCTGTCCCCTGCGCCATCACAGCTCTGATATAGGTTCTTGTCTAGTTTATAGGTTTCGTGTTATTAATATCCTCTTCAAGATTTTTTAAGCATTTTAATTTTTTATACTATAATTTATTAATGAAACCATCTCTAGGGTCGATGCGAGCCGGGTGCGGAATTCGTATCGCCCAGCTATTGACAGGATTCGGGCCCTGTTCACCTCATTGGTGGGAGAAAACTCTGTCCCCTGCGCAATCACAGCTCTGATATAGGTTCTTGTCTAGTTTATAGATTTTGTGTTATTAATATCCTCCTCTGGATTTTTTAAGCATTTTAATTTGTAATACAATAATTTATTAATGAAACCAGCTCTAGGGTCGATGCGAGCCGGGTGCGAATTTCGTGTCGCCCTGCCATTGACAGGATTCGGGGCCCTGTTCACCTCATTGGTGGGAGAAACCTCTCACCCCAGCGCCTTCACAGCTCTGATATAGGTTCTTGCCTAGTTTATAGGTTTTGTATTATTAATATCCTCAAGATATTTTAAGCATTTTAATTTGTAATACAATAATTTATTAATGAAACCAGCTCTAAGGTCGATGCGAGCCGGGTGCGGAATTCATAGCGCCCTGCCATTGACAGGATTCGGGCCCTCATTGGTGGGAGAAAACTCTGTCGCCTGCGCCATCACAGCTCTGATATAGGTTCTTGTCTTGTTTATAGATTTTGTGTTATTAATATCCTCCAAGATTTTTTAAGCATTTTAATTTGTAATACAATAATTTATTAATGATACCAGCTCTAGGGTCGACGCGAGCCGGGTGCTGAATTCGTGTCGCCCAGCCATTGACAGGATTCGGGCCCTGTTCACCTCATTGGTGGGAGAAGATTCTGTCCCCTGCGCCATCACAGCTCTGATATAAGTTCTTGTCTAGTTTATAGGTTTTTTGCTATTAATATCCTCCAAGATATTTTAAGCATTTAAATTTGTAATACAATAAATTATTAATGAAATCAGCTCTAAGGTCGATGCGAGCCGGGTGCGGAATTCATATCGCCCTGCAATTGACAGGATTCGGGCCCTGTTCACCTCATTGGTGGGAGAAAACTCTGTCCCCTGCGCCATTACAGCTCTGATATAGGTTCTTGTCTAGTTTATAGGTTTTTTGCTATTAATATCCTCCTGAAGATTTTTTAAGCATTTTAATTTGTAATACAATAATTTCTTAATGAAACCAGCTCTAAGGTCGATGCGAGCCGGTTGCGAAATTCGTGTCGCCCAGCCATTGACAGGATTCGGGCCCTGTTCACCTCATTGGTGGGAAAAATCTCTGTCCCCTGCGCCATCACAGCTCTGATGTATGTTCTTGTCTGGTTTATAGGTTTTGTGTTATTAATATCCTCCTCAAAATTTTTTAAGCATTTAAATTTGTAATACAATAATTTATTAATGAAACCAGCTCTAGGGTCGATGCGAGCCGGGTGCGAAATTCGTATCGCCTAGCCATTGCGGGATTAGGGCCCAGTTCACCTCATTGGTGGGAGAAAACTCTGTCCCCTGCGCCATCACAGCTCTGATATAGGTTCTTGTCTAGTTTATAGGTTTCGTGTTATTAATATCCTCTTAGAGATTTTTTAAGCATTTTAATTTTTTATACTATAATTTATTAATGAAACCAGCTCTAGGGTCGATGCGAACCGGGTGCGGAATTCGTATCGCCCAGCTATTTACAGGATTCGGGCCCTGTTCACCTCATTGGTGGGAGAAAACTCTGTCCCCTGCGCAATCACAGCTCTGATATAGGTTCTTGTCTAGTTTATAGATTTTATGTTATTAATATCCTCCTCTGGATTTTTTAAGCATTTTAATTTGTAATACAATAATTTATTAATGAAACCAGCTCTAGGGTCGATGCGAGCCGGGTGCGAAATTCGTGTCGCCCAGCCATTGACAGGATTCGGGGCCCTGTTCACCTCATTGGTAGGAGAAACCTCTCACCCCAGCGCCTTCACAGCTCTGATATAGGTTCTTGCCTAGTTTATAGGTTTTGTATTATTAATATCCTCAAGATATTTTAAGCATTTTAATTTGTAATACAATAATTTATTAATGAAACCAGCTCTAAGGTCGATGCGAGTCGGGTGCGGAATTCATATCGCCCTGCCATTGACAGGATTCGGGCCCTCATTGGTGGGAGAAAACTCTGTCCCCTGCGCCATCACAGCTCTGATATAGGTTCTTGTCTTGTTTATAGATTTTGTGTTATTAATATCCCCCAAGATTTTTTAAGCATTTTAATTTGTAATACAATAATTTATTAATGAAACCAGCTCTAGGGTCGACGCGAGCCGGGTGCGGAATTCGTGTCGCCCAGCCATTGACAGGATTCGGGCCCTGTTCACCTCATTGGTGGGAGAAAACTCTGTCCCTTGCGCCATCACAGCTCTGATATAAGTTCTTGTCTAGTTTATAGGTTTTTTGCTATTAATATCCTCCAAGATTTTTTAAGCATTTAAATTTGTAATACAATAAATTATTAATGAAATCAGCTCTAAGGTCGATGCGAGCCGGGTGCGGAATTCATATCGCCCTGCCATTGACAGGATTCGGGCCCTGTTCACCTCATTGGTGGGAGAAAACTCTGTCCCCTGCGCCATCACAGCTCTGATATAGGTTCTTGTCTAGTTTATAGGTTTTTTGCTATTAATATCCTCCAAGATTTATTAAGCATTTAAATTTGTAATACAATAAATTATTAATGAAAGCAGCTCTAAGGTCGATGCGAGCCGGGTGCGGAATTCATATCGCCCTGCCATTGACAGGATTCGGGCCCTGTTCACCTCATTGGTGGGAGAAAACTCTGTCCCCTGCGCCATCACAGCTCTGATATAGGTTCTTGTCTAGTTTATAGGTTTTTTGCTATTAATATCCTCCTGAAGATTTTTTAAGCATTTTAATTTGTAATACAATAATTTATTAATGAAACCAGCTCTAAGGTCGATGCGAGCCGGGTGCGGAATTCGTGTCGCCCAGCCATTGACAGGATTCGGGCCCTGTTCACCTCATTGGTGGGAGAAAACTCTGTCCCCTGCGCCATCACAGCTCTGATATAAGTTCTTGTCTAGTTTATAGGTTTTTTGCTATTAATATCCTCCAAGATTTTTTAAGCATTTAAATTTGTAATACAATAAATTATTAATGAAATCAGCTCTAAGGTCGATGCGAGCCGGGTGCGGAATTCATATCGCCCTGCAATTGACAGGATTCGGGCCCTCTTCACCTCATTGGTGGGAGAAAACTCTGTCCCCTGCGCCATTACAGCTCTGATATAGGTTCTTGTCTAGTTTATAGGTTTTTTGCTATTAATATCCTCCTGAAGATTTTTTAAGCATTTTAATTTGTAATACAATAATTTATTAATGAAACCAGCTCTAGGGTCGATGCGAGCCGGGTGCGGAATTCGTGTCGCCCAGCCATTGATAGGATTCGGGCCCTCTTCACCTCATTGGTGTTAGAAAACTCTGTCCCCTGCGCCATCACAGCTCTGATATAGGTTATTGTCTAGTTTATAGGTTTTGTGTTATTAATATCATCCTCAAGATTTTTTAAGCATTTTAATTTGTAATACAATACTTTATTAATGAAACCAGCTCTAGGGTCCATGCGAGCCGGGTGCGGAATTCGTGTCGCCCAGCCATTGACAGGATTCGGGCCCTGTTCACCTCATTGGTGGGAGAAAACTCTGTCCCTTGCGCCATCACAGCTCTGATATAAGTTCTTGTCTAGTTTATAGGTTTTTTGCTATTAATATCCTCCAAGATTTTTTAAGCATTTAAATTTGTAATACAATAAATTATTAATGAAATCAGCTCTAAGGTCGATGCAAGCCGGGTGCGGAATTCATATCGCCCTGCCATTGACAGGATTCGGGCCCTGTTCACCTCATTGGTGGGAGAAAACTCTGTCCCCTGCGCCATCACAGCTCTGATATAGGTTCTTGTCTAGTTTATAGGTTTTTTGCTATTAATATCCTCCTGAAGATTTTTTAAGCATTTTAATTTGTAATACAATAATTTATTAATGAAACCAGCTCTAAGGTCGACGCGAGACGGGTGCTGAATTCGTGTCGCCCAGCCATTGACAGGATTCGGGCCCTGTTCACCTCATTGGTGGGAGAAGACTCTGTCCCCTGCGCCATCACAGCTCTGATATAAGTTCTTGTCTAGTTTATAGGTTTTTTGCTATTAATATCCTCCAAGATTTTTTAAGCATTTAAATTTGTAATACAATAAATTATTAATGAAATCAGCTCTAAGGTCGATGCGAGCCGGGAGCGGAATTCATATCGCCCTGCAATTGACAGGATTCGGGCCCTGTTCACCTCATTGGTGGGAGAAAACTCTGTCCCCTGCGCCATTACAGCTCTGATATAGGTTCTTGTCTAGTTTATAGGTTTTTTGCTATTAATATCCTCAAGATATTTTAAGCATTTTAATTTGTAATACAATAATTTATTAATGAAACCAGCTCTAAGGTCGATGCGAGTCGGGTGCGGAATTCATATCGCCCTGCCATTGACAGGATTCGGGCCCTCATTGGTGGGAGAAAACTCTGTCCCCTGCGCCATCACAGCTCTGATATAGGTTCTTGTCTTGTTTATAGATTTTGTGTTATTAATATCCCCCAAGATTTTTTAAGCATTTTAATTTGTAATACAATAATTTATTAATGAAACCAGCTCTAGGGTCGACGCGAGCCGGGTGCGGAATTCGTGTCGCCCAGCCATTGACAGGATTCGGGCCCTGTTCACCTCATTGGTGGGAGAAAACTCTGTCCCTTGCGCCATCACAGCTCTGATATAAGTTCTTGTCTAGTTTATAGGTTTTTTGCTATTAATATCCTCCAAGATTTTTTAAGCATTTAAATTTGTAATACAATAAATTATTAATGAAATCAGCTCTAAGGTCGATGCGAGCCGGGTGCGGAACTCATATCGCCCTGCCATTGACAGGATTCGGGCCCTGTTCACCTCATTGGTGGGAGAAAACTCTGTCCCCTGCGCCATCACAGCTCTGATATAGGTTCTTGTCTAGTTTATAGGTTTTTTGCTATTAATATCCTCCAAGATTTTTTAAGCATTTAAATTTGTAATACAATAAATTATTAATGAAAGCAGCTCTAAGGTCGATGCGAGCCGGGTGCGGAATTCATATCGCCCTGCCATTGACAGGATTCGGGCCCTGTTCACCTCATTGGTGGGAGAAAACTCTGTCCCCTGCGCCATCACAGCTCTGATATAGGTTCTTGTCTAGTTTATAGGTTTTTTGCTATTAATATCCTCCTGAAGATTTTTTAAGCATTTTAATTTGTAATACAATAATTTATTAATGAAACCGGCTCTAAGGTCGATGCGAGCCGGGTGCGGAATTCGTGTCGCCCAGCCATTGACAGGATTCGGGCCCTGTTCACCTCATTGGTGGGAGAAAACTCTGTCCCCTGCGCCATCACAGCTCTGATATAAGTTCTTGTCTAGTTTATAGGTTTTTTGCTATTAATATCCTCCAAGATTTTTTAAGCATTTAAATTTGTAATACAATAAATTATTAATGAAATCAGCTCTAAGGTCGATGCGAGCCGGGTGCGGAATTCATATCGCCCTGCAATTGACAGGATTCGGGCCCTGTTCACCTCATTGGTGGGAGAATACTCTGTCCCCTGCGCCATTACAGCTCTGATATAGGTTCTTGTCTAGTTTATAGGTTTTTTGCTATTAATATCCTCCTGAAGATTTTTTAAGCATTTTAATTTGTAATACAATAATTTATTAATGAAACCAGCTCTAGGGTCGATGCGAGCCGGGTGCGGAATTCGTGTCGCCCAGCCATTGATAGGATTCGGGCCCTCTTCACCTCATTGGTGTTAGAAAACTCTGTCCCCTGCGCCATCACAGCTCTGATATAGGTTATTGTCTAGTTTATAGGTTTTGTGTTATTAATATCATCCTCAAGATTTTTTAAGCATTTTAATTTGTAATACAATACTTTATTAATGAAACCAGCTCTAGGGTCGATGCGAGCCGGGTGCGGAATTCGTGTCGCCCAGCCATTGACAGGATTCGGGCCCTGTTCACCTCATTGGTGGGAGAAAACTCTGTCCCTTGCGCCATCACAGCTCTGATATAAGTTCTTGTCTAGTTTATAGGTTTTTTGCTATTAATATCCTCCAAGATTTTTTAAGCATTTAAATTTGTAATACAATAAATTATTAATGAAATCAGCTCTAAGGTCGATGCAAGCCGGGTGCGGAATTCATATCGCCCTGCCATTGACAGGATTCGGGCCCTGTTCACCTCATTGGTGGGAGAAAACTCTGTCCCCTGCGCCATCACAGCTCTGATATAGGTTCTTGTCTAGTTTATAGGTTTTTTGCTATTAATATCCTCCTGAAGATTTTTTAAGCATTTTAATTTGTAATACAATAATTTATTAATGAAACCAGCTCTAAGGTCGACGCGAGCCGGGTGCTGAATTCGTGTCGCCCAGCCATTGACAGGATTCGGGCCCTGTTCACCTCATTGGTGGGAGAAGACTCTGTCCCCTGCGCCATCACAGCTCTGATATAAGTTCTTGTCTAGTTTATAGGTTTTTTGCTATTAATATCCTCCAAGATTTTTTAAGCATTTAAATTTGTAATACAATAAATTATTAATGAAATCAGCTCTAAGGTCGATGCGAGCCGGGTGCGGAATTCATATCGCCCTGCAATTGACAGGATTCGGGCCCTGTTCACCTCATTGGTGGGAGAAAACTCTGTCCCCTGCGCCATTACAGCTCTGATATAGGTTCTTGTCTAGTTTATAGGTTTTTTGCTATTAATATCCTCCTGAAGATTTTTTAAGCATTTTAATTTGTAATACAATAATTTCTTAATGAAACCAGCTCTAAGGTCGATGCGAGCCGGTTGCGAAATTCGTGTCTCCCAGCCATTGACAGGATTCGGGCCCTGTTCACCTCATTGGTGGGAAAAATCTCTGTCCCCTGCGCCATCACAGCTCTGATGTATGTTCTTGTCTGGTTTATAGGTTTTGTGTTATTAATATCCTCCTCAAAATTTTTTAAGCATTTAAATTTGTAATACAATAAATTATTAATGAAATCAGCTCTAAGGTCGATGCGAGCCGGGTGCGGAATTCATATCGCCCTGCAATTGACAGGATTCGGGCCCTGTTCACCTCATTGGTGGGAGAAAACTCTGTCCCCTGCGCCATTACAGCTCTGATATAGGTTCTTGTCTAGTTTATAGGTTTTTTGCTATTAATATCCTCCTGAAGATCTTTTAAGCATTTTAATTTGTAATACAATAATTTATTAATGAAACCAGCTCTAGGGTCGATGCGAGCCGGGTGCGGAATTCGTGTCGCCCAGCCATTGATAGGATTCGGGCCCTCTTCACCTCATTGGTGTTAGAAAACTCTGTCCCCTGCGCCATCACAGCTCTGATATAGGTTATTGTCTAGTTTATAGGTTTTGTGTTATAAATATCATCCTCAAGATTTTTTAAGCATTTTAATTTGTAATACAATACTTTATTAATGAAACCAGCTCTAGGGTCGATGCGAGCCGGGTGCGGAATTCGTGTCGCCCAGCCATTGACAGGATTCGGGCCCTGTTCACCTCATTGGTGGGAGAAAACTCTGTCCCTTGCGCCATCACAGCTCTGATATAAGTTCTTGTCTAGTTTATAGGTTTTTTGCTATTAATATCCTCCAAGATTTTTTAAGCATTTAAATTTGCAATACAATAAATTATTAATGAAATCAGCTCTAAGGTCGATGCAAGCCGGGTGCGGAATTCATATCGCCCTGCCATTGACAGGATTCGGGCCCTGTTCACCTCATTGGTGGGAGAAAACTCTGTCCCCTGCGCCATCACAGCTCTGATATAGGTTCTTGTCTAGTTTATAGGTTTTTTGCTATTAATATCCTCCTGAAGATTTTTTAAGCATTTTAATTTGTAATACAATAATTTATTAATGAAACCAGCTCTAAGGTCGACGCGAGCCGGGTGCTGAATTCGTGTCGCCCAGCCATTGACAGGATTCGGGCCCTGTTCACCTCATTGGTGGGAGAAGACTCTGTCCCCTGCGCCATCACAGCTCTGATATAAGTTCTTGTCTAGTTTATAGGTTTTTTGCTATTAATATCCTCAAGATATTTTAAGCATTTTAATTTGTAATACAATAATTTATTAATGAAACCAGCTCTAAGGTCGATGCGAGTCGGGTGCGGAATTCATATCGCCCTGCCATTGACAGGATTCGGGCCCTCATTGGTGGGAGAAAACTCTGTCCCCTGCGCCATCACAGCTCTGATATAGGTTCTTGTCTTGTTTATAGATTTTGTGTTATTAATATCCCCCAAGATTTTTTAAGCATTTTAATTTGTAATACAATAATTTATTAATGAAACCAGCTCTAGGGTCGACGCGAGCCGGGTGCGGAATTCGTGTCGCCCAGCCATTGACAGGATTCGGGCCCTGTTCACCTCATTGGTGGGAGAAAACTCTGTCCCTTGCGCCATCACAGCTCTGATATAAGTTCTTGTCTAGTTTATAGGTTTTTTGCTATTAATATCCTCCAAGATTTTTTAAGCATTTAAATTTGTAATACAATAAATTATTAATGAAATCAGCTCTAAGGTCGATGCGAGCCGGGTGCGGAATTCATATCGCCCTGCCATTGACAGGATTCGGGCCCTGTTCACCTCATTGGTGGGAGAAAACTCTGTCCCCTGCGCCATCACAGCTCTGATATAGGTTCTTGTCTAGTTTATAGGTTTTTTGCTATTAATATCCTCCAAGATTTTTTAAGCATTTAAATTTGTAATACAATAAATTATTAATGAAAGCAGCTCTAAGGTCGATGCGAGCCGGGTGCGGAATTCATATCGCCCTGCCATTGACAGGATTCGGGCCCTGTTCACCTCATTGGTGGGAGAAAACTCTGTCCCCTGCGCCATCACAGCTCTGATATAGGTTCTTGTCTAGTTTATAGGTTTTTTGCTATTAATATCCTCCTGAAGATTTTTTAAGCATTTTAATTTGTAATACAATAATTTATTAATGAAACCGGCTCTAAGGTCGATGCGAGCCGGGTGCGGAATTCGTGTCGCCCAGCCATTGACAGGATTCGGGCCCTGTTCACCTCATTGGTGGGAGAAAACTCTGTCCCCTGCGCCATCACAGCTCTGATATAAGTTCTTGTCTAGTTTATAGGTTTTTTGCTATTAATATCCTCCAAGATTTTTTAAGCATTTAAATTTGTAATACAATAAATTATTAATGAAATCAGCTCTAAGGTCGATGTGAGCCGGGTGCGGAATTCATATCGCCCTGCAATTGACAGGATTCGGGCCCTGTTCACCTCATTGGTGGGAGAATACACTGTCCCCTGCGCCATTACAGCTCTGATATAGGTTCTTGTCTAGTTTATAGGTTTTTTGCTATTAATATCCTCCTGAAGATTTTTTAAGCATTTTAATTTGTAATACAATAATTTATTAATGAAACCAGCTCTAGGGTCGATGCGAGCCGGGTGCGGAATTCGTGTCGCCCAGCCATTGATAGGATTCGGGCCCTCTTCACCTCATTGGTGTTAGAAAACTCTGTCCCCTGCGCCATCACAGCTCTGATATAGGTTATTGTCTAGTTTATAGGTTTTGTGTTATTAATATCATCCTCAAGATTTTTTAAGCATTTTAATTTGTAATACAATACTTTATTAATGAAACCAGCTCTAGGGTCGATGCGAGCCGGGTGCGGAATTCGTGTCGCCCAGCCATTGACAGGATTCGGGCCCTGTTCACCTCATTGGTGGGAGAAAACTCTGTCCCTTGCGCCATCACAGCTCTGATATAAGTTCTTGTCTAGTTTATAGGTTTTTTGCTATTAATATCCTCCAAGATTTTTTAAGCATTTAAATTTGTAATACAATAAATTATTAATGAAATCAGCTCTAAGGTCGATGCAAGCCGGGTGCGGAATTCATATCGCCCTGCCATTGACAGGATTCGGGCCCTGTTCACCTCATTGGTGGGAGAAAACTCTGTCCCCTGCGCCATCACAGCTCTGATATAGGTTCTTGTCTAGTTTATAGGTTTTTTGCTATTAATATCCTCCTGAAGATTTTTTAAGCATTTTAATTTGTAATACAATAATTTATTAATGAAACCAGCTCTAAGGTCGACGCGAGCCGGGTGCTGAATTCGTGTCGCCCAGCCATTGACAGGATTCGGGCCCTGTTCACCTCATTGGTGGGAGAAGACTCTGTCCCCTGCGCCATCACAGCTCTGATATAAGTTCTTGTCTAGTTTATAGGTTTTTTGCTATTAATATCCTCCAAGATTTTTTAAGCATTTAAATTTGTAATACAATAAATTATTAATGAAATCAGCTCTAAGGTCGATGCGAGCCGGGTGCGGAATTCATATCGCCCTGCAATTGACAGGATTCGGGCCCTGTTCACCTCATTGGTGGGAGAAAACTCTGTCCCCTGCGCCATTACAGCTCTGATATAGGTTCTTGTCTAGTTTATAGGTTTTTTGCTATTAATATCCTCCTGAAGATTTTTTAAGCATTTTAATTTGTAATACAATAATTTCCTAATGAAACCAGCTCTAAGGTCGATGCGAGCCGGTTGCGAAATTCGTGTCTCCCAGCCATTGACAGGATTCGGGCCCTGTTCACCTCATTGGTGGGAAAAATCTCTGTCCCCTGCGCCATCACAGCTCTGATGTATGTTCTTGTCTGGTTTATAGGTTTTGTGTTATTAATATCCTCCTCAAAATTTTTTAAGCATTTAAATTTGTAATACAATAAATTATTAATGAAATCAGCTCTAAGGTCGATGCGAGCCGGGTGCGGAATTCATATCGCCCTGCAATTGACAGGATTCGGGCCCTGTTCACCTCATTGGTGGGAGAAAACTCTGTCCCCTGCGCCATTACAGCTCTTATATAGGTTCTTGTCTAGTTTATAGGTTTTTTGCTATTAATATCCTCCTGAAGATTTTTTAAGCATTTTAATTTGTAATACAATAATTTATTAATGAAACCAGCTCTAGGGTCGATGCGAGCCGGGTGCGGAATTCGTGTCGCCCAGCCATTGATAGGATTCGGGCCCTCTTCACCTCATTGGTGTTAGAAAACTCTGTCCCCTGCGCCATCACAGCTCTGATATAGGTTATTGTCTAGTTTATAGGTTTTGTGTTATTAATATCATCCTCAAGATTTTTTAAGCATTTTAATTTGTAATACAATACTTTATTAATGAAACCAGCTCTAGGGTCGATGCGAGCCGGGTGCGGAATTCGTGTCGCCCAGCCATTGACAGGATTCGGGCCCTGTTCACCTCATTGGTGGGAGAAAACTCTGTCCCTTGCGCCATCACAGCTCTGATATAAGTTCTTGTCTAGTTTATAGGTTTTTTGCTATTAATATCCTCCAAGATTTTTTAAGCATTTAAATTTGTAATACAATAAATTATTAATGAAATCAGCTCTAAGGTCGATGCGAGCCGGGTGCGGAATTCATATCGCCCTGCCATTGACAGGATTCGGGCCCTGTTCACCTCATTGGTGGGAGAAAACTCTGTCCCCTGCGCCATCACAGCTCTGATATAGGTTCTTGTCTAGTTTATAGGTTTTTTGCTATTAATATCCTCCAAGATTTTTTAAGTATTTAAATTTGTAATACAATAAATTATTAATGAAAGCAGCTCTAAGGTCGATGCGAGCCGGGTGCGGAATTCATATCGCCCTGCCATTGACAGGATTCGGGCCCTGTTCACCTCATTGGTGGGAGAAAACTCTGTCCCCTGCGCCATCACAGCTCTGATATAGGTTCTTGTCTAGTTTATAGGTTTTTTGCTATTAATATCCTCCTGAAGATTTTTTAAGCATTTTAATTTGTAATACAATAATTTATTAATGAAACCAGCTCTAAGGTCGATGCGAGCCGGGTGCGGAATTCGTGTCGCCCAGCCATTGACAGGATTCGGGCCCTGTTCACCTCATTGGTGGGAGAAAACTCTGTCCCCTGCGCCATCACAGCTCTGATATAAGTTCTTGTCTAGTTTATAGGTTTTTTGCTATTAATATCCTCCTGAAGATTTTTTAAGCATTTTAATTTGTAATACAATAATTTATTAATGAAACCAGCTCTAGGGTCGATGCGAGCCGGGTGCGGAATTCGTGTCGCCCAGCCATTGATAGGATTCGGGCCCTCTTCACCTCATTGGTGTTAGAAAACTCTGTCCCCTGCGCCATCACAGCTCTGATATAGGTTATTGTCTAGTTTATAGGTTTTGTGTTATTAATATCATCCTCAAGATTTTTTAAGCATTTTAATTTGTAATACAATACTTTATTAATGAAACCAGCTCTAGGGTCGATGCGAGCCGGGTGCGGAATTCGTGTCGCCCAGCCATTGACAGGATTCGGGCCCTGTTCACCTCATTAGAGGGAGAAAACTCTGTCCCCTGCGCCATCACAGCTCTGATATAGGTTCTTGTCTAGTTTATAGGTTTTTTGCTATTAATATCCTCCTGAAGATTTTTTAAGCATTTTAATTTGTAATACAATAATTTATTAATGAAACCTGCTCTAGGGTCGATGCGAGCCGGGTGCGGAATTCTTATCGCCCAGCCATTGACAGGATTCGGGCCCTGCTCACCTCATTGGTGGGAGAAAACTCTGTCCCCTGCGCAATCACAGCTCTGATATAGGTTCTTGTCTAGTTTATAGATTTTATGTTATTAATATCCTCCTCTGGATTTTTTAAGCATTTTAATTTGTAATACAATAATTTATTAATGAAACCAGCTCTAGGGTCGATGCGAGCCGGGTGCGAAATTCGTGTCGCCCAGCCATTGACAGGATTCGGGGCCCTGTTCACCTCATTGGTAGGAGAAACCTCTCACCCCAGCGCCTTCACAGCTCTGATATAGGTTCTTGCCTAGTTTATAGGTTTTGTATTATTAATATCCTCAAGATATTTTAAGCATTTTAATTTGTAATACAATAATTTATTAATGAAACCAGCTCTAAGGTCGATGCGAGCCGGGTGCGGAATTCATATCGCCCTGCCATTGACAGGATTCGGGCCCTCATTGGTGGGAGAAAACTCTGTCCCCTGCGCCATCACAGCTCTGATATAGGTTCTTGTCTTGTTTATAGATTTTGTGTTATTAATATCCCCCAAGATTTTTTAAGCATTTTAATTTGTAATACAATAATTTATTAATGAAACCAGCTCTAGGGTCGACGCGAGCCGGGTGCGGAATTCGTGTCGCCCAACCATTGACAGGATTCGGGCCCTGTTCACCTCATTGGTGGGAGAAAACTCTGTCCCTTGCGCCATCACAGCTCTGATATAAGTTCTTGTCTAGTTTATAGGTTTTTTGCTATTAATATCCTCCAAGATTTTTTAAGCATTTAAATTTGTAATACAATAAATTATTAATGAAATCAGCTCTAAGGTCGATGCGAGCCGGGTGCGGAATTCATATCGCCCTGCCATTGACAGGATTCGGGCCCTGTTCACCTCATTGGTGGGAGAAAACTCTGTCCCCTGCGCCATCACAGCTCTGATATAGGTTCTTGTCTAGTTTATAGGTTTTTTGCTATTAATATCCTCCAAGATTTTTTAAGCATTTAAATTTGTAATACAATAAATTATTAATGAAAGCAGCTCTAAGGTCGATGCGAGCCGGGTGCGGAATTCATATCGCCCTGCCATTGACAGGATTCGGGCCCTGTTCACCTCATTGGTGGGAGAAAACTCTGTCCCCTGCGCCATCACAGCTCTGATATAGGTTCTTGTCTAGTTTATAGGTTTTTTGCTATTAATATCCTCCTGAAGATTTTTTAAGCATTTTAATTTGTAATACAATAATTTATTAATGAAACCAGCTCTAAGGTCGATGCGAGCCGGGTGCGGAATTCGTGTCGCCCAGCCATTGACAGGATTCGGGCCCTGTTCACCTCATTGGTGGGAGAAAACTCTGTCCCCTGCGCCATCACAGCTCTGATATAAGTTCTTGTCTAGTTTATAGGTTTTTTGCTATTAATATCCTCCAAGATTTTTTAAGCATTTAAATTTGTAATACAATAAATTATTAATGAAATCAGCTCTAAGGTCGATGCGAGCCGGGTGCGGAATTCATATCGCCCTGCAATTGACAGGATTCGGGCCCTGTTCACCTCATTGGTGGGAGAAAACTCTGTCCCCTGCGCCATTACAGCTCTGATATAGGTTCTTGTCTAGTTTATAGGTTTTTAGCTATTAATATCCTCCTGAAGATTTTTTAAGCATTTTAATTTGTAATACAATAATTTATTAATGAAACCAGCTCTAGGGTCGATGCGAGCCGGGTGCGGAATTCGTGTCGCCCAGCCATTGATAGGATTCGGGCCCTCTTCACCTCATTGGTGTTAGAAAATTCTGTCCCCTGCGCCATCACAGCTGTGATATAGGTTATTGTCTAGTTTATAGGTTTTGTGTTATTAATATCATCCTCAAGATTTTTTAAGCATTTTAATTTGTAATACAATACTTTATTAATGAAACCAGCTCTAGGGTCGATGCGAGCCGGGTGCGGAATTCGTGTCGCCCAGCCATTGACAGGATTCGGGCCCTGTTCACCTCATTGGTGGGAGAAAACTCTGTCCCTTGCGCCATCACAGCTCTGATATAAGTTCTTGTCTAGTTTATAGGTTTTTTGCTATTAATATCCTCCAAGATTTTTTAAGCATTTAAATTTGTAATACAATAAATTATTAATGAAATCAGCTCTAAGGTCGATGCGAGCCGGGTGCGGAATTCATATCGCCCTGCCATTGACAGGATTCGGGCCCTGTTCACCTCATTGGTGGGAGAAAACTCTGTCCCCTGCGCCATCACAGCTCTGATATAGGTTCTTGTCTAGTTTATAGGTTTTTTGCTATTAATATCCTCCAAGATTTTTTAAGTATTTAAATTTGTAATACAATAAATTATTAATGAAAGCAGCTCTAAGGTCGATGCGAGCCGGGTGCGGAATTCATATCGCCCTGCCATTGACAGGATTCGGGCCCTGTTCACCTCATTGGTGGGAGAAAACTCTGTCCCCTGCGCCATCACAGCTCTGATATAGGTTCTTGTCTAGTTTATAGGTTTTTTGCTATTAATATCCTCCTGAAGATTTTTTAAGCATTTTAATTTGTAATACAATAATTTATTAATGAAACCAGCTCTAAGGTCGATGCGAGCCGGGTGCGGAATTCGTGTCGCCCAGCCATTGACAGGATTCGGGCCCTGTTCACCTCATTGGTGGGAGAAAACTCTGTCCCCTGCGCCATCACAGCTCTGATATAAGTTCTTGTCTAGTTTATAGGTTTTTTGCTATTAATATCCTCCAAGATTTTTTAAGCATTTAAATTTGTAATACAATAAATTATTAATGAAATCAGCTCTAAGGTCGATGCGAGCCGGGTGCGGAATTCATATCGCCCTGCAATTGACAGGATTCGGGCCCTGTTCACCTCATTGGTGGGAGAAAACTCTGTCCCCTGCGCCATTACAGCTCTGATATAGGTTCTTGTCTAGTTTATAGGTTTTTTGCTATTAATATCCTCCTGAAGATTTTTTAAGCATTTTAATTTGTAATACAATAATTTATTAATGAAACCAGCTCTAGGGTCGATGCGAGCCGGGTGCGGAATTCGTGTCGCCCAGCCATTGATAGGATTCGGGCCCTCTTCACCTCATTGGTGTTAGAAAACTCTGTCCCCTGCGCCATCACAGCTCTGATATAGGTTATTGTCTAGTTTATAGGTTTTGTGTTATTAATATCATCCTCAAGATTTTTTAAGCATTTTAATTTGTAATACAATACTTTATTAATGAAACCAGCTCTAGGGTCGATGCGAGCCGGGTGCGGAATTCGTGTCGCCCAGCCATTGACAGGATTCGGGCCCTGTTCACCTCATTAGAGGGAGAAAACTCTGTCCCCTGCGCCATCACAGCTCTGATATAGGTTCTTGTCTAGTTTATAGGTTTTTTGCTATTAATATCCTCCTGAAGATTTTTTAAGCATTTTAATTTGTAATACAATAATTTATCAATGAAACCTGCTCTAGGGTCGATGCGAGCCGGGTGCGGAATTCTTATCGCCCAGCCATTGACAGGATTCGGGCCCTGCTCACCTCATTGGTGGGAGAAAACTCTGTCCCCTGCGCAATCACAGCTCTGATATAGGTTCTTGTCTAGTTTATAGATTTTGTGTTATTAATATCCTCCTCTGGATTTTTTAAGCATTTTAATTTGTAATACAATAATTTATTAATGAAACCAGCTCTAGGGTCGATGCGAGCCGGGTGCGAAATTCGTGTCGCCCAGCCATTGACAGGATTCAGGCCCTGTTCATCTCATTGGTGGGAGAAGACTCTGTCCCCTGCGCCATCACAGCTCTGATATAAGTTCTTGTCTAGTTTATAGGTTTTTTGCTATTAATATCCTCCAAGATTTTTTAAGCATTTAAATTTGTAATACAATAATTTATTAATGAAACCAGCTCTAAGGTCGATGCGAGCCGGGTGCGGAATTCGTGTCGCCCAGCCATTGACAGGATTCGGGCCCTGTTCACCTCATTGGTGGGAGAAAACTCTGTCCCCTGCGCCATCACAGCTCTGATATAAGTTCTTGTCTAGTTTATAGGTTTTTTGCTATTAATATCCTCCAAGATTTTTTAAGCATTTAAATTTGTAATACAATAAATTATTAATGAAATCAGCTCTAAGGTCGATGCGAGCCGGGTGCGGAATTCATATCGCCCTGCAATTGACAGGATTCGGGCCCTGTTCACCTCATTGGTGGGAGAAAACTCTGTCCCCTGCGCCATTACAGCTCTGATATAGGTTCTTGTCTAGTTTATAGGTTTTTTGCTATTAATATCCTCCTGAAGATTTTTTAAGCATTTTAATTTGTAATACAATAATTTATTAATGAAACCAGCTCTAGGGTCGATGCGAGCCGGGTGCGGAATTCGTGTCGCCCAGCCATTGATAGGATTCGGGCCCTCTTCACCTCATTGGTGTTAGAAAACTCTGTCCCCTGCGCCATCACAGCTCTGATATAGGTTATTGTCTAGTTTATAGGTTTTGTGTTATTAATATCATCCTCAAGATTTTTTAAGCATTTTAATTTGTAATACAATACTTTATTAATGAAACCAGCTCTAGGGTCGATGCGAGCCGGGTGCGGAATTCGTGTCGCCCAGCCATTGACAGGATTCGGGCCCTGTTCACCTCATTGGTGGGAGAAAACTCTGTCCCTTGCGCCATCACAGCTCTGATATAAGTTCTTGTCTAGTTTATAGGTTTTTTGCTATTAATATCCTCCAAGATTTTTTAAGCATTTAAATTTGTAATACAATAAATTATTAATGAAATCAGCTCTAAGGTCGATGCGAGCCGGGTGCGGAATTCATATCGCCCTGCCATTGACAGGATTCGGGCCCTGTTCACCTCATTGGTGGGAGAAAACTCTGTCCCCTGCGCCATCACAGCTCTGATATAGGTTCTTGTCTAGTTTATAGGTTTTTTGCTATTAATATCCTCCAAGATTTTTTAAGTATTTAAATTTGTAATACAATAAATTATTAATGAAAGCAGCTCTAAGGTCGATGCGAGCCGGGTGCGGAATTCATATCGCCCTGCCATTGACAGGATTCGGGCCCTGTTCACCTCATTGGTGGGAGAAAACTCTGTCCCCTGCGCCATCACAGCTCTGATATAGGTTCTTGTCTAGTTTATAGGTTTTTTGCTATTAATATCCTCCTGAAGATTTTTTAAGCATTTTAATTTGTAATACAATAATTTATTAATGAAACCAGCTCTAGGGTCGATGCGAGCCGGGTGCGGAATTCGTGTCGCCCAGCCATTGATAGGATTCGGGCCCTCTTCACCTCATTGGTGTTAGAAAACTCTGTCCCCTGCGCCATCACAGCTCTGATATAGGTTATTGTCTAGTTTATAGGTTTTGTGTTATTAATATCATCCTCAAGATTTTTTAAGCATTTTAATTTGTAATACAATACTTTATTAATGAAACCAGCTCTAGGGTCGATGCGAGCCGGGTGCGGAATTCATATCGCCCTGCCATTGACAGGATTCGGGCCCTCATTGGTGGGAGAAAACTCTGTCCCCTGCGCCATCACAGCTCTGATATAGGTTCTTGTCTTGTTTATAGATTTTGTGTTATTAATATCCCCCAAGATTTTTTAAGCGTTTTAATTTGTAATACAATAATTTATTAATGAAACCAGCTCTAGGGTCGACGCGAGCCGGGTGCGGAATTCGTGTCGCCCAGCCATTGACAGGATTCGGGCCCTGTTCACCTCATTGGTGGGAGAAAACTCTGTCCCCTGCGCCATCACAGCTCTGATATAAGTTCTTGTCTAGTTTATAGGTTTTTTGCTATTAATATCCTCCAAGATTTTTTAAGCATTTAAATTTGTAATACAATAAATTATTAATGAAATCAGCTCTAAGGTCGATGCGAGCCGGGTGCGGAATTCATATCGCCCTGCCATTGACAGGATTCGGGCCCTGTTCACCTCATTGGTGGGAGAAAACTCTGTCCCCTGCGCCATCACAGCTCTGATATAGGTTCTTGTCTAGTTTATAGGTTTTATGCTATTAATATCCTCCTGAAGATTTTTTAAGCATTTTAATTTGTAATACAATAATTTATTAATGAAACCAGCTCTAGGGTCGATGCGAGCCGGGTGCGAAATTCGTATCGCCTAGCCATTGACGGGATTCGGGTCCAGCTCACCTCATTGGTGGGAGAAAACTCTGTCCCCTGCGCCATCACAGCTCTGATATAGGTTCTTGTCTAGTTTATAGGTTTCGTGTTATTAATATCCTCTTCAAGATTTTTTAAGCATTTTAATTTTTTATACTATAATTTATTAATGAAATCAGCTCTAGGGTCGATGCGAGCCGGGTGCGGAATTCGTATCGCCCAGCTATTGACAGGATTCGGGCCCTGTTCACCTCATTGGTGGGAGAAAACTCTGTCCCCTGCGCAATCACAGCTCTGATATAGGTTCTTGTCTAGTTTATAGATTTTGTGTTATTAATATCCTCCTCTGGATTTTTTAAGCATTTTAATTTGTAATACAATAATTTATTAATGAAACCAGCTCTAGGGTCGATGCGAGCCGGGTGCGAAATTCGTGTCGCCCTGCCATTGACAGGATTCGGGGCCCTGTTCACCTCATTGGTGGGAGAAACCTCTCACCCCAGCGCCTTCACAGCTCTGATATAGGTTCTTGCCTAGTTTATAGGTTTTGTATTATTAATATCCTCAAGATATTTTAAGCATTTTAATTTGTAATACAATACTTTATTAATGAAACCAGCTCTAGGGTCGATGCGAGCCGGGTGCGGAATTCGTGTCGCCCAGCCATTGACAGGATTCGGGCCCTGTTCACCTCATTAGAGGGAGAAAACTCTGTCCCCTGCGCCATCACAGCTCTGATATAGGTTCTTGTCTAGTTTATAGGTTTTTTGCTATTAATATCCTCCTGAAGATTTTTTAAGCATTTTAATTTGTAATACAATAATTTATTAATGAAACCTGCTCTAGGGTCGATGCGAGCCGGGTGCGGAATTCTTATCGCCCAGCCATTGACAGGATTCGGGCCCTGCTCACCTCATTGGTGGGAGAAAACTCTGTCCCCTGCGCAATCACAGCTCTGATATAGGTTCTTGTCTAGTTTATAGATTTTGTGTTATTAATATCCTCCTCTGGATTTTTTAAGCATTTTAATTTGTAATACAATAATTTATTAATGAAACCAGCTCTAGGGTCGATGCGAGCCGGGTGCGAAATTCGTGTCGCCCAGCCATTGACAGGATTCAGGCCCTGTTCATCTCATTGGTGGGAGAAGACTCTGTCCCCTGCGCCATCACAGCTCTGATATAAGTTCTTGTCTAGTTTATAGGTTTTTTGCTATTAATATCCTCCAAGATTTTTTAAGCATTTAAATTTGTAATACAATAATTTATTAATGAAACCAGCTCTAGGGTCGATGCGAGCCGGGTGCGAAATTCGTGTCGCCCAGCCATTGACAGGATTCGGGGCCCTGTTCACCTCATTGGTGGGAGAAACCTCTCACCCCAGCGCCTTCACAGCTCTGTTATAGGTTCTTGCCTAGTTTATAGGTTTTGTATTATTAATATCCTCAAGATATTTTAAGCATTTTAATTTGTAATACAATAATTTATTAATGAAACCAGCTCTAAGGTCGATGCGAGCCGGGTGCGGAATTCATAGCGCCCTGCCATTGACAGGATTCGGGCCCTCATTGGTGGGAGGAAACTCTGTCGCCTGCGCCATCACAGCTCTGATATAGGTTCTTGTCTTGTTTATAGATTTTGTGTTATTAATATCCTCCAAGATTTTTTAAGCATTTTAATTTGTAATACAATAATTTATTAATGAAACCAGCTCTAGGGTCGACGCGAGCCGGGTGCTGAATTCGTGTCGCCCTGCCATTGACAGGATTCGGGCCCTGTTCACCTCATTGGTGGGAGAAGACTCTGTCCCCTGCGCCATCACAGCTCTGATATAAGTTCTTGTCTAGTTTATAGGTTTTTTGCTATTAATATCCTCCAAGATTTTTTAAGCATTTAAATTTGTAATACAATAAATTATTAATGAAATCAGCTCTAAGGTCGATGCGAGCCGGGTGCGGAATTCATATCGCCCTGCAATTGACAGGATTCGGGCCCTGTTCACCTCATTGGTGGGAGAAAACTCTGTCCCCTGCGCCATTACAGCTCTGATATAGGTTCTTGTCTAGTTTATAGGTTTTTTGCTATTAATATCCTCCTGAAGATTTTTTAAGCATTTTAATTTGTAATACAATAATTTCTTAATGAAACCAGCTCTAAGGTCGATGCGAGCCGGTTGCGAAATTCGTGTCGCCCAGCCATTGACAGGTTTCGGGCCCTGTTCACCTCATTGGTGGGAAAAATCTCTGTCCCCTGCGCCATCACAGCTCTGATGTATGTTCTTGTCTGGTTTATAGGTTTTGTGTTATTAATATCCTCCTCAAAATTTTTTAAGCATTTAAATTTGTAATACAATAATTTATTAATGAAACCAGCTCTAGGGTCGATGCGAGCCGGGTGCGAAATTCGTATCGCCTAGCCATTGCGGGATTCGGGCCCAGTTCACCTCATTGGTGGGAGAAAACTCTGTCCCCTGCGCCATCACAGCTCTGATATAGGTTCTTGTCTAGTTTATAGGTTTCGTGTTATTAATATCCTCTTAGAGATTTTTTAAGCATTTTAATTTTTTATACTATAATTTATTAATGAAACCAGCTCTAGGGTCGATGCGAGCCGGGTGCGGAATTCGTATCGCCCAGCTATTTACAGGATTCGGGCCCTGTTCACCTCATTGGTGGGAGAAAACTCTGTCCCCTGCGCAATCACAGCTCTGATATAGGTTCTTGTCTAGTTTATAGATTTTATGTTATTAATATCCTCCTCTGGATTTTTTAAGCATTTTAATTTGTAATACAATAATTTATTAATGAAACCAGCTCTAGGGTCGATGCGAGCCGGGTGCGGAATTCATATCGCCCTGCCATTGACAGGATTCGGGCCCTCATTGGTGGGAGAAAACTCTGTCCCCTGCGCCATCACAGCTCTGATATAGGTTCTTGTCTTGTTTATAGATTTTGTGTTATTAATATCCCCCAAGATTTTTTAAGCGTTTTAATTTGTAATACAATAATTTATTAATGAAACCAGCTCTAGGGTCGACGCGAGCCGGGTGCGGAATTCGTGTCGCCCAGCCATTGACAGGATTCGGGCCCTGTTCACCTCATTGGTGGGAGAAAACTCTGTCCCCTGCGCCATCACAGCTCTGATATAAGTTCTTGTCTAGTTTATAGGTTTTTTGCTATTAATATCCTCCTCTGGATTTTTTAAGCATTTTAATTTGTAATACAATAATTTATTAATGAAACCAGCTCTAAGGTCGATGCGAGCCGGGTGCGGAATTCATATCGCCCTGCCATTGACAGGATTCGGGCCCTCATTGGTGGGAGAAAACTCTGTCCCCTGCGCCATCACAGCTCTGATATAGGTTCTTGTCTTGTTTATAGATTTTGTGTTATTGATATCCCCCAAGATTTTTTAAGCGTTTTAATTTGTAATACAATAATTTATTAATGAAACCAGCTCTAGGGTCGACGCGAGCCGGGTGCGGAATTCGTGTCGCCCAGCCATTGACAGGATTCGGGCCCTGTTCACCTCATTGGTGGGAGAAAACTCTGTCCCCTGCGCCATCACAGCTCTGATATAAGTTCTTGTCTAGTTTATAGGTTTTTTGCTATTAATATCCTCCAAGATTTTTTAAGCATTTAAATTTGTAATACAATAAATTATTAATGAAATCAGCTCTAAGGTCGATGCGAGCCGGGTGCGGAATTCATATCGCCCTGCCATTGACAGGATTCGGGCCCTGTTCACCTCATTGGTGGGAGAAAACTCTGTCCCCTGCGCCATCACAGCTCTGATATAGGTTCTTGTCTAGTTTATAGGTTTTATGCTATTAATATCCTCCTGAAGATTTTTTAAGCATTTTAATTTGTAATACAATAATTTATTAATGAAACCAGCTCTAGGGTCGATGCGAGCCGGGTGCGAAATTCGTATCGCCTAGCCATTGACGGGATTCGGGTCCAGTTCACCTCATTGGTGGGAGAAAACTCTGTCCCCTGCGCCATCACAGCTCTGATATAGGTTCTTGTCTAGTTTATAGGTTTCGTGTTATTAATATCCTCTTCAAGATTTTTTAAGCATTTTAATTTTTTATACTATAATTTATTAATGAAACCAGCTCTAGGGTCGATGCGAGCCGGGTGCGGAATTCGTATCGCCCAGCTATTGACAGGATTCGGGCCCTGTTCACCTCATTGGTGGGAGAAAAC
This sequence comes from Parasteatoda tepidariorum, assembly GCF_982258835.1. NCBI lineage: Eukaryota > Metazoa > Arthropoda > Arachnida > Araneae > Theridiidae > Parasteatoda > Parasteatoda tepidariorum. Next base: position 4,631,855 of record NC_141757.1, on the reverse strand, counting down.
TCTGTCCCCTGCGCAATCACAGCTCTGATATAGGTTCTTGTCTAGTTTATAGATTTTGTGTTATTAATATCCTCCTCTGGATTTTTTAAGCATTTTAATTTGTAATACAATAATTTATTAATGAAACCAGCTCTAGGGTCGATGCGAGCCGGGTGCGAAATTCGTGTCGCCCTGCCATTGACAGGATTCGGGGCCCTGTTCACCTCATTGGTGGGAGAAACCTCTCACCCCAGCGCCTTCACAGCTCTGATATAGGTTCTTGCCTAGTTTATAGGTTTTGTATTATTAATATCCTCAAGATATTTTAAGCATTTTAATTTGTAATACAATACTTTATTAATGAAACCAGCTCTAGGGTCGATGCGAGCCGGGTGCGGAATTCGTGTCGCCCAGCCATTGACAGGATTCGGGCCCTGTTCACCTCATTAGAGGGAGAAAACTCTGTCCCCTGCGCCATCACAGCTCTGATATAGGTTCTTGTCTAGTTTATAGGTTTTTTGCTATTAATATCCTCCTGAAGATTTTTTAAGCATTTTAATTTGTAATACAATAATTTATTAATGAAACCTGCTCTAGGGTCGATGCGAGCCGGGTGCGGAATTCTTATCGCCCAGCCATTGACAGGATTCGGGCCCTGCTCACCTCATTGGTGGGAGAAAACTCTGTCCCCTGCGCAATCACAGCTCTGATATAGGTTCTTGTCTAGTTTATAGATTTTGTGTTATTAATATCCTCCTCTGGATTTTTTAAGCATTTTAATTTGTAATACAATAATTTATTAATGAAACCAGCTCTAGGGTCGATGCGAGCCGGGTGCGAAATTCGTGTCGCCCAGCCATTGACAGGATTCAGGCCCTGTTCATCTCATTGGTGGGAGAAGACTCTGTCCCCTGCGCCATCACAGCTCTGATATAAGTTCTTGTCTAGTTTATAGGTTTTTTGCTATTAATATCCTCCAAGATTTTTTAAGCATTTAAATTTGTAATACAATAATTTATTAATGAAACCAGCTCTAGGGTCGATGCGAGCCGGGTGCGAAATTCGTGTCGCCCAGCCATTGACAGGATTCGGGGCCCTGTTCACCTCATTGGTGGGAGAAACCTCTCACCCCAGCGCCTTCACAGCTCTGTTATAGGTTCTTGCCTAGTTTATAGGTTTTGTATTATTAATATCCTCAAGATATTTTAAGCATTTTAATTTGTAATACAATAATTTATTAATGAAACCAGCTCTAAGGTCGATGCGAGCCGGGTGCGGAATTCATATCGCCCTGCCATTGACAGGATTCGGGCCCTCATTGGTGGGAGAAAACTCTGTCCCCTGCGCCATCACAGCTCTGATATAGGTTCTTGTCTTGTTTATAGATTTTGTGTTATTAATATCCCCCAAGATTTTTTAAGCGTTTTAATTTGTAATACAATAATTTATTAATGAAACCAGCTCTAGGGTCGACGCGAGCCGGGTGCGGAATTCGTGTCGCCCAGCCATTGACAGGATTCGGGCCCTGTTCACCTCATTGGTGGGAGAAAACTCTGTCCCCTGCGCCATCACAGCTCTGATATAAGTTCTTGTCTAGTTTATAGGTTTTTTGCTATTAATATCCTCCAAGATTTTTTAAGCATTTAAATTTGTAATACAATAAATTATTAATGAAATCAGCTCTAAGGTCGATGCGAGCCGGGTGCGGAATTCATATCGCCCTGCCATTGACAGGATTCGGGCCCTGTTCACCTCATTGGTGGGAGAAAACTCTGTCCCCTGCGCCATCACAGCTCTGATATAGGTTCTTGTCTAGTTTATAGGTTTTATGCTATTAATATCCTCCTGAAGATTTTTTAAGCATTTTAATTTGTAATACAATAATTTATTAATGAAACCAGCTCTAGGGTCGATGCGAGCCGGGTGCGAAATTCGTATCGCCTAGCCATTGACGGGATTCGGGTCCAGTTCACCTCATTGGTGGGAGAAAACTCTGTCCCCTGCGCCATCACAGCTCTGATATAGGTTCTTGTCTAGTTTATAGGTTTCGTGTTATTAATATCCTCTTCAAGATTTTTTAAGCATTTTAATTTTTTATACTATAATTTATTAATGAAACCAGCTCTAGGGTCGATGCGAGCCGGGTGCGGAATTCGTATCGCCCAGCTATTGACAGGATTCGGGCCCTGTTCACCTCATTGGTGGGAGAAAACTCTGTCCCCTGCGCAATCACAGCTCTGATATAGGTTCTTGTCTAGTTTATAGATTTTGTGTTATTAATATCCTCCTCTGGATTTTTTAAGCATTTTAATTTGTAATACAATAATTTATTAATGAAACCAGCTCTAGGGTCGACGCGAGCCGGGTGCTGAATTCGTGTCGCCCTGCCATTGACAGGATTCGGGCCCTGTTCACCTCATTGGTGGGAGAAGACTCTGTCCCCTGCGCCATTACAGCTCTGATATAAGTTCTTGTCTAGTTTATAGGTTTTTTGCTATTAATATCCTCCTGAAGATTTTTTAAGCATTTTAATTTGTAATACAATAATTTCTTAATGAAACCAGCTCTAAGGTCGATGCGAGCCGGTTGCGAAATTCGTGTCGCCCAGCCATTGACAGGATTCGGGCCCTGTTCACCTCATTGGTGGGAAAAATCTCTGTCCCCTGCGCCATCACAGCTCTGATGTATGTTCTTGTCTGGTTTATAGGTTTTGTGTTATTAATATCCTCCTCAAAATTTTTTAATCATTTAAATTTGTAATACAATAATTTATTAATGAAACCAGCTCTAGGGTCGATGCGAGCCGGGTGCGAAATTCGTGTCGCCCAGCCATTGACAGGATTCAGGCCCTGTTCATCTCATTGGTGGGAGAAGACTCTGTCCCCTGCGCCATCACAGCTCTGATATAAGTTCTTGTCTAGTTTATAGGTTTTTTGCTATTAATATCCTCCAAGATTTTTTAAGCATTTAAATTTGTAATACAATAATTTATTAATGAAACCAGCTCTAGGGTCGATGCGAGCCGGGTGCGAAATTCGTGTCGCCCAGCCATTGACAGGATTCGGGGCCCTGTTCACCTCATTGGTGGGAGAAACCTCTCACCCCAGCGCCTTCACAGCTCTGTTATAGGTTCTTGCCTAGTTTATAGGTTTTGTATTATTAATATCCTCAAGATATTTTAAGCATTTTAATTTGTAATACAATAATTTATTAATGAAACCAGCTCTAAGGTCGATGCGAGCCGGGTGCGGAATTCATATCGCCCTGCCATTGACAGGATTCGGGCCCTCATTGGTGGGAGAAAACTCTGTCCCCTGCGCCATCACAGCTCTGATATAGGTTCTTGTCTTGTTTATAGATTTTGTGTTATTAATATCCCCCAAGATTTTTTAAGCGTTTTAATTTGTAATACAATAATTTATTAATGAAACCAGCTCTAGGGTCGACGCGAGCCGGGTGCGGAATTCGTGTCGCCCAGCCATTGACAGGATTCGGGCCCTGTTCACCTCATTGGTGGGAGAAAACTCTGTCCCCTGCGCCATCACAGCTCTGATATAAGTTCTTGTCTAGTTTATAGGTTTTTTGCTATTAATATCCTCCAAGATTTTTTAAGCATTTAAATTTGTAATACAATAAATTATTAATGAAATCAGCTCTAAGGTCGATGCGAGCCGGGTGCGGAATTCATATCGCCCTGCCATTGACAGGATTCGGGCCCTGTTCACCTCATTGGTGGGAGAAAACTCTGTCCCCTGCGCCATCACAGCTCTGATATAGGTTCTTGTCTAGTTTATAGGTTTTATGCTATTAATATCCTCCTGAAGATTTTTTAAGCATTTTAATTTGTAATACAATAATTTATTAATGAAACCAGCTCTAGGGTCGATGCGAGCCGGGTGCGAAATTCGTATCGCCTAGCCATTGACGGGATTCGGGTCCAGTTCACCTCATTGGTGGGAGAAAACTCTGTCCCCTGCGCCATCACAGCTCTGATATAGGTTCTTGTCTAGTTTATAGGTTTCGTGTTATTAATATCCTCTTCAAGATTTTTTAAGCATTTTAATTTTTTATACTATAATTTATTAATGAAACCAGCTCTAGGGTCGATGCGAGCCGGGTGCGGAATTCGTATCGCCCAGCTATTGACAGGATTCGGGCCCTGTTCACCTCATTGGTGGGAGAAAACTCTGTCCCCTGCGCAATCACAGCTCTGATATAGGTTCTTGTCTAGTTTATAGATTTTGTGTTATTAATATCCTCCTCTGGATTTTTTAAGCATTTTAATTTGTAATACAATAATTTATTAATGAAACCAGCTCTAGGGTCGATGCGAGCCGGGTGCGAAATTCGTGTCGCCCTGCCATTGACAGGATTCGGGGCCCTGTTCACCTCATTGGTGGGAGAAACCTCTCACCCCAGCGCCTTCACAGCTCTGATATAGGTTCTTGCCTAGTTTATAGGTTTTGTATTATTAATATCCTCAAGATATTTTAAGCATTTTAATTTGTAATACAATAATTTATTAATGAAACCAGCTCTAGGGTCGATGCGAGCCGGGTGCGAAATTCGTATCGCCTAGCCATTGCGGGATTCGGGCCCAGTTCACCTCATTGGTGGGAGAAAACTCTGTCCCCTGCGCCATCACAGCTCTGATATAGGTTCTTGTCTAGTTTATAGGTTTCGTGTTATTAATATCCTCTTAGAGATTTTTTAAGCATTTTAATTTTTTATACTATAATTTATTAATGAAACCAGCTCTAGGGTCGATGCGAGCCGGGTGCGGAATTCGTATCGCCCAGCTATTTACAGGATTCGGGCCCTGTTCACCTCATTGGTGGGAGAAAACTCTGTCCCCTGCGCAATCACAGCTCTGATATAGGTTCTTGTCTAGTTTATAGATTTTATGTTATTAATATCCTCCTCTGGATTTTTTAAGCATTTTAATTTGTAATACAATAATTTATTAATGAAACCAGCTCTAGGGTCGATGCGAGCCGGGTGCGAAATTCGTGTCGCCCAGCCATTGACAGGATTCGGGGCCCTGTTCACCTCATTGGTAGGAGAAACCTCTCACCCCAGCGCCTTCACAGCTCTGATATAGGTTCTTGCCTAGTTTATAGGTTTTGTATTATTAATATCCTCAAGATATTTTAAGCATTTTAATTTGTAATACAATAATTTATTAATGAAACCAGCTCTAAGGTCGATGCGAGCCGGGTGCGGAATTCATATCGCCCTGCCATTGACAGGATTCGGGCCCTCATTGGTGGGAGAAAACTCTGTCCCCTGCGCCATCACAGCTCTGATATAGGTTCTTGTCTTGTTTATAGATTTTGTGTTATTAATATCCTCCAAGATTTTTTAAGCATTTTAATTTGTAATACAATAATTTATTAATGAAACCAGCTCTAGGGTCGACGCGAGCCGGGTGCTGAATTCGTGTCGCCCTGCCATTGACAGGATTCGGGCCCTGTTCACCTCATTGGTGGGAGAAGACTCTGTCCCCTGCGCCATCACAGCTCTGATATAAGTTCTTGTCTAGTTTATAGGTTTTTTGCTATTAATATCCTCCAAGATTTTTTAAGCATTTAAATTTGTAATACAATAAATTATTAATGAAATCAGCTCTAAGGTCGATGCGAGCCGGGTGCGGAATTCATATCGCCCTGCAATTGACAGGATTCGGGCCCTGTTCACCTCATTGGTGGGAGAAAACTCTGTCCCCTGCGCCATTACAGCTCTGATATAGGTTCTTGTCTAGTTTATAGGTTTTTTGCTATTAATATCCTACTGAAGATTTTTTAAGCATTTTAATTTGTAATACAATAATTTCTTAATGAAACCAGCTCTAAGGTCGATGCGAGCCGGTTGCGAAATTCGTGTCGCCCAGCCATTGACAGGATTCGGGCCCTGTTCACCTCATTGGTGGGAAAAATCTCTGTCCCCTGCGCCATCACAGCTCTGATGTATGTTCTTGTCTGGTTTATAGGTTTTGTGTTATTAATATCCTCCTCAAAATTTTTTAATCATTTAAATTTGTAATACAATAATTTATTAATGAAACCAGCTGTAGGGTCGATGCGAGCCGGGTGCGAAATTCGTATCGCCTAGCCATTGACGGGATTCGGGCCCAGTTCACCTCATTGGTGGGAGAAAACTCTGTCCCCTGCGCCATCACAGCTCTGATATAGGTTCTTGTCTAGTTTATAGGTTTCGTGTTATTAATATCCTCTTAGAGATTTTTTAAGCATTTTAATTTTTTATACTATAATTTATTAATGAAACCAGCTCTAGGGTCGATGCGAGCCGGGTGCGGAATTCGTATCGCCCAGCTATTTACAGGATTCGGGCCCTGTTCACCTCATTGGTGGGAGAAAACTCTGTCCCCTGCGCAATCGCAGCTCTGATATAGGTTCTCGTCTAGTTTATAGATTTTGTGTTATTAATATCCTCCTCTGGATTTTTTAAGCATTTTAATTTATAATACAATAATTTATTAATGAAACCAGCTCTAGGGTCGATGCGAGCCGGGTGCGAAATTCGTGTCGCCCAGCCATTGACAGGATTCGGGGCCCTGTTCACCTCATTGGTGGGAGAAACCTCTCACCCCAGCGCCTTCACAGCTCTGTTATAGGTTCTTGCCTAGTTTATAGGTTTTGTATTATTAATATCCTCAAGATATTTTAAGCATTTTAATTTGTAATACAATAATTTATTAATGAAACCAGCTCTAAGGTCGATGCGAGCCGGGTGCGGAATTCATATCGCCCTGCCATTGACAGGATTCGGGCCCTCATTGGTGGGAGAAAACTCTGTCCCCTGCGCCATCACAGCTCTGATATAGGTTCTTGTCTTGTTTATAGATTTTGTGTTATTAATATCCCCCAAGATTTTTTAAGCGTTTTAATTTGTAATACAATAATTTATTAATGAAACCAGCTCTAGGGTCGACGCGAGCCGGGTGCGGAATTCGTGTCGCCCAGCCATTGACAGGATTCGGGCCCTGTTCACCTCATTGGTGGGAGAAAACTCTGTCCCCTGCGCCATCACAGCTCTGATATAAGTTCTTGTCTAGTTTATAGGTTTTTTGCTATTAATATCCTCCAAGATTTTTTAAGCATTTAAATTTGTAATACAATAAATTATTAATGAAATCAGCTCTAAGGTCGATGCGAGCCGGGTGCGGAATTCATATCGCCCTGCCATTGACAGGATTCGGGCCCTGTTCACCTCATTGGTGGGAGAAAACTCTGTCCCCTGCGCCATCACAGCTCTGATATAGGTTCTTGTCTAGTTTATAGGTTTTATGCTATTAATATCCTCCTGAAGATTTTTTAAGCATTTTAATTTGTAATACAATAATTTATTAATGAAACCAGCTCTAGGGTCGATGCGAGCCGGGTGCGAAATTCGTATCGCCTAGCCATTGACGGGATTCGGGTCCAGTTCACCTCATTGGTGGGAGAAAACTCTGTCCCCTGCGCCATCACAGCTCTGATATAGGTTCTTGTCTAGTTTATAGGTTTCGTGTTATTAATATCCTCTTCAAGATTTTTTAAGCATTTTAATTTTTTATACTATAATTTATTAATGAAACCAGCTCTAGGGTCGATGCGAGCCGGGTGCGGAATTCGTATCGCCCAGCTATTGACAGGATTCGGGCCCTGTTCACCTCATTGGTGGGAGAAAACTCTGTCCCCTGCGCAATCACAGCTCTGATATAGGTTCTTGTCTAGTTTATAGATTTTGTGTTATTAATATCCTCCTCTGGATTTTTTAAGCATTTTAATTTGTAATACAATAATTTATTAATGAAACCAGCTCTAGGGTCGATGCGAGCCGGGTGCGAAATTCGTGTCGCCCTGCCATTGACAGGATTCGGGGCCCTGTTCACCTCATTGGTGGGAGAAACCTCTCACCCCAGCGCCTTCACAGCTCTGATATAGGTTCTTGCCTAGTTTATAGGTTTTGTATTATTAATATCCTCAAGATATTTTAAGCATTTTAATTTGTAATACAATAATTTATTAATGAAACCAGCTCTAGGGTCGATGCGAGCCGGGTGCGAAATTCGTATCGCCTAGCCATTGCGGGATTCGGGCCCAGTTCACCTCATTGGTGGGAGAAAACTCTGTCCCCTGCGCCATCACAGCTCTGATATAGGTTCTTGTCTAGTTTATAGGTTTCGTGTTATTAATATCCTCTTAGAGATTTTTTAAGCATTTTAATTTTTTATACTATAATTTATTAATGAAACCAGCTCTAGGGTCGATGCGAGCCGGGTGCGGAATTCGTATCGCCCAGCTATTTACAGGATTCGGGCCCTGTTCACCTCATTGGTGGGAGAAAACTCTGTCCCCTGCGCAATCACAGCTCTGATATAGGTTCTTGTCTAGTTTATAGATTTTATGTTATTAATATCCTCCTCTGGATTTTTTAAGCATTTTAATTTGTAATACAATAATTTATTAATGAAACCAGCTCTAGGGTCGATGCGAGCCGGGTGCGAAATTCGTGTCGCCCAGCCATTGACAGGATTCGGGGCCCTGTTCACCTCATTGGTAGGAGAAACCTCTCACCCCAGCGCCTTCACAGCTCTGATATAGGTTCTTGCCTAGTTTATAGGTTTTGTATTATTAATATCCTCAAGATATTTTAAGCATTTTAATTTGTAATACAATAATTTATTAATGAAACCAGCTCTAAGGTCGATGCGAGCCGGGTGCGGAATTCATATCGCCCTGCCATTGACAGGATTCGGGCCCTCATTGGTGGGAGAAAACTCTGTCCCCTGCGCCATCACAGCTCTGATATAGGTTCTTGTCTTGTTTATAGATTTTGTGTTATTAATATCCTCCAAGATTTTTTAAGCATTTTAATTTGTAATACAATAATTTATTAATGAAACCAGCTCTAGGGTCGACGCGAGCCGGGTGCTGAATTCGTGTCGCCCTGCCATTGACAGGATTCGGGCCCTGTTCACCTCATTGGTGGGAGAAGACTCTGTCCCCTGCGCCATCACAGCTCTGATATAAGTTCTTGTCTAGTTTATAGGTTTTTTGCTATTAATATCCTCCAAGATTTTTTAAGCATTTAAATTTGTAATACAATAAATTATTAATGAAATCAGCTCTAAGGTCGATGCGAGCCGGGTGCGGAATTCATATCGCCCTGCAATTGACAGGATTCGGGCCCTGTTCACCTCATTGGTGGGAGAAAACTCTGTCCCCTGCGCCATTACAGCTCTGATATAGGTTCTTGTCTAGTTTATAGGTTTTTTGCTATTAATATCCTACTGAAGATTTTTTAAGCATTTTAATTTGTAATACAATAATTTCTTAATGAAACCAGCTCTAAGGTCGATGCGAGCCGGTTGCGAAATTCGTGTCGCCCAGCCATTGACAGGATTCGGGCCCTGTTCACCTCATTGGTGGGAAAAATCTCTGTCCCCTGCGCCATCACAGCTCTGATGTATGTTCTTGTCTGGTTTATAGGTTTTGTGTTATTAATATCCTCCTCAAAATTTTTTAATCATTTAAATTTGTAATACAATAATTTTTTAATGAAACCAGCTGTAGGGTCGATGCGAGCCGGGTGCGAAATTCGTATCGCCTAGCCATTGACGGGATTCGGGCCCAGTTCACCTCATTGGTGGGAGAAAACTCTGTCCCCTGCGCCATCACAGCTCTGATATAGGTTCTTGTCTAGTTTATAGGTTTCGTGTTATTAATATCCTCTTAGAGATTTTTTAAGCATTTTAATTTTTTATACTATAATTTATTAATGAAACCAGCTCTAGGGTCGATGCGAGCCGGGTGCGGAATTCGTATCGCCCAGCTATTTACAGGATTCGGGCCCTGTTCACCTCATTGGTGGGAGAAAACTCTGTCCCCTGCGCAATCGCAGCTCTGATATAGGTTCTCGTCTAGTTTATAGATTTTGTGTTATTAATATCCTCCTCTGGATTTTTTAAGCATTTTAATTTATAATACAATAATTTATTAATGAAACCAGCTCTAGGGTCGATGCGAGCCGGGTGCGAAATTCGTGTCGCCCAGCCATTGACAGGATTCGGGGCCCTGTTCACCTCATTGGTGGGAGAAACCTCTCACCCCAGCACCTTCTCAGCTCTGTTATAGGTTCTTGCCTAGTTTATAGGTTTTGTATTATTAATATCCTCAAGATATTTTAAGCATTTTAATTTGTAATACAATAATTTATTAATGAAACCAGCTCTAAGGTCGATGCGAGCCGGGTGCGGAATTCATATCGCCCTGCCATTGACAGGATTCGGGCCCTCATTGGTGGGAGAAAACTCTGTCCCCTGCGCCATCACAGCTCTGATATAGGTTCTTGTCTTGTTTATAGATTTTGTGTTATTAATATCCTCCAAGATTTTTTAAGCATTTTAATTTGTAATACAATAATTTATTAATGAAACCAGCTCTAGGGTCGACGCGAGCCGGGTGCTGAATTCGTGTCGCCCTGCCATTGACAGGATTCGGGCCCTGTTCACCTCATTGGTGGGAGAAGACTCTGTCCCCTGCGCCATCACAGCTCTGATATAAGTTCTTGTCTAGTTTATAGGTTTTTTGCTATTAATATCCTCCAAGATTTTTTAAGCATTTAAATTTGTAATACAATAAATTATTAATGAAATCAGCTCTAAGGTCGATGCGAGCCGGGTGCGGAATTCATATCGCCCTGCAATTGACAGGATTCGGGCCCTGTTCACCTCATTGGTGGGAGAAAACTCTGTCCCCTGCGCCATTACAGCTCTGATATAGGTTCTTGTCTAGTTTATAGGTTTTTTGCTATTAATATCCTACTGAAGATTTTTTAAGCATTTTAATTTGTAATACAATAATTTCTTAATGAAACCAGCTCTAAGGTCGATGCGAGCCGGTTGCGAAATTCGTGTCGCCCAGCCATTGACAGGATTCGGGCCCTGTTCACCTCATTGGTGGGAAAAATCTCTGTCCCCTGCGCCATCACAGCTCTGATGTATGTTCTTGTCTGGTTTATAGGTTTTGTGTTATTAATATCCTCCTCAAAATTTTTTAATCATTTAAATTTGTAATACAATAATTTATTAATGAAACCAGCTGTAGGGTCGATGCGAGCCGGGTGCGAAATTCGTATCGCCTAGCCATTGACGGGATTCGGGCCCAGTTCACCTCATTGGTGGGAGAAAACTCTGTCCCCTGCGCCATCACAGCTCTGATATAGGTTCTTGTCTAGTTTATAGGTTTCGTGTTATTAATATCCTCTTAGAGATTTTTTAAGCATTTTAATTTTTTATACTATAATTTATTAATGAAACCAGCTCTAGGGTCGATGCGAGCCGGGTGCGGAATTCGTATCGCCCAGCTATTTACAGGATTCGGGCCCTGTTCACCTCATTGGTGGGAGAAAACTCTGTCCCCTGCGCAATCGCAGCTCTGATATAGGTTCTCGTCTAGTTTATAGATTTTGTGTTATTAATATCCTCCTCTGGATTTTTTAAGCATTTTAATTTATAATACAATAATTTATTAATGAAACCAGCTCTAGGGTCGATGCGAGCCGGGTGCGAAATTCGTGTCGCCCAGCCATTGACAGGATTCGGGGCCCTGTTCACCTCATTGGTGGGAGAAACCTCTCACCCCAGCACCTTCTCAGCTCTGTTATAGGTTCTTGCCTAGTTTATAGGTTTTGTATTATTAATATCCTCAAGATATTTTAAGCATTTTAATTTGTAATACAATAATTTATTAATGAAACCAGCTCTAAGGTCGATGCGAGCCGGGTGCGGAATTCATATCGCCCTGCCATTGACAGGATTCGGGCCCTCATTGGTGGGAGAAAACTCTGTCCCCTGCGCCATCACAGCTCTGATATAGGTTCTTGTCTTGTTTATAGATTTTGTGTTATTAATATCCTCCAAGATTTTTTAAGCATTTTAATTTGTAATACAATAATTTATTAATGAAACCAGCTCTAGGGTCGACGCGAGCCGGGTGCTGAATTCGTGTCGCCCTGCCATTGACAGGATTCGGGCCCTGTTCACCTCATTGGTGGGAGAAGACTCTGTCCCCTGCGCCATCACAGCTCTGATATAAGTTCTTGTCTAGTTTATAGGTTTTTTGCTATTAATATCCTCCAAGATTTTTTAAGCATTTAAATTTGTAATACAATAAATTATTAATGAAATCAGCTCTAAGGTCGATGCGAGCCGGGTGCGGAATTCATATCGCCCTGCAATTGACAGGATTCGGGCCCTGTTCACCTCATTGGTGGGAGAAAACTCTGTCCCCTGCGCCATTACAGCTCTGATATAGGTTCTTGTCTAGTTTATAGGTTTTTTGCTATTAATATCCTACTGAAGATTTTTTAAGCATTTTAATTTGTAATACAATAATTTCTTAATGAAACCAGCTCTAAGGTCGATGCGAGCCGGTTGCGAAATTCGTGTCGCCCAGCCATTGACAGGATTCGGGCCCTGTTCACCTCATTGGTGGGAAAAATCTCTGTCCCCTGCGCCATCACAGCTCTGATGTATGTTCTTGTCTGGTTTATAGGTTTTGTGTTATTAATATCCTCCTCAAAATTTTTTAATCATTTAAATTTGTAATACAATAATTTATTAATGAAACCAGCTCTAGGGTCGATGCGAGCCGGGTGCGAAATTCGTATCGCCTAGCCATTGACGGGATTCGGGCCCAGTTCACCTCATTGGTGGGAGAAAACTCTGTCCCCTGCGCCATCACAGCTCTGATATAGGTTCTTGTCTAGTTTATAGGTTTCGTGTTATTAATATCCTCTTAGAGATTTTTTAAGCATTTTAATTTTTTATACTATAATTTATTAATGAAACCAGCTCTAGGGTCGATGCGAGCCGGGTGCGGAATTCGTATCGCCCAGCTATTTACAGGATTCGGGCCCTGTTCACCTCATTGGTGGGAGAAAACTCTGTCCCCTGCGCAATCGCAGCTCTGATATAGGTTCTTGTCTTGTTTATAGATTTTGTGTTATTAATATCCCCCAAGATTTTTTAAGCGTTTTAATTTGTAATACAATAATTTATTAATGAAACCAGCTCTAGGGTCGACGCGAGCCGGGTGCGGAATTCATGTCGCCCAGCCATTGACAGGATTCGGGCCCTGTTCACCTCATTGGTGGGAGAAAACTCTGTCCCCTGCGCCATCACAGCTCTGATATAAGTTCTTGTCTAGTTTATAGGTTTTTTGCTATTAATATCCTCCAAGATTTTTTAAGCATTTAAATTTGTAATACAATAAATTATTAATGAAATCAGCTCTAAGGTCGATGCGAGCCGGGTGCGGAATTCATATCGCCCTGCCATTGACAGGATTCGGGCCCTGTTCACCTCATTGGTGGGAGAAAACTCTGTCCCCTGCGCCATCACAGCTCTGATATAGGTTCTTGTCTAGTTTATAGGTTTCGTGTTATTAATATCCTCTTCAAGATTTTTTAAGCATTTTAATTTTTTATACTATAATTTATTAATGAAACCAGCTCTAGGGTCGATGCGAGCCGGGTGCGGAATTCGTATCGCCCAGCTATTGACAGGATTCGGGCCCTGTTCACCTCATTGGTGGGAGAAAACTCTGTCCCCTGCGCAATCACAGCTCTGATATAGGTTCTTGTCTAGTTTATAGATTTTGTGTTATTAATATCCTCCTCTGGATTTTTTAAGCATTTTAATTTGTAATACAATAATTTATTAATGAAACCAGCTCTAGGGTCGATGCGAGCCGGGTGCGAAATTCGTGTCGCCCTGCCATTGACAGGATTCGGGGCCCTGTTCACCTCATTGGTGGGAGAAACCTCTCACCCCAGCGCCTTCACAGCTCTGATATAGGTTCTTGCCTAGTTTATAGGTTTTGTATTATTAATATCCTCAAGATATTTTAAGCATTTTAATTTGTAATACAATAATTTATTAATGAAACCAGCTCTAAGGTCGATGCGAGCCGGGTGCGGAATTCATAGCGCCCTGCCATTGACAGGATTCGGGCCCTCATTGGTGGGAGGAAACTCTGTCGCCTGCGCCATCACAGCTCTGATATAGGTTCTTGTCTTGTTTATAGATTTTGTGTTATTAATATCCTCCAAGATTTTTTAAGCATTTTAATTTGTAATACAATAATTTATTAATGAAACCAGCTCTAGGGTCGACGCGAGCCGGGTGCTGAATTCGTGTCGCCCTGCCATTGACAGGATTCGGGCCCTGTTCACCTCATTGGTGGGAGAAGACTCTGTCCCCTGCGCCATTACAGCTCTGATATAAGTTCTTGTCTAGTTTATAGGTTTTTTGCTATTAATATCCTCCTGAAGATTTTTTAAGCATTTTAATTTGTAATACAATAATTTCTTAATGAAACCAGCTCTAAGGTCGATGCGAGCCGGTTGCGAAATTCGTGTCGCCCAGCCATTGACAGGATTCGGGCCCTGTTCACCTCATTGGTGGGAAAAATCTCTGTCCCCTGCGCCATCACAGCTCTGATGTATGTTCTTGTCTGGTTTATAGGTTTTGTGTTATTAATATCCTCCTCAAAATTTTTTAATCATTTAAATTTGTAATACAATAATTTATTAATGAAACCAGCTCTAGGGTCGATGCGAGCCGGGTGCGAAATTCGTATCGCCTAGCCATTGACGGGATTCGGGCCCAGTTCACCTCATTGGTGGGAGAAAACTCTGTCCCCTGCGCCATCACAGCTCTGATATAGGTTCTTGTCTAGTTTATAGGTTTCGTGTTATTAATATCCTCTTAGAGATTTTTTAAGCATTTTAATTTTTTATACTATAATTTATTAATGAAACCAGCTCTAGGGTCGATGCGAGCCGGGTGCGGAATTCGTATCGCCCAGCTATTTACAGGATTCGGGCCCTGTTCACCTCATTGGTGGGAGAAAACTCTGTCCCCTGCGCAATCGCAGCTCTGATATAGGTTCTCGTCTAGTTTATAGATTTTGTGTTGTTAATATCCTCCTCTGGATTTTTTAAGCATTTTAATTTATAATACAATAATTTATTAATGAAACCAGCTCTAGGGTCGATGCGAGCCGGGTGCGAAATTCGTGTCGCCCAGCCATTGACAGGATTCGGGGCCCTGTTCACCTCATTGGTGGGAGAAACCTCTCACCCCAGCGCCTTCTCAGCTCTGTTATAGGTTCTTGCCTAGTTTATAGGTTTTGTATTATTAATATCCTCAAGATATTTTAAGCATTTTAATTTGTAATACAATAATTTATTAATGAAACCAGCTCTAAGGTCGATGCGAGCCGGGTGCGGAATTCATATCGCCCTGCCATTGACAGGATTCGGGCCCTCATTGGTGGGAGAAAACTCTGTCCCCTGCGCCATCACAGCTCTGATATAGGTTCTTGTCTTGTTTATAGATTTTGTGTTATTAATATCCCCCAAGATTTTTTAAGCGTTTTAATTTGTAATACAATAATTTATTAATGAAACCAGCTCTAGGGTCGACGCGAGCCGGGTGCGGAATTCATGTCGCCCAGCCATTGACAGGATTCGGGCCCTGTTCACCTCATTGGTGGGAGAAAACTCTGTCCCCTGCGCCATCACAGCTCTGATATAAGTTCTTGTCTAGTTTATAGGTTTTTTGCTATTAATATCCTCCAAGATTTTTTAAGCATTTAAATTTGTAATACAATAAATTATTAATGAAATCAGCTCTAAGGTCGATGCGAGCCGGGTGCGGAATTCATATCGCCCTGCCATTGACAGGATTCGGGCCCTGTTCACCTCATTGGTGGGAGAAAACTCTGTCCCCTGCGCCATCACAGCTCTGATATAGGTTCTTGTCTAGTTTATAGGTTTTATGCTATTAATATCCTCCTGAAGATTTTTTAAGCATTTTAATTTGTAATACAATAATTTATTAATGAAACCAGCTCTAGGGTCGATGCGAGCCGGGTGCGAAATTCGTATCGCCTAGCCATTGACGGGATTCGGGTCCAGTTCACCTCATTGGTGGGAGAAAACTCTGTCCCCTGCGCCATCACAGCTCTGATATAGGTTCTTGTCTAGTTTATAGGTTTCGTGTTAAAAATATCCTCTTAAAGATTTTTTAAGCATTTTAATTTTTTATACTATAATTTATTAATGAAACCAGCTCTAGGGTCGATGCGAGCCGGGTGCGGAATTCGTATCGCCCAGCTATTGACAGGATTCGGGCCCTGTTCACCTCATTGGTGGGAGAAAACTCTGTCCCCTGCGCAATCACAGCTCTGATATAGGTTCTTGTCTAGTTTATAGATTTTGTGTTATTAATATCCTCCTCTGGATTTTTTAAGCATTTTAATTTGTAATACAATAATTTATTAATGAAACCAGCTCTAGGGTCGATGCGAGCCGGGTGCGAAATTCGTGTCGCCCTGCCATTGACAGGATTCGGGGCCCTGTTCACCTCATTGGTGGGAGAAACCTCTCACCCCAGCGCCTTCACAGCTCTGATATAGGTTCTTGCCTAGTTTATAGGTTTTGTATTATTAATATCCTCAAGATATTTTAAGCATTTTAATTTGTAATACAATAATTTATTAATGAAACCAGCTCTAAGGTCGATGCGAGCCGGGTGCGGAATTCATAGCGCCCTGCCATTGACAGGATTCGGGCCCTCATTGGTGGGAGGAAACTCTGTCGCCTGCGCCATCACAGCTCTGATATAGGTTCTTGTCTTGTTTATAGATTTTGTGTTATTAATATCCTCCAAGATTTTTTAAGCATTTTAATTTGTAATACAATAATTTATTAATGAAACCAGCTCTAGGGTCGACGCGAGCCGGGTGCTGAATTCGTGTCGCCCTGCCATTGACAGGATTCGGGCCCTGTTCACCTCATTGGTGGGAGAAGACTCTGTCCCCTGCGCCATTACAGCTCTGATATAAGTTCTTGTCTAGTTTATAGGTTTTTTGCTATTAATATCCTCCTGAAGATTTTTTAAGCATTTTTAATTGTAATACAATAATTTCTTAATGAAACCAGCTCTAAGGTCGATGCGAGCCGGTTGCGAAATTCGTGTCGCCCAGCCATTGACAGGTTTCGGGCCCTGTTCACCTCATTGGTGGGAAAAATCTCTGTCCCCTGCGCCATCACAGCTCTGATGTATGTTCTTGTCTGGTTTATAGGTTTTGTGTTATTAATATCCTCCTCAAAATTTTTTAAGCATTTAAATTTGTAATACAATAATTTATTAATGAAACCAGCTCTAGGGTCGACGCGAGCCGGGTGCGAAATTCGTATCGCCTAGCCATTGCGGGATTCGGGCCCAGTTCACCTCATTGGTGGGAGAAAACTCTGTCCCCTGCGCCATCACAGCTCTGATATAGGTTCTTGTCTAGTTTATAGGTTTCGTGTTATTAATATCCTCTTAGAGATTTTTTAAGCATTTTAATTTTTTATACTATAATTTATTAATGAAACCAGCTCTAGGGTCGATGCGAGCCGGGTGCGGAATTCGTATCGCCCAGCTATTTACAGGATTCGGGCCCTGTTCACCTCATTGGTGGGAGAAA
The DNA here is from genome assembly GCF_982258835.1 of Parasteatoda tepidariorum. Taxonomy (NCBI): domain Eukaryota; kingdom Metazoa; phylum Arthropoda; class Arachnida; order Araneae; family Theridiidae; genus Parasteatoda; species Parasteatoda tepidariorum. The sequence goes on along the minus strand of NC_141757.1, from coordinate 4,614,330 downwards.
ACTCTGTCCCCTGCGCAATCACAGCTCTGATATAGGTTCTTGTCTAGTTTATAGATTTTATGTTATTAATATCCTCCTCTGGATTTTTTAAGCATTTTAATTTGTAATACAATAATTTATTAATGAAACCAGCTCTAGGGTCGATGCGAGCCGGGTGCGAAATTCGTGTCGCCCAGCCATTGACAGGATTCGGGGCCCTGTTCACCTCATTGGTAGGAGAAACCTCTCACCCCAGCGCCTTCACAGCTCTGATATAGGTTCTTGCCTAGTTTATAGGTTTTGTATTATTAATATCCTCAAGATATTTTAAGCATTTTAATTTGTAATACAATAATTTATTAATGAAACCAGCTCTAAGGTCGATGCGAGCCGGGTGCGGAATTCATATCGCCCTGCCATTGACAGGATTCGGGCCCTCATTGGTGGGAGAAAACTCTGTCCCCTGCGCCATCACAGCTCTGATATAGGTTCTTGTCTTGTTTATAGATTTTGTGTTATTAATATCCTCCAAGATTTTTTAAGCATTTTAATTTGTAATACAATAATTTATTAATGAAACCAGCTCTAGGGTCGACGCGAGCCGGGTGCTGAATTCGTGTCGCCCTGCCATTGACAGGATTCGGGCCCTGTTCACCTCATTGGTGGGAGAAGACTCTGTCCCCTGCGCCATCACAGCTCTGATATAAGTTCTTGTCTAGTTTATAGGTTTTTTGCTATTAATATCCTCCAAGATTTTTTAAGCATTTAAATTTGTAATACAATAAATTATTAATGAAATCAGCTCTAAGGTCGATGCGAGCCGGGTGCGGAATTCATATCGCCCTGCAATTGACAGGATTCGGGCCCTGTTCACCTCATTGGTGGGAGAAAACTCTGTCCCCTGCGCCATTACAGCTCTGATATAGGTTCTTGTCTAGTTTATAGGTTTTTTGCTATTAATATCCTACTGAAGATTTTTTAAGCATTTTAATTTGTAATACAATAATTTCTTAATGAAACCAGCTCTAAGGTCGATGCGAGCCGGTTGCGAAATTCGTGTCGCCCAGCCATTGACAGGATTCGGGCCCTGTTCACCTCATTGGTGGGAAAAATCTCTGTCCCCTGCGCCATCACAGCTCTGATGTATGTTCTTGTCTGGTTTATAGGTTTTGTGTTATTAATATCCTCCTCAAAATTTTTTAATCATTTAAATTTGTAATACAATAATTTATTAATGAAACCAGCTCTAGGGTCGATGCGAGCCGGGTGCGAAATTCGTATCGCCTAGCCATTGACGGGATTCGGGCCCAGTTCACCTCATTGGTGGGAGAAAACTCTGTCCCCTGCGCCATCACAGCTCTGATATAGGTTCTTGTCTAGTTTATAGGTTTCGTGTTATTAATATCCTCTTAGAGATTTTTTAAGCATTTTAATTTTTTATACTATAATTTATTAATGAAACCAGCTCTAGGGTCGATGCGAGCCGGGTGCGGAATTCATAGCGCCCTGCCATTGACAGGATTCGGGCCCTCATTGGTGGGAGGAAACTCTGTCGCCTGCGCCATCACAGCTCTGATATAGGTTCTTGTCTTGTTTATAGATTTTGTGTTATTAATATCCTCCAAGATTTTTTAAGCATTTTAATTTGTAATACAATAATTTATTAATGAAACCAGCTCTAGGGTCGACGCGAGCCGGGTGCTGAATTCGTGTCGCCCTGCCATTGACAGGATTCGGGCCCTGTTCACCTCATTGGTGGGAGAAGACTCTGTCCCCTGCGCCATTACAGCTCTGATATAATTTCTTGTCTAGTTTATAGGTTTTTTGCTATTAATATCCTCCTGAAGATTTTTTAAGCATTTTAATTTGTAATACAATAATTTCTTAATGAAACCAGCTCTAAGGTCGATGCGAGCCGGTTGCGAAATTCGTGTCGCCCAGCCATTGACAGGTTTCGGGCCCTGTTCACCTCATTGGTGGGAAAAATCTCTGTCCCCTGCGCCATCACAGCTCTGATGTATGTTCTTGTCTGGTTTATAGGTTTTGTGTTATTAATATCCTCCTCAAAATTTTTTAAGCATTTAAATTTGTAATACAATAATTTATTAATGAAACCAGCTCTAGGGTCGACGCGAGCCGGGTGCGAAATTCGTATCGCCTAGCCATTGCGGGATTCGGGCCCAGTTCACCTCATTGGTGGGAGAAAACTCTGTCCCCTGCGCCATCACAGCTCTGATATAGGTTCTTGTCTAGTTTATAGGTTTCGTGTTATTAATATCCTCTTAGAGATTTTTTAAGCATTTTAATTTTTTATACTATAATTTATTAATGAAACCAGCTCTAGGGTCGATGCGAGCCGGGTGCGGAATTCGTATCGCCCAGCTATTTACAGGATTCGGGCCCTGTTCACCTCATTGGTGGGAGAAAACTCTGTCCCCTGCGCAATCACAGCTCTGATATAGGTTCTTGTCTAGTTTATAGATTTTATGTTATTAATATCCTCCTCTGGATTTTTTAAGCATTTTAATTTGTAATACAATAATTTATTAATGAAACCAGCTCTAGGGTCGATGCGAGCCGGGTGCGAAATTCGTGTCGCCCAGCCATTGACAGGATTCGGGGCCCTGTTCACCTCATTGGTAGGAGAAACCTCTCACCCCAGCGCCTTCACAGCTCTGATATAGGTTCTTGCCTAGTTTATAGGTTTTGTATTATTAATATCCTCAAGATATTTTAAGCATTTTAATTTGTAATACAATAATTTATTAATGAAACCAGCTCTAAGGTCGATGCGAGCCGGGTGCGGAATTCATATCGCCCTGCCATTGACAGGATTCGGGCCCTCATTGGTGGGAGAAAACTCTGTCCCCTGCGCCATCACAGCTCTGATATAGGTTCTTGTCTTGTTTATAGATTTTGTGTTATTAATATCCTCCAAGATTTTTTAAGCATTTTAATTTGTAATACAATAATTTATTAATGAAACCAGCTCTAGGGTCGACGCGAGCCGGGTGCTGAATTCGTGTCGCCCTGCCATTGACAGGATTCGGGCCCTGTTCACCTCATTGGTGGGAGAAGACTCTGTCCCCTGCGCCATCACAGCTCTGATATAAGTTCTTGTCTAGTTTATAGGTTTTTTGCTATTAATATCCTCCAAGATTTTTTAAGCATTTAAATTTGTAATATAATAAATTATTAATGAAATCAGCTCTAAGGTCGATGCGAGCCGGGTGCGGAATTCATATCGCCCTGCAATTGACAGGATTCGGGCCCTGTTCACCTCATTGGTGGGAGAAAACTCTGTCCCCTGCGCCATTACAGCTCTGATATAGGTTCTTGTCTAGTTTATAGGTTTTTTGCTATTAATATCCTACTGAAGATTTTTTAAGCATTTTAATTTGTAATACAATAATTTCTTAATGAAACCAGCTCTAAGGTCGATGCGAGCCGGTTGCGAAATTCGTGTCGCCCAGCCATTGACAGGATTCGGGCCCTGTTCACCTCATTGGTGGGAAAAATCTCTGTCCCCTGCGCCATCACAGCTCTGATGTATGTTCTTGTCTGGTTTATAGGTTTTGTGTTATTAATATCCTCCTCAAAATTTTTTAATCATTTAAATTTGTAATACAATAATTTATTAATGAAACCAGCTCTAGGGTCGATGCGAGCCGGGTGCGAAATTCGTATCGCCTAGCCATTGACGGGATTCGGGCCCAGTTCACCTCATTGGTGGGAGAAAACTCTGTCCCCTGCGCCATCACAGCTCTGATATAGGTTCTTGTCTAGTTTATAGGTTTCGTGTTATTAATATCCTCTTAGAGATTTTTTAAGCATTTTAATTTTTTATACTATAATTTATTAATGAAACCAGCTCTAGGGTCGATGCGAGCCGGGTGCGGAATTCGTATCGCCCAGCTATTTACAGGATTCGGGCCCTGTTCACCTCATTGGTGGGAGAAAACTCTGTCCCCTGCGCAATCGCAGCTCTGATATAGGTTCTCGTCTAGTTTATAGATTTTGTGTTATTAATATCCTCCTCTGGATTTTTTAAGCATTTTAATTTATAATACAATAATTTATTAATGAAACCAGCTATAGGGTCGATGCGAGCCGGGTGCGAAATTCGTGTCGCCCAGCCATTGACAGGATTCGGGGCCCTGTTCACCTCATTGGTGGGAGAAACCTCTCACCCCAGCGCCTTCTCAGCTCTGTTATAGGTTCTTGCCTAGTTTATAGGTTTTGTATTATTAATATCCTCAAGATATTTTAAGCATTTTAATTTGTAATACAATAATTTATTAATGAAACCAGCTCTAAGGTCGATGCGAGCCGGGTGCGGAATTCATATCGCCCTGCCATTGACAGGATTCGGGCCCTCATTGGTGGGAGAAAACTCTGTCCCCTGCGCCATCACAGCTCTGATATAGGTTCTTGTCTTGTTTATAGATTTTGTGTTATTAATATCCCCCAAGATTTTTTAAGCGTTTTAATTTGTAATACAATAATTTATTAATGAAACCAGCTCTAGGGTCGACGCGAGCCGGGTGCGGAATTCGTGTCGCCCAGCCATTGACAGGATTCGGGCCCTGTTCACCTCATTGGTGGGAGAAAACTCTGTCCCCTGCGCCATCACAGCTCTGATATAAGTTCTTGTCTAGTTTATAGGTTTTTTGCTATTAATATCCTCCAAGATTTTTTAAGCATTTAAATTTGTAATACAATAAATTATTAATGAAATCAGCTCTAAGGTCGATGCGAGCCGGGTGCGGAATTCATATCGCCCTGCCATTGACAGGATTCGGGCCCTGTTCACCTCATTGGTGGGAGAAAACTCTGTCCCCTGCGCCATCACAGCTCTGATATAGGTTCTTGTCTAGTTTATAGGTTTTATGCTATTAATATCCTCCTGAAGATTTTTTAAGCATTTTAATTTGTAATACAATAATTTATTAATGAAACCAGCTCTAGGGTCGATGCGAGCCGGGTGCGAAATTCGTATCGCCTAGCCATTGACGGGATTCGGGTCCAGTTCACCTCATTGGTGGGAGAAAACTCTGTCCCCTGCGCCATCACAGCTCTGATATAGGTTCTTGCCTAGTTTATAGGTTTTGTATTATTAATATCCTCAAGATATTTTAAGCATTTTAATTTGTAATACAATAATTTATTAATGAAACCAGCTCTAAGGTCGATGCGAGCCAGGTGCGAAATTCGTATCGCCTAGCCATTGCGGGATTCGGGCCCAGTTCACCTCATTGGTGGGAGAAAACTCTGTCCCCTGTGCCATCACAGCTCTGATATAGGTTCTTGTCTAGTTTATAGGTTTCGTGTTATTAATATCCTCTTAGAGATTTTTTAAGCATTTTAATTTTTTATACTATAATTTATTAATGAAACCAGCTCTAGGGTCGATGCGAGCCGGGTGCGGAATTCGTATCGCCCAGCTATTTACAGGATTCGGGCCCTGTTCACCTCATTGGTGGGAGAAAACTCTGTCCCCTGCGCAATCACAGCTCTGATATACACTGGTTATCATAAATTAAGGAAAAATCACAAAAATAGCGATAACTCTTTCAAAAGTAAGCCAAACCGTGCAAAATTTGCATATGTTGTCCACTAAGAGTAGCTGAGTAAAATTGCAATATGCAAATTAGTGGCGCTGCACTCGGCTTACGTCATCTGCCTGGAGCATAAAAGTCCAAGTTTGAGAGAAAGCACACAAATTTTACTGTGATTGCGACATTGAAAATCTGAGATAGCCAATTCGTAATAATGACCTCTAGGCATCATTTGCCTGAAGAACTACGATGGAGAGCCATCGGGAGACTAGAGGCAGGGCAGAGTCAATCAGAAGTGGCCAGATGGCTAAATGTGAGTCCATCTGTGGTTCATAGACTTTGGAGGCAATTTCAAACCACAGATTCGGCATCTAGGAGGTTCAGTCAAGGACGGCCAACTGTTACGACCAGTGCCGATGACCGATATTTGACATTAAGTGCACGCAGGAATAGAACCGCTACTCCGACACATCTTAGATCCTCTCTTGCTGCAGCCACCGGAAGGTTGGTGTCAACGTCAACTGTGCGCAGAAGGCTCCACGAAGGTGGTCTGTATGCGAGACGACCAGCCATTTGCGTGCCGCTCACATCACGCCATAGGAGAGACCGTTTGCAGTGGGCCCGACAACATGTCCACTGGACGTCAGATCAATGGAGGCCTGTTCTCTTTACGGATGAGTCCAGGTTTAGTCTAGAAAGTGACAGTAGACGTTATTTGATATGGAGAGAACCTGGGACCCGTTATCATCCATCAAACATCCGTGAAAGAGATGCATACGGAAGAGGCAGTGTCTGTGTTTGGGGAGGCATATCCTTAGGAGGGCGCACATACCTCCATGTCTTTCCAAGGGGAACCGTGAATGCTCAGGTTTATCGAGACAACATCCTTGATGCTTATGTGCGCCCATATGCCGGGGCAATTGGTGATTGCTTCCTGTTACAGGACGATAATGCAAGACCACACAGAGCTCGCATTGTTGATGATTATCTTCAACAGGAAACAATTACTCGCATGGAGTGGCCAGCTCGATCCCCGGACTTGAATCCTATCGAGCACGTTTGGGATGCTCTAGGGAGGCGTGTATCTGCCATCAATCCGCCCCCTCAGACCCTTGCCACGCTTGCAACTGCTTTACAAGAGCAATGGCTCTCACTTCCTATTGAACTGATAGACCGCATAATTGAAAGCATCACACATCGCTGTTTGTGCTGTATTGCTTCTAGAGGCAATCATATTCCATATTAAAGGTACTTTTTCTATTGCAAACCGATACTTCCAATTTGTTTATTTTATACATGTGCTAATTTCTATACTACTATTAATGTCTGATAATTTCTTTTTATGTTGTTTAATACCTTACTATGTGTTGTATATTGTGGGTAAGTTTCATAAAATTCCATGTGTAATTTCTTGAGTTATCGCGATTTTTGTGAATTTTCCTTAATTTATGATAACCAGTGTAGGTTCTTGTCTAGTTTATAGATTTTATGTTATTAATATCCTCCTCTGGATTTTTTAAGCATTTTAATTTGTAATACAATAATTTATTAATGAAACCAGCTCTAAGGTCGATGCGAGCCGGGTGCGGAATTCATAGTGCCCTGCCATTGACAGGATTCGGGCCCTCATTGGTGGGAGAAAACTCTGTCGCCTGCGCCATCACAGCTCTGGTATAGGATCTTGTCTAGTTTATAGGTTTTGTGTTATTAATATCCTCAAGATTTTTTAAGCATTTAAATTTGTAATACAATAATTTATTAATGAAACCAGCTCTAAGGTCGATGCGAGCCGGGTGCGGAATTCATATCGCCCTGCCATTGACAGGATTCGGGACCTGTTCACCTCATTGGTGTGAGAAAACTCTGTCCCCTGCGCAATCACAGCTCTGATATAGGTTCTTGTCTAGTTTATAGATTTTGTGTTATTAATATCCTCCTGGATTATTTAAGCATTTTAATTTGTAATACAATAATTTATTAATGAAACCAGCTCTAGGGTCGAAGCGAGCCGGGTGCGAAATTCGTGTCGCCCAGCCATTGACAGGATTCGGGGCCCTGCTCACCTCATTGGTGGGAGAAACCTCTCACCCCAGCGCCTTCACAGCTCTGATATAGGTTCTTGTCTAGTTTATAGGTTTTGTATTATTAATATCCTTAAGATTTTTCAAGCATTTTAATTTGTAATACAATATTTTATTAATGAAACCAGCTCTAGGGTCGATGCGAGCCGGGTGCGGAATTCGTGTCGCCCAGCCATTGACAGGATTCGGGCCCTGTTCACCTCATTGGTGTTAGAAAACTCTGTCCCCTGCGCCATCACAGCTCTGATATAGGTTCTTGTCTAGTTTATAGGTTTTGTGTTATTAATATCATCCTCAAGATTTTTTAAGCATTTTAATTTGTAATACAATAATTTATTAATGAAACCAACTCTAGGGTCGATGCGAGCCGGGTGCGGAATTCGTGTCGCCCAGCCATTGACAGGATTCGGGCCCTGTTCACCTCATTGGAGGGAGAAAACTCTGTCCCCTGCGCCATCACAGCTCTGATATAGTTTCTTGTCTAGTTTATATTTTTTTTGTTATTAATATCCTCCTGAAGATTTTTTAAGCATTTTAATTTGTAATACAATAATTTATTAATGAAACCTGCTCTAGGTTCCATGCGATCCGGGTGCGAAATTCTTATCGCCCAGCCATTGACAGGATTCGGGCCCTGTTCACCTCATTGGTGGGAGAAAACTCTGTCCCCTGCGCCAACACAGCTCTGATATAGTTTTTTGTCTAGATTATAGGTTTTGTGTTATCAATATCCTCCTCAAGATTTTTAAGCATTTTAATTTGTAAGACAATAATTTATTAATGAAAAAAGCTCTAGGGTCGATGCGAGCCGGGTGCGGAATTCGTGTCGCCCAGCCATTGACAGGATTCGGGCCCTGTTCTCCTCATTGGTGGGAGAAAACTCTGTTCCCTGCGCCATCACGGCTCTGATATAGGTTCTTGTCTAGTTTATAGGTTTTGTGTATTAATATCCTCCAAGATTTTTTAAGCATTTTAATTTGTAATACAGTAATTTATTAATGAAGCCAGCTCTAGGGTCGATGCGAGCCAGGTGCGGAATTCGTGTCGCCCAGCCATTGACAGGATTCGGGCCCTGTTCACCTCATTGGCGGGAGAAATCTCTGTCCCCTGCGCCTGCTCAGCTCTGATGTATGTTCTTGTCTGGTTTATAGGTTTTGTGTTATTAATATCCTTCTCAAAATTTTTTAAGCATTTAAATTTGTAATACAATAAATAATTAATGAAATCAGCTCTAAGGTCGATGCGAGCCGGGTTCGGAATTCATATCGCCCTGCCATTGACAGGATTCGGGCCCTGTTCACCTCATTGGTGGGAGAAAACTCTGTCCCCTGCGCCATCACAGCTCTGATATAGGTTCTTGTCTAGTTTATAGGTTTCGTGTTATTAATATCCTCTTCAAGATTTTTTAAGCATTTTAATTTTTTATGCTATAATTTATTTATGAAACCAGCTCTAGGGTCGATGCGAGCCGGGTGCGGAATTCGTATCGCCCAGCTATTGACAGGATTCGGGCCCTGTTCACCTCATTGGTGGGAGAAAACTCTGTCCCCTGCGCAATCACAGCTCTGATATAGGTTCTTGTCTAGTTTATAGATTTTGTGTTATTAATATCCTCCTCTGGATTTTTTAAGCATTTTAATTTGTAATACAATAATTTATTAATGAAACCAGCTCTAGGGTCGATGCGAGCCGGGTGCGAAATTCGTGTCGCCCAGCCATTGACAGGATTCGGGCCCTGTTCACCTCATTGGTGGGAGAAAACTCTGTCCCCTGCGCCATCACAGCTCTGATATAGATTCTTGTCTAGTTTATAGGTTTTTTTGCTATTAATATCCTCCTGAAGATTTTTTAAGCATTTTAATTTGTAATACAATAATTTATTAATGAAACCAGCTCTAAGGTCGATGCGAGCCGGGTGCGAAATTCGTGTCGCCCAGCCATTGACAGGATTCGGGCCCTGTTCACCTCATTGGTGGGAAAAATCTCTGTCCCCTGCGCCATCACAGCTCTGATGTATGTTCTTGTCTGGTTTATAGGTTTTGTGTTATTAATATCCTCCTCAAAATTTTTTAATCATTTAAATTTGTAATACAATAATTTATTAATGAAACCAGCTCTAAGGTCGATGCGAGCCGGGTGCGAAATTCGTGTCGCCCAGCCATTGACAGGATTCGGGCCCTGTTCACCTCATTGGTGGGAGAAGACTCTGTCCCCTGCGCCATCACAGCTCTGATATAAGTTCTTGTCTAGTTTATAGGTTTTTTGCTATTAATATCCTCCAAGATTTTTTAAGCATTTAAATTTGTAATACAATAATTTATTAATGAAACCAGCTCTAGGGTCGATGCGAGCCGGGTGCGAAATTCGTGTCGCCCAGCCATTGACAGGATTCGGGGCCCTGTTCACCTCATTGGTGGGAGAAACCTCTCACCCCAGCGCCTTCACAGCTCTGATATAGGTTCTTGCCTAGTTTATAGGTTTTGTATTATTAATATCCTCAAGATATTTTAAGCATTTTAATTTGTAATACAATAATTTATTAATGAAACCAGCTCTAAGGTCGATGCGAGCCGGGTGCGGAATTCATATCGCCCTGCCATTGACAGGATTCGGGCCCTCATTGGTGGGAGAAAACTCTGTCCCCTGCGCCATCACAGCTCTGATATAGGTTCTTGTCTTGTTTATAGATTTTGTGTTATTAATATCCCCCAAGATTTTTTAAGCATTTTAATTTGTAATACAATAATTTATTAATGAAACCAGCTCTAGGGTCGACGCGAGCCGGGTGCGGAATTCGTGTCGCCCAGCCATTGACAGGATTCGGGCCCTGTTCACCTCATTGGTGGGAGAAAACTCTGTCCCCTGCGCCATCACAGCTCTGATATAAGTTCTTGTCTAGTTTATAGGTTTTTTGCTATTAATATCCTCCAAGATTTTTTAAGCATTTAAATTTGTAATTCAATAAATTATTAATGAAATCAGCTCTAAGGTCGATGCGAGCCGGGTGCGGAATTCATATCGCCCTGCCATTGACAGGATTCGGGCCCTGTTCACCTCATTGGTGGGAGAAAACTCTGTCCCCTGCGCCATCACAGCTCTGATATAGGTTCTTGTCTAGTTTATAGGTTTTTTGCTATTAATATCCTCCTGAAGATTTTTTAAGCATTTTAATTTGTAATACAATAATTTATTAATGAAACCAGCTCTAGGGTCGATGCGAGCCGGGTGCGAAATTCGTATCGCCTAGCCATTGACGGGATTCGGGTCCAGTTCACCTCATTGGTGGGAGAAAACTCTGTCCCCTGCGCCATCACAGCTCTGATATAGGTTCTTGTCTAGTTTATAGGTTTCGTGTTATTAATATCCTCTTTAAGATTTTTTAAGCATTTTAATTTTTTATACTATAATTTATTAATGAAACCAGCTCTAGGGTCGATGCGAGCCGGGTGCGGAATTCGTATCGCCCAGCTATTGACAGGATTCGGGCCCTGTTCACCTCATTGGTGGGAGAAAACTCTGTCCCCTGCGCAATCACAGCTCTGATATAGGTTCTTGTCTAGTTTATAGATTTTTGTGTTATTAATATCCTCCTCTGGATTTTTTAAGCATTTTAATTTGTAATACAATAATTTATTAATGAAACCAGCTCTAGGGTCGATGCGAGCCGGGTGCGAAATTCGTGTCGCCCTGCCATTGACAGGATTCGGGGCCCTGTTCACCTCATTGGTGGGAGAAACCTCTCACCCCAGCGCCTTCACAGCTCTGATATAGGTTCTTGCCTAGTTTATAGGTTTTGTATTATTAATATCCTCTAGATATTTTAAGCATTTTAATTTGTAATACAATAATTTATTAATGAAACCAGCTCTAAGGTCGATGCGAGCCGGGTGCGGAATTCATAGCGCCCTGCCATTGACAGGATTCGGGCCCTCATTGGTGGGAGAAAACTCTGTCGCCTGCGCCATCACAGCTCTGATATAGGTTCTTGTCTTGTTTATAGATTTTGTGTTATTAATATCCTCCAAGATTTTTTAAGCATTTTAATTTGTAATACAATAATTTATTAATGAAACCAGCTCTAGGGTCGACGCGAGCCGGGTGCTGAATTCGTGTCGCCCAGCCATTGACAGGATTCGGGCCCTGTTCACCTCATTGGTGGGAGAAGATTCTGTCCCCTGCGCCATCACAGCTCTGATATAAGTTCTTGTCTAGTTTATAGGTTTTTTGCTATTAATATCCTCCAAGATTTTTTAAGCATTTAAATTTGTAATACAATAAATTATTAATGAAATCAGCTCTAAGGTCGATGCGAGCCGGGTGCGGAATTCATATCGCCCTGCAATTGACAGGATTCGGGCCCTGTTCACCTCATTGGTGGGAGAAAACTCTGTCCCCTGCGCCATTACAGCTCTGATATAGGTTCTTGTCTAGTTTATAGGTTTTTTGCTATTAATATCCTCCTGAAGATTTTTTAAGCATTTTAATTTGTAATACAATAATTTCTTAATGAAACCAGCTCTAAGGTCGATGCGAGCCGGTTGCGAAATTCGTGTCGCCCAGCCATTGACAGGATTCGGGCCCTGTTCACCTCATTGGTGGGAAAAATCTCTGTCCCCTGCGCCATCACAGCTCTGATGTATGTTCTTGTCTGGTTTATAGGTTTTGTGTTATTAATATCCTCCTCAAAATTTTTTAAGCATTTAAATTTGTAATACAATAATTTATTAATGAAACCAGCTCTAGGGTCGATGCGAGCCGGGTGCGAAATTCGTATCGCCTAGCCATTGCGGGATTAGGGCCCAGTTCACCTCATTGGTGGGAGAAAACTCTGTCCCCTGCGCCATCACAGCTCTGATATAGGTTCTTGTCTAGTTTATAGGTTTCGTGTTATTAATATCCTCTTAGAGATTTTTTAAGCATTTTAATTTTTTATACTATAATTTATTAATGAAACCAGCTCTAGGGTCGATGCGAGCCGGGTGCGGAATTCGTATCGCCCAGCTATTTACAGGATTCGGGCCCTGTTCACCTCATTGGTGGGAGAAAACTCTGTCCCCTGCGCAATCACAGCTCTGATATAGGTTCTTGTCTAGTTTATAGATTTTATGTTATTAATATCCTCCTCTGGATTTTTTAAGCATTTTAATTTGTAATACAATAATTTATTAATGAAACCAGCTCTAGGGTCGATGCGAGCCGGGTGCGAAATTCGTGTCGCCCAGCCATTGACAGGATTCGGGGCCCTGTTCACCTCATTGGTAGGAGAAACCTCTCACCCCAGCGCCTTCACAGCTCTGATATAGGTTCTTGCCTAGTTTATAGGTTTTGTATTATTAATATCCTCAAGATATTTTAAGCATTTTAATTTGTAATACAATAATTTATTAATGAAACCAGCTCTAAGGTCGATGCGAGTCGGGTGCGGAATTCATATCGCCCTGCCATTGACAGGATTCGGGCCCTCATTGGTGGGAGAAAACTCTGTCCCCTGCGCCATCACAGCTCTGATATAGGTTCTTGTCTTGTTTATAGATTTTGTGTTATTAATATCCCCCAAGATTTTTTAAGCATTTTAATTTGTAATACAATAATTTATTAATGAAACCAGCTCTAGGGTCGACGCGAGCCGGGTGCGGAATTCGTGTCGCCCAGCCATTGACAGGATTCGGGCCCTGTTCACCTCATTGGTGGGAGAAAACTCTGTCCCTTGCGCCATCACAGCTCTGATATAAGTTCTTGTCTAGTTTATAGGTTTTTTGCTATTAATATCCTCCAAGATTTTTTAAGCATTTAAATTTGTAATACAATAAATTATTAATGAAATCAGCTCTAAGGTCGATGCGAGCCGGGTGCGGAATTCATATCGCCCTGCCATTGACAGGATTCGGGCCCTGTTCACCTCATTGGTGGGAGAAAACTCTGTCCCCTGCGCCATCACAGCTCTGATATAGGTTCTTGTCTAGTTTATAGGTTTTTTGCTATTAATATCCTCCAAGATTTTTTAAGCATTTAAATTTGTAATACAATAAATTATTAATGAAAGCAGCTCTAAGGTCGATGCGAGCCGGGTGCGGAACTCATATCGCCCTGCCATTGACAGGATTCGGGCCCTGTTCACCTCATTGGTGGGAGAAAACTCTGTCCCCTGCGCCATCACAGCTCTGATATAGGTTCTTGTCTAGTTTATAGGTTTTTTGCTATTAATATCCTCCTGAAGATTTTTTAAGCATTTTAATTTGTAATACAATAATTTATTAATGAAACCAGCTCTAAGGTCGATGCGAGCCGGGTGCGGAATTCGTGTCGCCCTGCCATTGACAGGATTCGGGCCCTGTTCACCTCATTGGTGGGAGAAAACTCTGTCCCCTGCGCCATCACAGCTCTGATATAAGTTCTTGTCTAGTTTATAGGTTTTTTGCTATTAATATCCTCCAAGATTTTTTAAGCATTTAAATTTGTAATACAATAAATTATTAATGAAATCAGCTCTAAGGTCGATGCGAGCCGGGTGCGGAATTCATATCGCCCTGCAATTGACAGGATTCGGGCCCTGTTCACCTCATTGGTGGGAGAAAACTCTGTCCCCTGCGCCATTACAGCTCTGATATAGGTTCTTGTCTAGTTTATAGGTTTTTTGCTATTAATATCCTCCTGAAGATTTTTTAAGCATTTTAATTTGTAATACAATAATTTATTAATGAAACCAGCTCTAGGGTCGATGCGAGCCGGGTGCGGAATTCGTGTCGCCCAGCCATTGCTAGGATTCGGGCCCTCTTCACCTCATTGGTGTTAGAAAACTCTGTCCCCTGCGCCATCACAGCTCTGATATAGGTTATTGTCTAGTTTATAGGTTTTGTGTTATTAATATCATCCTCAAGATTTTTTAAGCATTTTAATTTGTAATACAATACTTTATTAATGAAACCAGCTCTAGGGTCGATGCGAGCCGGGTGCGGAATTCGTGTCGCCCAGCCATTGACAGGATTCGGGCCCTGTTCACCTCATTGGTGGGAGAAAACTCTGTCCCTTGCGCCATCACAGCTCTGATATAAGTTCTTGTCTAGTTTATAGGTTTTTTGCTATTAATATCCTCCAAGATTTTTTAAGCATTTAAATTTGTAATACAATAAATTATTAATGAAATCAGCTCTAAGGTCGATGCAAGCCGGGTGCGGAATTCATATCGCCCTGCCATTGACAGGATTCGGGCCCTGTTCACCTCATTGGTGGGAGAAAACTCTGTCCCCTGCGCCATCACAGCTCTGATATAGGTTCTTGTCTAGTTTATAGGTTTTTTGCTATTAATATCCTCCTGAAGATTTTTTAAGCATTTTAATTTGTAATACAATAATTTATTAATGAAACCAGCTCTAAGGTCGACGCGAGCCGGGTGCTGAATTCGTGTCGCCCAGCCATTAACAGGATTCGGGCCCTGTTCACCTCATTGGTGGGAGAAGACTCTGTCCCCTGCGCCATCACAGCTCTGATATAAGTTCTTGTCTAGTTTATAGGTTTTTTGCTATTAATATCCTCCAAGATTTTTTAAGCATTTAAATTTGTAATACAATAAATTATTAATGAAATCAGCTCTAAGGTCGATGCGAGCCGGGTGCGGAATTCATATCGCCCTGCAATTGACAGGATTCGGGCCCTGTTCACCTCATTGGTGGGAGAAAACTCTGTCCCCTGCGCCATTACAGCTCTGATATAGGTTCTTGTCTAGTTTATAGGTTTTTTGCTATTAATATCCTCCTGAAGATTTTTTAAGCATTTTAATTTGTAATACAATAATTTCTTAATGAAACCAGCTCTAAGGTCGATGCGAGCCGGTTGCGAAATTCGTGTCTCCCAGCCATTGACAGGATTCGGGCCCTGTTCACCTCATTGGTGGGAAAAATCTCTGTCCCCTGCGCCATCACAGCTCTGATGTATGTTCTTGTCTGGTTTATAGGTTTTGTGTTATTAATATCCTCCTCAAAATTTTTTAAGCATTTAAATTTGTAATACAATAATTTATTAATGAAACCAGCTGTAGGGTCGATGCGAGCCGGGTGCGAAATTCGTATCGCCTAGCCATTGCGGGATTCGGGGCCCTGTTCACCTCATTGGTAGGAGAAACCTCTCACCCCAGCGCCTTCACAGCTCTGATATAGGTTCTTGCCTAGTTTATAGGTTTTGTATTATTAATATCCTCAAGATATTTTAAGCATTTTAATTTGTAATACAATAATTTATTAATGAAACCAGCTCTAAGGTCGATGCGAGTCGGGTGCGGAATTCATATCGCCCTGCCATTGACAGGATTCGGGCCCTCATTGGTGGGAGAAAACTCTGTCCCCTGCGCCATCACAGCTCTGATATAGGTTCTTGTCTTGTTTATAGATTTTGTGTTATTAATATCCCCCAAGATTTTTTAAGCATTTTAATTTGTAATACAATAATTTATTAATGAAACCAGCTCTAGGGTCGACGCGAGCCGGGTGCGGAATTCGTGTCGCCCAGCCATTGACAGGATTCGGGCCCTGTTCACCTCATTGGTGGGAGAAAACTCTGTCCCTTGCGCCATCACAGCTCTGATATAAGTTCTTGTCTAGTTTATAGGTTTTTTGCTATTAATATCCTCCAAGATTTTTTAAGCATTTAAATTTGTAATACAATAAATTATTAATGAAATCAGCTCTAAGGTCGATGCGAGCCGGGTGCGGAATTCATATCGCCCTGCCATTGACAGGATTCGGGCCCTGTTCACCTCATTGGTGGGAGAAAACTCTGTCCCCTGCGCCATCACAGCTCTGATATAGGTTCTTGTCTTGTTTATAGGTTTTTTGCTATTAATATCCTCCAAGATTTTTTAAGCATTTAAATTTGTAATACAATAAATTATTAATGAAAGCAGCTCTAAGGTCGATGCGAGCCGGGTGCGGAATTCATATCGCCCTGCCATTGACAGGATTCGGGCCCTGTTCACCTCATTGGTGGGAGAAAACTCTGTCCCCTGCGCCATCACAGCTCTGATATAGGTTCTTGTCTAGTTTATAGGTTTTTTGCTATTAATATCCTCCTGAAGATTTTTTAAGCATTTTAATTTGTAATACAATAATTTATTAATGAAACCAGCTCTAAGGTCGATGCGAGCCGGGTGCGGAATTCGTGTCGCCCAGCCATTGACAGGATTCGGGCCCTGTTCACCTCATTGGTGGGAGAAAACTCTGTCCCCTGCGCCATCACAGCTCTGATATAAGTTCTTGTCTAGTTTATAGGTTTTTTGCTATTAATATCCTCCAAGATTTTTTAAGCATTTAAATTTGCAATACAATAAATTATTAATGAAATCAGCTCTAAGGTCGATGCGAGCCGGGTGCGGAATTCATATCGCCCTGCAATTGACAGGATTCGGGCCCTGTTCACCTCATTGGTGGGAGAAAACTCTGTCCCCTGCGCCATTACAGCTCTGATATAGGTTCTTGTCTAGTTTATAGGTTTTTTGCTATTAATATCCTCCTGAAGATTTTTTAAGCATTTTAATTTGTAATACAATAATTTATTAATGAAACCAGCTCTAGGGTCGATGCGAGCCGGGTGCGGAATTCGTGTCGCCCAGCCATTGATAGGATTCGGGCCCTCTTCACCTCATTGGTGTTAGAAAACTCTGTCCCCTGCGCCATCACAGCTCTGATATAGGTTATTGTCTAGTTTATAGGTTTTTTGCTATTAATATCCTCCTGAAGATTTTTTAAGCATTTTAATTTGTAATACAATACTTTATTAATGAAACCAGCTCTAGGGTCGATGCGAGCCGGGTGCGGAATTCGTGTCGCCCAGCCATTGACAGGATTCGGGCCCTGTTCACCTCATTGGTGGGAGAAAACTCTGTCCCCTGCGCCATCACAGCTCTGATATAAGTTCTTGTCTAGTTTATAGGTTTTTTGCTATTAATATCCTCCAAGATTTTTTAAGCATTTAAATTTGTAATACAATAAATTATTAATGAAATCAGCTCTAAGGTCGATGCGAGCCGGGTGCGGAATTCATATCGCCCTGCAATTGACAGGATTCGGGCCCTGTTCACCTCATTGGTGGGAGAAAACTCTGTCCCCTGCGCCATTACAGCTCTGATATAGGTTCTTGTCTAGTTTATAGGTTTTTTGCTATTAATATCCTCCTGAAGATTTTTTAAGCATTTTAATTTGTAATACAATAATTTATTAATGAAACCAGCTCTAGGGTCGATGCGAGCCGGGTGCGGAATTCGTGTCGCCCAGCCATTGATAGGATTCGGGCCCTCTTCACCTCATTGGTGATAGAAAACTCTGTCCCCTGCGCCATCACAGCTCTGATATAGGTTATTGTCTAGTTTATAGGTTTTGTGTTATTAATATCATCCTCAAGATTTTTTAAGCATTTTAATTTGTAATACAATACTTTATTAATGAAACCAGCTCTAGGGTCGATGCGAGCCGGGTGCGGAATTCGTGTCGCCCAGCCATTGACAGGATTCGGGCCCTGTTCACCTCATTGGTGGGAGAAAACTCTGTCCCTTGCGCCATCACAGCTCTGATATAAGTTCTTGTCTAGTTTATAGGTTTTTTGCTATTAATATCCTCCAAGATTTTTTAAGCATTTAAATTTGTAATACAATAAATTATTAATGAAATCAGCTCTAAGGTCGATGCAAGCCGGGTGCGGAATTCATATCGCCCTGCCATTGACAGGATTCGGGCCCTGTTCACCTCATTGGTGGGAGAAAACTCTGTCCCCTGCGCCATCACAGCTCTGATATAGGTTCTTGTCTAGTTTATAGGTTTTTTGCTATTAATATCCTCCTGAAGATTTTTTAAGCATTTTAATTTGTAATACAATAATTTATTAATGAAACCAGCTCTAAGGTCGACGCGAGCCGGGTGCTGAATTCGTGTCGCCCAGCCATTGACAGGATTCGGGCCCTGTTCACCTCATTGGTGGGAGAAGACTCTGTCCCCTGCGCCATCACAGCTCTGATATAAGTTCTTGTCTAGTTTATAGGTTTTTTGCTATTAATATCCTCCAAGATTTTTTAAGCATTTAAATTTGTAATACAATAAATTATTAATGAAATCAGCTCTAAGGTCGATGCGAGCCGGGTGCGGAATTCATATCGCCCTGCAATTGACAGGATTCGGGCCCTGTTCACCTCATTGGTGGGAGAAAACTCTGTCCCCTGCGCCATTACAGCTCTGATATAGGTTCTTGTCTAGTTTATAGGTTTTTTGCTATTAATATCCTCCTGAAGATTTTTTAAGCATTTTAATTTGTAATACAATAATTTCTTAATGAAACCAGCTCTAGGGTCGATGCGAGCCGGGTGCGAAATTCGTATCGCCTAGCCATTGCGGGATTCGGGCCCAGTTCACCTCATTGGTGGGAGAAAACTCTGTCCCCTGCGCCATCACAGCTCTGATATAGGTTCTTGTCTAGTTTATAGGTTTCGTGTTATTAATATCCTCTTAGAGATTTTTTAAGCATTTTAATTTTTTATACTATAATTTATTAATGAAACCAGCTCTAGGGTCGATGCGAGCTGGGTGCGGAATTCGTATCGCCCAGCTATTTACAGGATTCGGGCCCTGTTCACCTCATTGGTGGGAGAAAATTCTGTCCCCTGCGCAATCACAGCTCTGATATAGGTTCTTGTCTAGTTTATAGATTTTATGTTATTAATATCCTCCTCTGGATTTTTTAAGCATTTTAATTTGTAATACAATAATTTATTATAGAAACCAGCTCTAGGGTCGATGCGAGCCGGGTGCGAAATTCGTGTCGCCCAGCCATTGACAGGATTCGGGGCCCTGTTCACCTCATTGGTAGGAGAAACCTCACACCCCAGCGCCTTCACAGCTCTGATATAGGTTCTTGCCTAGTTTATAGGTTTTGTATTATTAATATCCTCAAGATATTTTAAGCATTTTAATTTGTAATACAATAATTTATTAATGAAACCAGCTCTAAGGTCGATGCGAGCCGGGTGCGGAATTCATATCGCCCTGCCATTGACAGGATTCGGGCCCTCATTGAAGGGAGAAAACTCTGTCCCCTGCGCCATCACAGCTCTGATATAGGTTCTTGTCTTGTTTATAGATTTTGTGTTATTAATATCCCCCAAGATTTTTTAAGCATTTTAATTTGTAATACAATAATTTATTAATGAAACCAGCTCTAGGGTCGACGCGAGCCGGGTGCGGAATTCGTGTCGCCCAGCCATTGACAGGATTCGGGCCCTGTTCACCTCATTGGTGGGAGAAAACTCTGTCCCTTGCGCCATCACAGCTCTGATATAAGTTCTTGTCTAGTTTATAGGTTTTTTGCTATTAATATCCTCCAAGATTTTTTAAGCATTTAAATTTGTAATACAATAAATTATTAATGAAATCAGCTCTAAGGTCGATGCGAGCCGGGTGCGGAATTCATATCGCCCTGCCATTGACAGGATTCGGGCCCTGTTCACCTCATTGGTGGGAGAAAACTCTGTCCCCTGCGCCATCACAGCTCTGATATAGGTTCTTGTCTAGTTTATAGGTTTTTTGCTATTAATATCCTCCAAGATTTTTTAAGCATTTAAATTTATAATACAATAAATTATTAATGAAAGCAGCTCTAAGGTCGATGCGAGCCGGGTGCGGAATTCATATCGCCCTGCCATTGACAGGATTCGGGCCCTGTTCACCTCATTGGTGGGAGAAAACTCTGTCCCCTGCGCCATCACAGCTCTGATATAGGTTCTTGTCTAGTTTATAGGTTTTTTGCTATTAATATCCTCCTGAAGATTTTTTAAGCATTTTAATTTGTAATACAATAATTTATTAATGAAACCAGCTCTAAGGTCGATGCGAGCCGGGTGCGGAATTCGTGTCGCCCAGCCATTGACAGTATTCGGGCCCTGTTCACCTCATTGGTGGGAGAAAACTCTGTCCCCTGCGCCATCACAGCTCTGATATAAGTTCTTGTCTAGTTTATAGGTTTTTTGCTATTAATATCCTCCAAGATTTTTTAAGCATTTAAATTTGTAATACAATAAATTATTAATGAAATCAGCTCTAAGGTCGATGCGAGCCGGGTGCGGAATTCATATCGCCCTGCAATTCACAGGATTCGGGCCCTGTTCACCTCATTGGTGGGAGAAAACTCTGTCCCCTGCGCCATTACAGCTCTGATATAGGTTCTTGTCTAGTTTATAGGTTTTTTGCTATTAATATCCTCCTGAAGATTTTTTAAGCATTTTAATTTGTAATACAATAATTTATTAATGAAACCAGCTCTAGGGTCGATGCGAGCCGGGTGCGGAATTCGTGTCGCCCAGCCATTGATAGGATTCGGGCCCTCTTCACCTCATTGGTGTTAGAAAACTCTGTCCCCTGCGCCATCACAGCTCTGATATAGGTTATTGTCTAGTTTATAGGTTTTGTGTTATTAATATCATCCTCAAGATTTTTTAAGCATTTTAATTTGTAATACAATACTTTATTAATGAAACCAGCTCTAGGGTCGACGCGAGCCGGGTGCGGAATTCGTGTCGCCCAGCCATTGACAGGATTCGGGCCCTGTTCACCTCATTGGTGGGAGAAAACTCTGTCCCTTGCGCCATCACAGCTCTGATATAAGTTCTTGTCTAGTTTATAGGTTTTTTGCTATTAATATCCTCCAAGATTTTTTAAGCATTTAAATTTGTAATACAATAAATTATTAATGAAATCAGCTCTAAGGTCGATGCGAGCCGGGTGCGGAATTCATATCGCCCTGCCATTGACAGGATTCGGGCCCTGTTCACCTCATTGGTGGGAGAAAACTCTGTCCCCTGCGCCATCACAGCTCTGATATAGGTTCTTGTCTAGTTTATAGGTTTTTTGCTATTAATATCCTCCAAGATTTTTTAAGCATTTAAATTTATAATACAATAAATTATTAATGAAAGCAGCTCTAAGGTCGATGCGAGCCGGGTGCGGAATTCATATCGCCCTGCCATTGACAGGATTCGGGCCCTGTTCACCTCATTGGTGGGAGAAAACTCTGTCCCCTGCGCCATCACAGCTCTGATATAGGTTCTTGTCTAGTTTATAGGTTTTTTGCTATTAATATCCTCCTGAAGATTTTTTAAGCATTTTAATTTGTAATACAATAATTTATTAATGAAACCAGCTCTAAGGTCGATGCGAGCCGGGTGCGGAATTCGTGTCGCCCAGCCATTGACAGTATTCGGGCCCTGTTCACCTCATTGGTGGGAGAAAACTCTGTCCCCTGCGCCATCACAGCTCTGATATAAGTTCTTGTCTAGTTTATAGGTTTTTTGCTATTAATATCCTCCAAGATTTTTTAAGCATTTAAATTTGTAATACAATAAATTATTAATGAAATCAGCTCTAAGGTCGATGCGAGCCGGGTGCGGAATTCATATCGCCCTGCAATTCACAGGATTCGGGCCCTGTTCACCTCATTGGTGGGAGAAAACTCTGTCCCCTGCGCCATTACAGCTCTGATATAGGTTCTTGTCTAGTTTATAGGTTTTTTGCTATTAATATCCTCCTGAAGATTTTTTAAGCATTTTAATTTGTAATACAATAATTTATTAATGAAACCAGCTCTAGGGTCGATGCGAGCCGGGTGCGGAATTCGTGTCGCCCAGCCATTGATAGGATTCGGGCCCTCTTCACCTCATTGGTGTTAGAAAACTCTGTCCCCTGCGCCATCACAGCTCTGATATAGGTTATTGTCTAGTTTATAGGTTTTGTGTTATTAATATCATCCTCAAGATTTTTTAAGCATTTTAATTTGTAATACAATACTTTATTAATGAAACCAGCTCTAGGGTCGATGCGAGCCGGGTGCGGAATTCGTGTCGCCCAGCCATTGACAGGATTCGGGCCCTGTTCACCTCATTGGTGGGAGAAAACTCTGTCCCTTGCGCCATCACAGCTCTGATATAAGTTCTTGTCTAGTTTATAGGTTTTTTGCTATTAATATCCTCCAAGATTTTTTAAGCATTTAAATTTGTAATACAATAAATTATTAATGAAATCAGCTCTAAGGTCGATGCGAGCCGGGTGCGGAATTCATATCGCCCTGCCATTGACAGGATTCGGGCCCTGTTCACCTCATTGGTGGGAGAAAACTCTGTCCCCTGCGCCATCACAGCTCTGATATAGGATCTTGTCTAGTTTATAGGTTTTTTGCTATTAATATCCTCCAAGATTTTTTAAGTATTTAAATTTGTAATACAATAAATTATTAATGAAAGCAGCTCTAAGGTCGATGCGAGCCGGGTGCGGAATTCATATCGCCCTGCCATTGACAGGATTCGGGCCCTGTTCACCTCATTGGTGGGAGAAAACTCTGTCCCCTGCGCCATCACAGCTCTGATATAGGTTCTTGTCTAGTTTATAGGTTTTTTGCTATTAATATCCTCCTGAAGATTTTTTAAGCATTTTAATTTGTAATACAATAATTTATTAGTGAAACCAGCTCTAAGGTCGATGCGAGCCGGGTGCGGAATTCGTGTCGCCCAGCCATTGACAGGATTCGGGCCCTGTTCACCTCATTGGTGGGAGAAAACTCTGTCCCCTGCGCCATCACAGCTCTGATATAAGTTCTTGTCTAGTTTATAGGTTTTTTGCTATTAATATCCTCCAAGATTTTTTAAGCATTTAAATTTGTAATACAATAAATTATTAATGAAATCAGCTCTAAGGTCGATGCGAGCCGGGTGCGGAATTCATATCGCCCTGCAATTGACAGGATTCGGGCCCTGTTCACCTCATTGGTGGGAGAAAACTCTGTCCCCTGCGCCATTACAGCTCTGATATAGGTTCTTGTCTAGTTTATAGGTTTTTTGCTATTAATATCCTCCTGAAGATTTTTTAAGCATTTTAATTTGTAATACAATAATTTATTAATGAAACCAGCTCTAGGGTCGATGCGAGCCGGGTGCGGAATTCGTGTCGCCCAGCCATTGATAGGATTCGGGCCCTCTTCACCTCATTGGTGTTAGAAAACTCTGTCCCCTGCGCCATCACAGCTCTGAAAAAGGTTATTGTCTAGTTTATAGGTTTTGTGTTATTAATATCATCCTCAAGATTTTTTAAGCATTTTAATTTGTAATACAATACTTTATTAATGAAACCAGCTCTAGGGTCGATGCGAGCCGGGTGCGGAATTCGTGTCGCCCAGCCATTGACAGGATTCGGGCCCTGTTCACCTCATTAGAGGGAGAAAACTCTGTCCCCTGCGCCATCACAGCTCTGATATAGGTTCTTGTCTAGTTTATAGGTTTTTTGCTATTAATATCCTCCTGAAGATTTTTTAAGCATTTTAATTTGTAATACAATAATTTATTAATGAAACCTGCTCTAGGGTCGATGCGAGCCGGGTGCGGAATTCTTATCGCCCAGCCATTGACAGGATTCGGGCCCTGCTCACCTCATTGGTGGGAGAAAACTCTGTCCCCTGCGCAATCACAGCTCTGATATAGGTTCTTGTCTAGTTTATAGATTTTATGTTATTAATATCCTCCTCTGGATTTTTTAAGCATTTTAATTTGTAATACAATAATTTATAAATGAAACCAGCTCTAGGGTCGATGCGAGCCGGGTGCGAAATTCGTGTCGCCCAGCCATTGACAGGATTCGGGGCCCTGTTCACCTCATTGGTAGGAGAAACCTCTCACCCCAGCGCCTTCACAGCTCTGATATAGGTTCTTGCCTAGTTTATAGGTTTTGTATTATTAATATCCTCAAGATATTTTAAGCATTTTAATTTGTAATACAATAATTTATTAATGAAACCAGCTCTAAGGTCGATGCGAGCCGGGTGCGGAATTCATATCGCCCTGCAATTGACAGGATTCGGGCCCTGTTCACCTCATTGGTGGGAGAAAACTCTGTCCCCTGCGCCATTACAGCTCTGATATAGGTTCTTGTCTAGTTTATAGGTTTTTTGCTATTAATATCCTCCTGAAGATTTTTTAAGCATTTTAATTTGTAATACAATAATTTCTTAATGAAACCAGCTCTAAGGTCGATGCGAGCCGGTTGCGAAATTCGTGTCTCCCAGCCATTGACAGGATTCGGGCCCTGTTCACCTCATTGGTGGGAAAAATCTCTGTCCCCTGCGCCATCACAGCTCTGATGTATGTTCTTGTCTGGTTTATAGGTTTTGTGTTATTAATATCCTCCTCAAAATTTTTTAAGCATTTAAATTTGTAATACAATAATTTATTAATGAAACCAGCTCTAGGGTCGATGCGAGCCGGGTGCGAAATTCGTATCGCCTAGCCATTGCGGGATTCGGGCCCAGTTCACCTCATTGGTGGGAGAAAACTCTGTCCCCTGCGCCATCACAGCTCTGATATAGGTTCTTGTCTAGTTTATAGGTTTCGTGTTATTAATATCCTCTTAGAGATTTTTTAAGCATTTTAATTTTTTATACTATAATTTATTAATGAAACCAGCTCTAGGGTCGATGCGAGCCGGGTGCGGAATTCGTATCGCCCAGCTATTTACAGGATTCGGGCCCTGTTCACCTCATTGGTGGGAGAAAACTCTGTCCCCTGCGCAATCACAGCTCTGATATAGGTTCTTGTCTAGTTTATAGATTTTATGTTATTAATATCCTCCTCTGGATTTTTTAAGCATTTTAATTTGTAATACAATAATTTATTATAGAAACCAGCTCTAGGGTCGATGCGAGCCGGGTGCGAAATTCGTGTCGCCCAGCCATTGACAGGATTCGGGGCCCTGTTCACCTCATTGGTAGGAGAAACCTCACACCCCAGCGCCTTCACAGCTCTGATATAGGTTCTTGCCTAGTTTATAGGTTTTGTATTATTAATATCCTCAAGATATTTTAAGCATTTTAATTTGTAATACAATAATTTATTAATGAAACCAGCTCTAAGGTCGATGCGAGCCGGGTGCGGAATTCATATCGCCCTGCCATTGACAGGATTCGGGCCCTCATTGGTGGGAGAAAACTCTGTCCCCTGCGCCATCACAGCTCTGATATAGGTTCTTGTCTTGTTTATAGATTTTGTGTTATTAATATCCCCCAAGATTTTTTAAGCATTTTAATTTGTAATACAATAATTTATTAATGAAACCAGCTCTAGGGTCGACGCGAGCCGGGTGCGGAATTCGTGTCGCCCAGCCATTGACAGGATTCGGGCCCTGTTCACCTCATTGGTGGGAGAAAACTCTGTCCCTTGCGCCATCACAGCTCTGATATAAGTTCTTGTCTAGTTTATAGGTTTTTTGCTATTAATATCCTCCAAGATTTTTTAAGCATTTAAATTTGTAATACAATAAATTATTAATGAAATCAGCTCTAAGGTCGATGCGAGCCGGGTGCGGAATTCATATCGCCCTGCCATTGACAGGATTCGGGCCCTGTTCACCTCATTGGTGGGAGAAAACTCTGTCCCCTGCGCCATCACAGCTCTGATATAGGTTCTTGTCTAGTTTATAGGTTTTTTGCTATTAATATCCTCCAAGATTTTTTAAGCATTTAAATTTGTAATACAATAAATTATTAATGAAAGCAGCTCTAAGGTCGATGCGAGCCGGGTGCGGAATTCATATCGCCCTGCCATTGACAGGATTCGGGCCCTGTTCACCTCATTGGTGGGAGAAAACTCTGTCCCCTGCGCCATCACAGCTCTGATATAGGTTCTTGTCTAGTTTATAGGTTTTTTGCTATTAATATCCTC
Source organism: Parasteatoda tepidariorum (assembly GCF_982258835.1). Lineage (NCBI taxonomy): Eukaryota > Metazoa > Arthropoda > Arachnida > Araneae > Theridiidae > Parasteatoda > Parasteatoda tepidariorum. The sequence continues at coordinate 4,587,985 of NC_141757.1, read as the reverse complement.
CTGAAGATTTTTTAAGCATTTTAATTTGTAATACAATAATTTATTAATGAAACCAGCTCTAAGGTCGATGCGAGCCGGGTGCGGAATTCGTGTCGCCCAGCCATTGACAGTATTCGGGCCCTGTTCACCTCATTGGTGGGAGAAAACTCTGTCCCCTGCGCCATCACAGCTCTGATATAAGTTCTTGTCTAGTTTATAGGTTTTTTGCTATTAATATCCTCCAAGATTTTTTAAGCATTTAAATTTGTAATACAATAAATTATTAATGAAATCAGCTCTAAGGTCGATGCGAGCCGGGTGCGGAATTCATATCGCCCTGCAATTGACAGGATTCGGGCCCTGTTCACCTCATTGGTGGGAGAAAACTCTGTCCCCTGCGCCATTACAGCTCTGATATAGGTTCTTGTCTAGTTTATAGGTTTTTTGCTATTAATATCCTCCTGAAGATTTTTTAAGCATTTTAATTTGTAATACAATAATTTATTAATGAAACCAGCTCTAGGGTCGATGCGAGCCGGGTGCGGAATTCGTGTCGCCCAGCCATTGATAGGATTCGGGCCCTCTTCACCTCATTGGTGTTAGAAAACTCTGTCCCCTGCGCCATCACAGCTCTGATATAGGTTATTGTCTAGTTTATAGGTTTTGTGTTATTAATATCATCCTCAAGATTTTTTAAGCATTTTAATTTGTAATACAATACTTTATTAATGAAACCAGCTCTAGGGTCGATGCGAGCCGGGTGCGGAATTCGTGTCGCCCAGCCATTGACAGGATTCGGGCCCTGTTCACCTCATTGGTGGGAGAAAACTCTGTCCCTTGCGCCATCACAGCTCTGATATAAGTTCTTGTCTAGTTTATAGGTTTTTTGCTATTAATATCCTCCAAGATTTTTTAAGCATTTAAATTTGTAATACAATAAATTATTAATGAAATCAGCTCTAAGGTCGATGCGAGCCGGGTGCGGAATTCATATCGCCCTGCCATTGACAGGATTCGGGCCCTGTTCACCTCATTGGTGGGAGAAAACTCTGTCCCCTGCGCCATCACAGCTCTGATATAGGATCTTGTCTAGTTTATAGGTTTTTTGCTATTAATATCCTCCAAGATTTTTTAAGTATTTAAATTTGTAATACAATAAATTATTAATGAAAGCAGCTCTAAGGTCGATGCGAGCCGGGTGCGGAATTCATATCGCCCTGCCATTGACAGGATTCGGGAACTGTTCACCTCATTGGTGGGAGAAAACTCTGTCCCCTGCGCCATCACAGCTCTGATATAGGTTCTTGTCTAGTTTATAGGTTTTTTGCTATTAATATCCTCCTGAAGATTTTTTAAGCATTTTAATTTGTAATACAATAATTTATTAGTGAAACCAGCTCTAAGGTCGATGCGAGCCGGGTGCGGAATTCGTGTCGCCCAGCCATTGACAGGATTCGGGCCCTGTTCACCTCATTGGTGGGAGAAAACTCTGTCCCCTGCGCCATCACAGCTCTGATATAAGTTCTTGTCTAGTTTATAGGTTTTTTGCTATTAATATCCTCCAAGATTTTTTAAGCATTTAAATTTGTAATACAATAAATTATTAATGAAATCAGCTCTAAGGTCGATGCGAGCCGGGTGCGGAATTCATATCGCCCTGCAATTGACAGGATTCGGGCCCTGTTCACCTCATTGGTGGGAGAAAACTCTGTCCCCTGCGCCATTACAGCTCTGATATAGGTTCTTGTCTAGTTTATAGGTTTTTTGCTATTAATATCCTCCTGAAGATTTTTTAAGCATTTTAATTTGTAATACAATAATTTATTAATGAAACCAGCTCTAGGGTCGATGCGAGCCGGGTGCGGAATTCGTGTCGCCCAGCCATTGATAGGATTCGGGCCCTCTTCACCTCATTGGTGTTAGAAAACTCTGTCCCCTGCGCCATCACAGCTCTGAAAAAGGTTATTGTCTAGTTTATAGGTTTTGTGTTATTAATATCATCCTCAAGATTTTTTAAGCATTTTAATTTGTAATACAATACTTTATTAATGAAACCAGCTCTAGGGTCGATGCGAGCCGGGTGCGGAATTCGTGTCGCCCAGCCATTGACAGGATTCGGGCCCTGTTCACCTCATTAGAGGGAGAAAACTCTGTCCCCTGCGCCATCACAGCTCTGATATAGGTTCTTGTCTAGTTTATAGGTTTTTTGCTATTAATATCCTCCTGAAGATTTTTTAAGCATTTTAATTTGTAATACAATAATTTATTAATGAAACCTGCTCTAGGGTCGATGCGAGCCGGGTGCGGAATTCTTATCGCCCAGCCATTGACAGGATTCGGGCCCTGCTCACCTCATTGGTGGGAGAAAACTCTGTCCCCTGCGCAATCACAGCTCTGATATAGGTTCTTGTCTAGTTTATAGATTTTATGTTATTAATATCCTCCTCTGGATTTTTTAAGCATTTTAATTTGTAATACAATAATTTATTAATGAAACCAGCTCTAGGGTCGATGCGAGCCGGGTGCGAAATTCGTGTCGCCCAGCCATTGACAGGATTCGGGGCCCTGTTCACCTCATTGGTAGGAGAAACCTCTCACCCCAGCGCCTTCACAGCTCTGATATAGGTTCTTGCCTAGTTTATAGGTTTTGTATTATTAATATCCTCAAGATATTTTAAGCATTTTAATTTGTAATACAATAATTTATTAATGAAACCAGCTCTAAGGTCGATGCGAGCCGGGTGCGGAATTCATATCGCCCTGCCATTGACAGGATTCGGGCCCTCATTGGTGGGAGAAAACTCTGTCCCCTGCGCCATCACAGCTCTGATATAGGTTCTTGTCTTGTTTATAGATTTTGTGTTATTAATATCCCCCAAGATTTTTTAAGCATTTTAATTTGTAATACAATAATTTATTAATGAAACCAGCTCTAGGGTCGACGCGAGCCGGGTGCGGAATTCGTGTCGCCCAGCCATTGACAGGATTCGGGCCCTGTTCACCTCATTGGTGGGAGAAAACTCTGTCCCTTGCGCCATCACAGCTCTGATATAAGTTCTTGTCTAGTTTATAGGTTTTTTGCTATTAATATCCTCCAAGATTTTTTAAGCATTTAAATTTGTAATACAATAAATTATTAATGAAATCAGCTCTAAGGTCGATGCGAGCCGGGTGCGGAATTCATATCGCCCTGCCATTGACAGGATTCGGGCCCTGTTCACCTCATTGGTGGGAGAAAACTCTGTCCCGTGCGCCATCACAGCTCTGATATAGGTTCTTGTCTAGTTTATAGGTTTTTTGCTATTAATATCCTCCAAGATTTTTTAAGCATTTAAATTTGTAATACAATAAATTATTAATGAAAACAGCTCTAAGGTCGATGCGAGCCGGGTGCGGAATTCATATCGCCCTGCCATTGACAGGATTCGGGCCCTGTTCACCTCATTGGTGGGAGAAAACTCTGTCCCCTGCGCCATCACAGCTCTGATATAGGTTCTTGTCTAGTTTATAGGTTTTTTGCTATTAATATCCTCCTGAAGATTTTTTAAGCATTTTAATTTGTAATACAATAATTTATTAATGAAACCAGCTCTAAGGTCGATGCGAGCCGGGTGCGGAATTCGTGTCGCCCAGCCATTGACAGGATTCGGGCCCTGTTCACCTCATTGGTGGGAGTAAACTCTGTCCCCTGCGCCATCACAGCTCTGATATAAGTTCTTGTCTAGTTTATAGGTTTTTTGCTATTAATATCCTCCAAGATTTTTTAAGCATTTAAATTTGTAATACAATAAATTATTAATGAAATCAGCTCTAAGGTCGATGCGAGCCGGGTGCGGAATTCATATCGCCCTGCAATTGACAGGATTCGGGCCCTGTTCACCTCATTGGTGGGAGAAAACTCTGTCCCCTGCGCCATTACAGCTCTGATATAGGTTCTTGTCTAGTTTATAGGTTTTTTGCTATTAATATCCTCCTGAAGATTTTTTAAGCATTTTAATTTGTAATACAATAATTTATTAATGAAACCAGCTCTAGGGTCGATGCGAGCCGGGTGCGGAATTCGTGTCGCCCAGCCATTGATAGGATTCGGGCCCTCTTCACCTCATTGGTGTTAGAAAACTCTGTCCCCTGCGCCATCACAGCTCTGATATAGGTTATTGTCTAGTTTATAGGTTTTGTGTTATTAATATCATCCTCAAGATTTTTTAAGCATTTTAATTTGTAATACAATACTTTATTAATGAAACCAGCTCTAGGGTCGATGCGAGCCGGGTGCGGAATTCGTGTCGCCCAGCCATTGACAGGATTCGGGCCCTGTTCACCTCATTGGTGGGAGAAAGCTCTGTCCCTTGCGCCATCACAGCTCTGATATAAGTTCTTGTCTAGTTTATAGGTTTTTTGCTATTAATATCCTCCAAGATTTTTTAAGCATTTAAATTTGTAATACAATAAATTATTAATGAAATCAGCTCTAAGGTCGATGCGAGCCGGGTGCGGAATTCATATCGCCCTGCCATTGACAGGATTCGGGCCCTGTTCACCTCATTGGTGGGAGAAAACTCTGTCCCCTGCGCCATCACAGCTCTGATATAGGTTCTTGTCTAGTTTATAGGTTTTTTGCTATTAATATCCTCCAAGATTTTTTAAGTATTTAAATTTGTAATACAATAAATTATTAATGAAAGCAGCTCTAAGGTCGATGCGAGCCGGGTGCGGAATTCATATCGCCCTGCCATTGACAGGATTCGGGCCCTGTTCACCTCATTGGTGGGAGAAAACTCTGTCCCCTGCGCCATCACAGCTCTGATATAGGTTCTTGTCTAGTTTATAGGTTTTTTGCTATTAATATCCTCCTGAAGATTTTTTAAGCATTTTAATTTGTAATACAATAATTTATTAATGAAACCAGCTCTAAGGTCGATGCGAGCCGGGTGCGGAATTCGTGTCGCCCAGCCATTGACAGGATTCGGGCCCTGTTCACCTCATTGGTGGGAGAAAACTCTGTCCCCTGCGCCATCACAGCTCTGATATAAGTTCTTGTCTAGTTTATAGGTTTTTTGCTATTAATATCCTCCAAGATTTTTTAAGCATTTAAATTTGTAATACAATAAATTATTAATGAAATCAGCTCTAAGGTCGATGCGAGCCGGGTGCGGAATTCATATCGCCCTGCAATTGACAGGATTCGGGCCCTGTTCACCTCATTGGTGGGAGAAAACTCTGTCCCCTGCGCCATTACAGCTCTGATATAGGTTCTTGTCTAGTTTATAGGTTTTTTGCTATTAATATCCTCCTGAAGATTTTTTAAGCATTTTAATTTGTAATACAATAATTTATTAATGAAACCAGCTCTAGGGTCGATGCGAGCCGGGTGCGGAATTCGTGTCGCCCAGCCATTGATAGGATTCGGGCCCTCTTCACCTCATTGGTGCTAGAAAACTCTGTCCCCTGCGCCATCACAGCTCTGATATAGGTTATTGTCTAGTTTATAGGTTTTGTGTTATTAATATCATCCTCAAGATTTTTTAAGCATTTTAATTTGTAATACAATACTTTATTAATGAAACCAGCTCTAGGGTCGATGCGAGCCGGGTGCGGAATTCGTGTCGCCCAGCCATTGACAGGATTCGGGCCCTGTTCACCTCATTAGAGGGAGAAAACTCTGTCCCCTGCGCCATCACAGCTCTGATATAGGTTCTTGTCTAGTTTATAGGTTTTTTGCTATTAATATCCTCCTGAAGATTTTTTAAGCATTTTAATTTGTAATACAATAATTTATTAATGAAACCTGCTCTAGGGTCGATGCGAGCCGGGTGCGGAATTCTTATCGCCCAGCCATTGACAGGATTCGGGCCCTGCTCACCTCATTGGTGGGAGAAAACTCTGTCCCCTGCGCAATCACAGCTCTGATATAGGTTCTTGTCTAGTTTATAGATTTTGTGTTATTAATATCCTCCTCTGGATTTTTTAAGCATTTTAATTTGTAATACAATAATTTATTAATGAAACCAGCTCTAGGGTCGATGCGAGCCGGGTGCGAAATTCGTGTCGCCCAGCCATTGACAGGATTCGGGCCCTGTTCATCTCATTGGTGGGAGAAAACTCTGTCCCCTGCGCCATCACAGCTCTGATATAGGTTCTTGTCTAGTTTATAGGTTTTTTGCTATTAATATCCTCCTGAAGATTTTTTAAGCATTTTAATTTGTAATACAATAATTTATTAATGAAACCAGCTCTAAGGTCGATGCGAGCCGGGTGCGAAATTCATGTCGCCCATCCATTGACAGGATTCGGGCCCTGTTCACCTCATTGGTGGGAAAAATCTCTGTCCCCTGCGCCATCACAGCTCTGATGTATGTTCTTGTCTGGTTTATAGGTTTTGTGTTATTAATATCCTCCTCAAAATTTTTTAATCATTTAAATTTGTAATACAATAATTTATTAATGAAACCAGCTCTAGGGTCGATGCGAGCCGGGTGCGAAATTCGTGTCGCCCAGCCATTGACAGGATTCGGGCCCTGTTCACCTCATTGGTGGGAGAAGACTCTGTCCCCTGCGCCATCACAGCTCTGATATAAGTTCTTGTCTTGTTTATAGGTTTTTTGCTATTAATATCCTCCAAGATTTTTTAAGCATTTAAATTTGTAATACAATAATTTATTAATGAAACCAGCTCTAGGGTCGATGCGAGCCGGGTGCGAAATTCGTGTCGCCCAGCCATTGACAGGATTCGGGGCCCTGTTCACCTCATTGGTGGGAGAAACCTCTCACCCCAGCGCCTTCACAGCTCTGATATAGGTTCTTGCCTAGTTTATAGGTTTTGTATTATTAATATCCTCAAGATATTTTAAGCATTTTAATTTGTAATACAATAATTTATTAATGAAACCAGCTCTAGGGTCGATGCGAGCCGGGTGCGAAATTCGTGTCGCCCAGCCATTGACAGGATTCGGGCCCTGTTCACCTCATTGGTGGGAGAAAACTCTGTCCCCTGCGCCATCACAGCTCTGATATAGGTTCTTGTCTAGTTTATAGGTTTTTTGCTATTAATATCCTCCTGAAGATTTTTTAAGCATTTTAATTTGTAATACAATAATTTATTAATGAAACCAGCTCTAAGGTCGATGCGAGCCGGGTGCGAAATTCGTGTCGCCCCGCCATTGACAGGATTCGTGTCCTGTTCACCTCATTGGTGGGAAAAATCTCTGTCCCCTGCGCCATCACAGCTCTGATGTATGTTCTTGTCTGGTTTATAGGTTTTGTGTTATTAATATCCTCCTCAAAATTTTTTAATCATTTAAATTTGTAATACAATAATTTATTAATGAAACCAGCTCTAGGGTCGATGCGAGCCGGGTGCGAAATTCGTGTCGCCCAGCCATTGACAGGATTCGGGCCCTGTTCACCTCATTGGTGGGAGAAGACTCTGTCCCCTGCGCCATCACAGCTCTGATATAAGTTCTTGTCTAGTTTATAGGTTTTTTGCTATTAATATCCTCCAAGATTTTTTAAGCATTTAAATTTGTAATACAATAATTTATTAATGAAACCAGCTCTAAGGTCGATGCGAGCCGGGTGCGGAATTCATATCGCCCTGCCATTGACAGGATTCGGGCCCTCATTGGTGGGAGAAAACTCTGTCCCCTGCGCCATCACAGCTCTGATATAGGTTCTTGTCTTGTTTATAGATTTTGTGTTATTAATATCCCCCAAGATTTTTTAAGCGTTTTAATTTGTAATACAATAATTTATTAATGAAACCAGCTCTAGGGTCGACGCGAGCCGGGTGCGGAATTCGTGTCGCCCAGCCATTGACAGGATTCGGGCCCTGTTCACCTCATTGGTGGGAGAAAACTCTGTCCCCTGCGCCATCACAGCTCTGATATAAGTTCTTGTCTAGTTTATAGGTTTTTTGCTATTAATATCCTCCAAGATTTTTTAAGCATTTAAATTTGTAATACAATAAATTATTAATGAAATCAGCTCTAAGGTCGATGCGAGCCGGGTGCGGAATTCATATCGCCCTGCCATTGACAGGATTCGGGCCCTGTTCACCTCATTGGTGGGAGAAAACTCTGTCCCCTGCGCCATCACAGCTCTGATATAGGTTCTTGTCTAGTTTATAGGTTTTTTGCTATTAATATCCTCCTGAAGATTTTTTAAGCATTTTAATTTGTAATACAATAATTTATTAATGAAACCAGCTCTAGGGTGGATGCGAGCCGGGTGCGAAATTCGTATCGCCTAGCCATTGACGGGATTCGGGTCCAGTTCACCTCATTGGTGGGAGAAAACTCTGTCCCCTGCGCCATCACTGCTCTGATATAGGTTCTTGTCTAGTTTATAGGTTTCGTGTTATTAATATCCTCTTCAAGATTTTTTAAGCATTTTAATTTTTTATACTATAATTTATTAATGAAACCAGCTCTAGGGTCGATGCGAGCCGGGTGCGGAATTCGTATCGCACAGCTATTGACAGGATTCGGGCCCTGTTCACCTCATTGGTGGGAGAAAACTCTGTCCCCTGCGCAATCACAGCTCTGATATAGGTTCTTGTCTAGTTTATAGATTTTGTGTTATTAATATCCTCCTCTGGATTTTTTAAGCATTTTAATTTGTAATACAATAATTTATTAATGAAACCAGCTCTAGGGTCGATGCGAGCCGGGTGCGAAATTCGTGTCGCCCTGCCATTGACAGGATTCGGGGCCCTGTTCACCTCATTGGTGGGAGAAACCTCTCACCCCAGCGCCTTCACAGCTCTGATATAGGTTCTTGCCTAGTTTATAGGTTTTGTATTATTAATATCCTCAAGATATTTTAAGCATTTTAATTTGTAATACAATAATTTATTAATGAAACCAGCTCTAAGGTCGATGCGAGCCGGGTGCGGAATTCATAGCGCCCTGCCATTGACAGGATTCGGGCCCTCATTGGTGGGAGGAAACTCTGTCGCCTGCGCCATCACAGCTCTGATATAGGTTCTTGTCTTGTTTATAGATTTTGTGTTATTAATATCCTCCAAGATTTTTTAAGCATTTTAATTTGTAATACAATAATTTATTAATGAAACCAGCTCTAGGGTCGACGCGAGCCGGGTGCTGAATTCGTGTCGCCCTGCCATTGACAGGATTCGGGCCCTGTTCACCTCATTGGTGGGAGAAAACTCTGTCCCCTGCGCCATCACAGCTCTGATATAAGTTCTTGTCTAGTTTATAGGTTTTTTGCTATTAATATCCTCCAAGATTTTTTAAGCATTTAAATTTGTAATACAATAAATTATTAATGAAATCAGCTCTAAGGTCGATGCGAGCCGGGTGCGGAATTCATATCGCCCTGCAATTGACAGGATTCGGGCCCTGTTCACCTCATTGGTGGGAGAAAACTCTGTCCCCTGCGCCATTACAGCTCTGATATAGGTTCTTGTCTAGTTTATAGGTTTTTTGCTATTAATATCCTCCTGAAGATTTTTTAAGCATTTTAATTTGTAATACAATAATTTATTAATGAAACCAGCTCTAGGGTCGATGCGAGCCGGGTGCGGAATTCGTGTCGCCCAGCCATTGATAGGATTCGGGCCCTCTTCACCTCATTGGTGCTAGAAAACTCTGTCCCCTGCGCCATCACAGCTCTGATATAGGTTATTGTCTAGTTTATAGGTTTTGTGTTATTAATATCATCCTCAAGATTTTTTAAGCATTTTAATTTGTAATACAATACTTTATTAATGAAACCAGCTCTAGGGTCGATGCGAGCCGGGTGCGGAATTCGTGTCGCCCAGCCATTGACAGGATTCGGGCCCTGTTCACCTCATTAGAGGGAGAAAACTCTGTCCCCTGCGCCATCACAGCTCTGATATAGGTTCTTGTCTAGTTTATAGGTTTTTTGCTATTAATATCCTCCTGAAGATTTTTTAAGCATTTTAATTTGTAATACAATAATTTATTAATGAAACCTGCTCTAGGGTCGATGCGAGCCGGGTGCGGAATTCTTATCGCCCAGCCATTGACAGGATTCGGGCCCTGCTCACCTCATTGGTGGGAGAAAACTCTGTCCCCTGCGCAATCACAGCTCTGATATAGGTTCTTGTCTAGTTTATAGATTTTGTGTTATTAATATCCTCCTCTGGATTTTTTAAGCATTTTAATTTGTAATACAATAATTTATTAATGAAACCAGCTCTAGGGTCGATGCGAGCCGGGTGCGAAATTCGTGTCGCCCAGCCATTGACAGGATTCGGGCCCTGTTCATCTCATTGGTGGGAGAAAACTCTGTCCCCTGCGCCATCACAGCTCTGATATAGGTTCTTGTCTAGTTTATAGGTTTTTTGCTATTAATATCCTCCTGAAGATTTTTTAAGCATTTTAATTTGTAATACAATAATTTATTAATGAAACCAGCTCTAAGGTCGATGCGAGCCGGGTGCGAAATTCATGTCGCCCATCCATTGACAGGATTCGGGCCCTGTTCACCTCATTGGTGGGAAAAATCTCTGTCCCCTGCGCCATCACAGCTCTGATGTATGTTCTTGTCTGGTTTATAGGTTTTGTGTTATTAATATCCTCCTCAAAATTTTTTAATCATTTAAATTTGTAATACAATAATTTATTAATGAAACCAGCTCTAGGGTCGATGCGAGCCGGGTGCGAAATTCGTGTCGCCCAGCCATTGACAGGATTCGGGCCCTGTTCACCTCATTGGTGGGAGAAGACTCTGTCCCCTGCGCCATCACAGCTCTGATATAAGTTCTTGTCTTGTTTATAGGTTTTTTGCTATTAATATCCTCCAAGATTTTTTAAGCATTTAAATTTGTAATACAATAATTTATTAATGAAACCAGCTCTAGGGTCGATGCGAGCCGGGTGCGAAATTCGTGTCGCCCAGCCATTGACAGGATTCGGGGCCCTGTTCACCTCATTGGTGGGAGAAACCTCTCACCCCAGCGCCTTCACAGCTCTGATATAGGTTCTTGCCTAGTTTATAGGTTTTGTATTATTAATATCCTCAAGATATTTTAAGCATTTTAATTTGTAATACAATAATTTATTAATGAAACCAGCTCTAGGGTCGATGCGAGCCGGGTGCGAAATTCGTGTCGCCCAGCCATTGACAGGATTCGGGCCCTGTTCACCTCATTGGTGGGAGAAAACTCTGTCCCCTGCGCCATCACAGCTCTGATATAGGTTCTTGTCTAGTTTATAGGTTTTTTGCTATTAATATCCTCCTGAAGATTTTTTAAGCATTTTAATTTGTAATACAATAATTTATTAATGAAACCAGCTCTAAGGTCGATGCGAGCCGGGTGCGAAATTCGTGTCGCCCCGCCATTGACAGGATTCGTGTCCTGTTCACCTCATTGGTGGGAAAAATCTCTGTCCCCTGCGCCATCACAGCTCTGATGTATGTTCTTGTCTGGTTTATAGGTTTTGTGTTATTAATATCCTCCTCAAAATTTTTTAATCATTTAAATTTGTAATACAATAATTTATTAATGAAACCAGCTCTAGGGTCGATGCGAGCCGGGTGCGAAATTCGTGTCGCCCAGCCATTGACAGGATTCGGGCCCTGTTCACCTCATTGGTGGGAGAAGACTCTGTCCCCTGCGCCATCACAGCTCTGATATAAGTTCTTGTCTAGTTTATAGGTTTTTTGCTATTAATATCCTCCAAGATTTTTTAAGCATTTAAATTTGTAATACAATAATTTATTAATGAAACCAGCTCTAAGGTCGATGCGAGCCGGGTGCGGAATTCATATCGCCCTGCCATTGACAGGATTCGGGCCCTCATTGGTGGGAGAAAACTCTGTCCCCTGCGCCATCACAGCTCTGATATAGGTTCTTGTCTTGTTTATAGATTTTGTGTTATTAATATCCCCCAAGATTTTTTAAGCGTTTTAATTTGTAATACAATAATTTATTAATGAAACCAGCTCTAGGGTCGACGCGAGCCGGGTGCGGAATTCGTGTCGCCCAGCCATTGACAGGATTCGGGCCCTGTTCACCTCATTGGTGGGAGAAAACTCTGTCCCCTGCGCCATCACAGCTCTGATATAAGTTCTTGTCTAGTTTATAGGTTTTTTGCTATTAATATCCTCCAAGATTTTTTAAGCATTTAAATTTGTAATACAATAAATTATTAATGAAATCAGCTCTAAGGTCGATGCGAGCCGGGTGCGGAATTCATATCGCCCTGCCATTGACAGGATTCGGGCCCTGTTCACCTCATTGGTGGGAGAAAACTCTGTCCCCTGCGCCATCACAGCTCTGATATAGGTTCTTGTCTAGTTTATAGGTTTTTTGCTATTAATATCCTCCTGAAGATTTTTTAAGCATTTTAATTTGTAATACAATAATTTATTAATGAAACCAGCTCTAGGGTGGATGCGAGCCGGGTGCGAAATTCGTATCGCCTAGCCATTGACGGGATTCGGGTCCAGTTCACCTCATTGGTGGGAGAAAACTCTGTCCCCTGCGCCATCACTGCTCTGATATAGGTTCTTGTCTAGTTTATAGGTTTCGTGTTATTAATATCCTCTTCAAGATTTTTTAAGCATTTTAATTTTTTATACTATAATTTATTAATGAAACCAGCTCTAGGGTCGATGCGAGCCGGGTGCGGAATTCGTATCGCACAGCTATTGACAGGATTCGGGCCCTGTTCACCTCATTGGTGGGAGAAAACTCTGTCCCCTGCGCAATCACAGCTCTGATATAGGTTCTTGTCTAGTTTATAGATTTTGTGTTATTAATATCCTCCTCTGGATTTTTTAAGCATTTTAATTTGTAATACAATAATTTATTAATGAAACCAGCTCTAGGGTCGATGCGAGCCGGGTGCGAAATTCGTGTCGCCCTGCCATTGACAGGATTCGGGGCCCTGTTCACCTCATTGGTGGGAGAAACCTCTCACCCCAGCGCCTTCACAGCTCTGATATAGGTTCTTGCCTAGTTTATAGGTTTTGTATTATTAATATCCTCAAGATATTTTAAGCATTTTAATTTGTAATACAATAATTTATTAATGAAACCAGCTCTAAGGTCGATGCGAGCCGGGTGCGGAATTCATAGCGCCCTGCCATTGACAGGATTCGGGCCCTCATTGGTGGGAGGAAACTCTGTCGCCTGCGCCATCACAGCTCTGATATAGGTTCTTGTCTTGTTTATAGATTTTGTGTTATTAATATCCTCCAAGATTTTTTAAGCATTTTAATTTGTAATACAATAATTTATTAATGAAACCAGCTCTAGGGTCGACGCGAGCCGGGTGCTGAATTCGTGTCGCCCTGCCATTGACAGGATTCGGGCCCTGTTCACCTCATTGGTGGGAGAAGACTCTGTCCCCTGCGCCATCACAGCTCTGATATAAGTTCTTGTCTAGTTTATAGGTTTTTTGCTATTAATATCCTCCAAGATTTTTTAAGCATTTAAATTTGTAATACAATAAATTATAAATGAAATCAGCTCTAAGGTCGATGCCAGCCGGGTGCGGAATTCATATCGCCCTGCAATTGACAGGATTCGGGCCCTGTTCACCTCATTGGTGGGAGAAAACTCTGTCCCCTGCGCCATTACAGCTCTGATATAGGTTCTTGTCTAGTTTATAGGTTTTTTGCTATTAATATCCTCCTGAAGATTTTTTAAGCATTTTAATTTGTAATACAATAATTTCTTAATGAAACCAGCTCTAAGGTCGATGCGAGCCGGTTGCGAAATTCGTGTCGCCCAGCCATTGACAGGATTCGGGCCCTGTTCACCTCATTGGTGGGAAAAATCTCTGTCCCCTGCGCCATCACAGCTCTGATGTATGTTCTTGTCTGGTTTATAGGTTTTGTGTTATTAATATCCTCCTCAAAATTTTTTAAGCATTTAAATTTGTAATACAATAATTTATTAATGAAACCAGCTCTAGGGTCGATGCGAGCCGGGTGCGAAATTCGTATCGCCTAGCCATTGCGGGATTCGGGCCCAGTTCACCTCATTGGTGGGAGAAAACTCTGTCCCCTGCGCCATCACAGCTCTGATATAGGTTCTTGTCTAGTTTATAGGTTTTTTGCTATTAATATCCTCCTGAAGATTTTTTAAGCATTTTAATTTGTAATACAATAATTTATTAATGAAACCTGCTCTAGGGTCGATGCGAGCCGGGTGCGGAATTCTTATCGCCCAGCCATTGACAGGATTCGGGCCCTGCTCACCTCATTGGTGGGAGAAAACTCTGTCCCCTGCGCCAACACAGCTCTGATATAGGTTTTTGTCTAGATTATAGGTTTTGTGTTATCAATATCCTCCTCAAGATTTTTAAGCATTTTAATTTGTAAGACAATAATTTATTAATGAAACCAGCTCTAGGGTCGATGCGAGCCGGGTGCGGAATTCATATCGCCCTGCATTGACAGGATTCGGGCCCCGTTCACCTCATTGGTGGGAGAAAACTCTGTCCCCTGCGCAATCACAGCTCTGATATAGGTTTTTGTCTAGTTTATAGATTTTGTGTTATTAATATCATCCTGAAGATTTTTTAAGCATTTTAATTTGTAATACAATAATTTATTAATGAAACCAGCTCTAAGGTCGATGCGAGCCGGGTGCGAAATTCGAGTCGCCCAGCCATTGACAGCATTCGGGGCCCTGCTCACCTCATTGGTGGGAGAAACCTCTCACCCCAGCGCCTTCACAGCTCTGATGTATGTTCTTGTCTGGTTTATAGGTTTTGTGTTATTAATATCCTTCTCAAAATTTTTTAAGCATTTAAATTTGTAATACAATAAATTATTAATGAAATTAGCTCTAAGGTCGATGCGAGCCGGGTGCGGAATTCATATCGCCCTGCCATTGACAGGATTCGGGCCCTGTTCACCTCATTGGTGGGAGAAAACTCTGTCCCCTGCGCCATCACAGCTCTGATATAGGTTCTTGTCTAGTTTATAGGTTTTTTGCTATTAATATCCTCCTGAAGATTTTTTAAGCATTTTAATTTGTAATACAATAATTTATTAATGAAACCAGCTCTAAGGTCGATGCGAGCCTGGTGCGGAATTCATATCGCCCTGCCATTGACAGGATTCGGGCCCTCTTCACCTCATTGGTGGGAGAAAACTCTGTCCCCTGCGCCATCACAGCTCTGATATAGGTTCTTGTCTAGTTTATAGATTTTGTGTTATTAATATCCTCCAAGATTTTTTAAGCATTTTGATTTGTAATACAATAATTTATTAATGATACCTGCTCTAGGGTCGATGCGAGCCGGGTGCGAATTTCGTATCGCCCAGCTATTGACGGGATTCGGGCCCTGTTCACCTCATTGGTGGGAGAAAACTCTGTCCCCTGCGCCATCACAGCTCTGATATAGGTTTTTGTCAGGTTTATAGGTTTTGTGTTCTTAATATCCTCTTCAAGATTTTTTAAGCATTTTAATTTGAAATAAAATAATTTATTAATGAAACCTGCTCTAGGGTCCATGCGATCCGGGTGCGGAATTCATATCGCCTGGCCATTGACAGGATTCGGGCCCTGTTCACATCATTGGTAGGAGAAACCTCTCACCCCAGCGCCTTCACAGCTCTGATATAGGTTCTTGCCTAGTTTATAGGTTTTGTATTATTAATATCCTCAAGATATTTTAAGCATTTTAATTTGTAATACAATAATTTATTAATGAAACCAGCTCTAAGGTCGATGCGAGCCGGGTGCGGAATTCATATCGCCCTGCCATTGACAGGATTCGGGCCCTCATTGGTGGGAGAAAACTCTGTCCCCTGCGCCATCACAGCTCTGATATAGGTTCTTGTCTTGTTTATAGATTTTGTGTTATTAATATCCCCCAAGATTTTTTAAGCATTTTAATTTGTAATACAATAATTTATTAATGAAACCAGCTCTAAGGTCGATGCGAGCCGGGTGCGGAATTCGTGTCGCCCAGCCATTGACAGGATTCGGGCCCTGTTCACCTCATTGGTGGGAGAAAACTCTGTCCCCTGCGCCATCACAGCTCTGATATAAGTTCTTGTCTAGTTTATAGGTTTTTTGCTATTAATATCCTCCAAGATTTTTTAAGCATTTAAATTTGTAATACAATAAATTATTAATGAAATCAGCTCTAAGGTCGATGCGAGCCGGGTGCGGAATTCATATCGCCCTGCAATTGACAGGATTCGGGCCCTGTTCACCTCATTGGTGGGAGAAAACTCTGTCCCCTGCGCCATTACAGCTCTGATATAGGTTCTTGTCTAGTTTATAGGTTTTTTGCTATTAATATCCTCCTGAAGATTTTTTAAGCATTTTAATTTGTAATACAATAATTTATTAATGAAACCAGCTCTAGGGTCGATGCGAGCCGGGTGCGGAATTCGTTTCGCCCAGCCATTGATAGGATTCGGGCCCTCTTCACCTCATTGGTGTTAGAAAACTCTGTCCCCTGCGCCATCACAGCTCTGATATAGGTTATTGTCTAGTTTATAGGTTTTGTGTTATTAATATCATCCTCAAGATTTTTTAAGCATTTTAATTTGTAATACAATACTTTATTAATGAAACCAGCTCTAGGGTCGATGCGAGCCGGGTGCGGAATTCGTGTCGCCCAGCCATTGACAGGATTCGGGCCCTGTTCACCTCATTGGTGGGAGAAAGCTCTGTCCCTTGCGCCATCACAGCTCTGATATAAGTTCTTGTCTAGTTTATAGGTTTTTTGCTATTAATATCCTCCAAGATTTTTTAAGCATTTAAATTTGTAATACAATAAATTATTAATGAAATCAGCTCTAAGGTCGATGCGAGCCGGGTGCGGAATTCATATCGCCCTGCCATTGACAGGATTCGGGCCCTGTTCACCTCATTGGTGGGAGAAAACTCTGTCCCCTGCGCCATCACAGCTCTGATATAGGTTCTTGTCTAGTTTATAGGTTTTTTGCTATTAATATCCTCCAAGATTTTTTAAGTATTTAAATTTGTAATACAATAAATTATTAATGAAAGCAGCTCTAAGGTCGATGCGAGCCGGGTGCGGAATTCATATCGCCCTGCCATTGACAGGATTCGGGCCCTGTTCACCTCATTGGTGGGAGAAAACTCTGTCCCCTGCGCCATCACAGCTCTGATATAGGTTCTTGTCTAGTTTATAGGTTTTTTGCTATTAATATCCTCCTGAAGATTTTTTAAGCATTTTAATTTGTAATACAATAATTTATTAATGAAACCAGCTCTAAGGTCGATGCGAGCCGGGTGCGGAATTCGTGTCGCCCAGCCATTGACAGGATTCGGGCCCTGTTCACCTCATTGGTGGGAGAAAACTCTGTCCCCTGCGCCATCACAGCTCTGATATAAGTTCTTGTCTAGTTTATAGGTTTTTTTCTATTAATATCCTCCAAGATTTTTTAAGCATTTAAATTTGTAATACAATAAATTATTAATGAAATCAGCTCTAAGGTCGATGCGAGCCGGGTGCGGAATTCATATCGCCCTGCAATTGACAGGATTCGGGCCCTGTTCACCTCATTGGTGGAAGAAAACTCTGTCCCCTGCGCCATTACAGCTCTGATATAGGTTCTTGTCTAGTTTATAGGTTTTTTGCTATTAATATCCTCCTGAAGATTTTTTAAGCATTTTAATTTGTAATACAATAATTTATTAATGAAACCAGCTCTAGGGTCGATGCGAGCCGGGTGCGGAATTCGTGTCGCCCAGCCATTGATAGGATTCGGGCCATCTTCACCTCATTGGTGTTAGAAAACTCTGTCCCCTGCGCCATCACAGCTCTGATATAGGTTATTGTCTAGTTTATAGGTTTTGTGTTATTAATATCATCCTCAAGATTTTTTAAGCATTTTAATTTGTAATACAATACTTTATTAATGAAACCAGCTCTAGGGTCGATGCGAGCCGGGTGCGGAATTCGTGTCGCCCAGCCATTGACAGGATTCGGGCCCTGTTCACCTCATTAGAGGGAGAAAACTCTGTCCCCTGCGCCATCACAGCTCTGATATAGGTTCTTGTCTAGTTTATAGGTTTTTTGCTATTAATATCCTCCTGAAGATTTTTTAAGCATTTTAATTTGTAATACAATAATTTATTAATGAAACCTGCTCTAGGGTCGATGCGAGCCGGGTGCGGAATTCTTATCGCCCAGCCATTGACAGGATTCGGGCCCTGCTCACCTCATTGGTGGGAGAAAACTCTGTCCCCTGCGCAATCACAGCTCTGATATAGGTTCTTGTCTAGTTTATAGATTTTGTGTTATTAATATCCTCCTCTGGATTTTTTAAGCATTTTAATTTGTAATACAATAATTTATTAATGAAACCAGCTCTAGGGTCGATGCGAGCCGGGTGCGAAATTCGTGTCGCCCAGCCATTGACAGGATTCGGGCCCTGTTCATCTCATTGGTGGGAGAAAACTCTGTCCCCTGCGCCATCACAGCTCTGATATAGGTTCTTGTCTAGTTTATAGGTTTTTTGCTATTAATATCCTCCTGAAGATTTTTTAAGCATTTTAATTTGTAATACAATAATTTATTAATGAAACCAGCTCTAAGGTCGATGCGAGCCGGGTGCGAAATTCATGTCGCCCATCCATTGACAGGATTCGGGCCCTGTTCACCTCATTGGTGGGAAAAATCTCTGTCCCCTGCGCCATCACAGCTCTGATGTATGTTCTTGTCTGGTTTATAGGTTTTGTGTTATTAATATCCTCCTCAAAATTTTTTAATCATTTAAATTTGTAATACAATAATTTATTAATGAAACCAGCTCTAGGGTCGATGCGAGCCGGGTGCGAAATTCGTGTCGCCCAGCCATTGACAGGATTCGGGCCCTGTTCACCTCATTGGTGGGAGAAGACTCTGTCCCCTGCGCCATCACAGCTCTGATATAAGTTCTTGTCTTGTTTATAGGTTTTTTGCTATTAATATCCTCCAAGATTTTTTAAGCATTTAAATTTGTAATACAATAATTTATTAATGAAACCAGCTCTAGGGTCGATGCGAGCCGGGTGCGAAATTCGTGTCTCCCAGCCATTGACAGGATTCGGGGCCCTGTTCACCTCATTGGTGGGAGAAACCTCTCACCCCAGCGCCTTCACAGCTCTGATATAGGTTCTTGCCTAGTTTATAGGTTTTGTATTATTAATATCCTCAAGATATTTTAAGCATTTTAATTTGTAATACAATAATTTATTAATGAAACCAGCTCTAGGGTCGATGCGAGCCGGGTGCGAAATTCGTGTCGCCCAGCCATTGACAGGATTCGGGCCCTGTTCACCTCATTGGTGGGAGAAAACTCTGTCCCCTGCGCCATCACAGCTCTGATATAGGTTCTTGTCTAGTTTATAGGTTTTTTGCTATTAATATCCTCCTGAAGATTTTTTAAGCATTTTAATTTGTAATACAATAATTTATTAATGAAACCAGCTCTAAGGTCGATGCGAGCCGGGTGCGAAATTCGTGTCGCCCCGCCATTGACAGGATTCGTGCCCTGTTCACCTCATTGGTGGGAAAAATCTCTGTCCCCTGCGCCATCACAGCTCTGATGTATGTTCTTGTCTGGTTTATAGGTTTTGTGTTATTAATATCCTCCTCAAAATTTTTTAATCATTTAAATTTGTAATACAATAATTTATTAATGAAACCAGCTCTAGGGTCGATGCGAGCCGGGTGCGAAATTCGTGTCGCCCAGCCATTGACAGGATTCGGGCCCTGTTCACCTCATTGGTGGGAGAAGACTCTGTCCCCTGCGCCATCACAGATCTGATATAAGTTCTTGTCTAGTTTATAGGTTTTTTGCTATTAATATCCTCCAAGATTTTTTAAGCATTTAAATTTGTAATACAATAATTTATTAATGAAACCAGCTCTAAGGTCGATGCGAGCCGGGTGCGGAATTCATATCGCCCTGCCATTGACAGGATTCGGGCCCTCATTGGTGGGAGAAAACTCTGTCCCCTGCGCCATCACAGCTCTGATATAGGTTCTTGTCTTGTTTATAGATTTTGTGTTATTAATATCCCCCAAGATTTTTTAAGCGTTTTAATTTGTAATACAATAATTTATTAATGAAACCAGCTCTAGGGTCGACGCGAGCCGGGTGCGGAATTCGTGTCGCCCAGCCATTGACAGGATTCGGGCCCTGTTCACCTCATTGGTGGGAGAAAACTCTGTCCCCTGCGCCATCACAGCTCTGATATAAGTTCTTGTCTAGTTTATAGGTTTTTTGCTATTAATATCCTCCAAGATTTTTTAAGCATTTAAATTTGTAATACAATAAATTATTAATGAAATCAGCTCTAAGGTCGATGCGAGCCGGGTGCGGAATTCATATCGCCCTGCCATTGACAGGATTCGGGCCCTGTTCACCTCATTGGTGGGAGAAAACTCTGTCCCCTGCGCCATCACAGCTCTGATATAGGTTCTTGTCTAGTTTATAGGTTTTTTGCTATTAATATCCTCCTGAAGATTTTTTAAGCATTTTAATTTGTAATACAATAATTTATTAATGAAACCAGCTCTAGGGTCGATGCGAGCCGGGTGCGAAATTCGTATCGCCTAGCCATTGACGGGATTCGGGTCCAGTTCACCTCATTGGTGGGAGAAAACTCTGTCCCCTGCGCCATCACTGCTCTGATATAGGTTCTTGTCTAGTTTATAGGTTTCGTGTTATTAATATCCTCTTCAAGATTTTTTAAGCATTTTAATTTTTTATACTATAATTTATTAATGAAACCAGCTCTAGGGTCGATGCGAGCCGGGTGCGGAATTCGTATCGCACAGCTATTGACAGGATTCGGGCCCTGTTCACCTCATTGGTGGGAGAAAACTCTGTCCCCTGCGCAATCACAGCTCTGATATAGGTTCTTGTCTAGTTTATAGATTTTGTGTTATTAATATCCTCCTCTGGATTTTTTAAGCATTTTAATTTGTAATACAATAATTTATTAATGAAACCAGCTCTAGGGTCGATGCGAGCCGGGTGCGAAATTCGTGTCGCCCTGCCATTGACAGGATTCGGGGCCCTGTTCACCTCATTGGTGGGAGAAACCTCTCACCCCAGCGCCTTCACAGCTCTGATATAGGTTCTTGCCTAGTTTATAGGTTTTGTATTATTAATATCCTCAAGATATTTTAAGCATTTTAATTTGTAATACAATAATTTATTAATGAAACCAGCTCTAAGGTCGATGCGAGCCGGGTGCGGAATTCATAGCGCCCTGCCATTGACAGGATTCGGGCCCTCATTGGTGGGAGGAAACTCTGTCGCCTGCGCCATCACAGCTCTGATATAGGTTCTTGTCTTGTTTATAGATTTTGTGTTATTAATATCCTCCAAGATTTTTTAAGCATTTTAATTTGTAATACAATAATTTATTAATGAAACCAGCTCTAGGGTCGACGCGAGCCGGGTGCTGAATTCGTGTCGCCCTGCCATTGACAGGATTCGGGCCCTGTTCACCTCATTGGTGGGAGAAGACTCTGTCCCCTGCGCCATCACAGCTCTGATATAAGTTCTTGTCTAGTTTATAGGTTTTTTGCTATTAATATCCTCCAAGATTTTTTAAGCATTTAAATTTGTAATACAATAAATTATAAATGAAATCAGCTCTAAGGTCGATGCCAGCCGGGTGCGGAATTCATATCGCCCTGCAATTGACAGGATTCGGGCCCTGTTCACCTCATTGGTGGGAGAAAACTCTGTCCCCTGCGCCATTACAGCTCTGATATAGGTTCTTGTCTAGTTTATAGGTTTTTTGCTATTAATATCCTCCTGAAGATTTTTTAAGCATTTTAATTTGTAATACAATAATTTCTTAATGAAACCAGCTCTAAGGTCGATGCGAGCCGGTTGCGAAATTCGTGTCGCCCAGCCATTGACAGGATTCGGGCCCTGTTCACCTCATTGGTGGGAAAAATCTCTGTCCCCTGCGCCATCACAGCTCTGATGTATGTTCTTGTCTGGTTTATAGGTTTTGTGTTATTAATATCCTCCTCAAAATTTTTTAAGCATTTAAATTTGTAATACAATAATTTATTAATGAAACCAGCTCTAGGGTCGATGCGAGCCGGGTGCGAAATTCGTATCGCCTAGCCATTGCGGGATTCGGGCCCAGTTCACCTCATTGGTGGGAGAAAACTCTGTCCCCTGCGCCATCACAGCTCTGATATAGGTTCTTGTCTAGTTTATAGGTTTTTTGCTATTAATATCCTCCTGAAGATTTTTTAAGCATTTTAATTTGTAATACAATAATTTATTAATGAAACCTGCTCTAGGGTCGATGCGAGCCGGGTGCGGAATTCTTATCGCCCAGCCATTGACAGGATTCGGGCCCTGCTCACCTCATTGGTGGGAGAAAACTCTGTCCCCTGCGCCAACACAGCTCTGATATAGGTTTTTGTCTAGATTATAGGTTTTGTGTTATCAATATCCTCCTCAAGATTTTTAAGCATTTTAATTTGTAAGACAATAATTTATTAATGAAACCAGCTCTAGGGTCGATGCGAGCCGGGTGCGGAATTCATATCGCCCTGCATTGACAGGATTCGGGCCCCGTTCACCTCATTGGTGGGAGAAAACTCTGTCCCCTGCGCAATCACAGCTCTGATATAGGTTTTTGTCTAGTTTATAGATTTTGTGTTATTAATATCATCCTGAAGATTTTTTAAGCATTTTAATTTGTAATACAATAATTTATTAATGAAACCAGCTCTAAGGTCGATGCGAGCCGGGTGCGAAATTCGAGTCGCCCAGCCATTGACAGCATTCGGGGCCCTGCTCACCTCATTGGTGGGAGAAACCTCTCACCCCAGCGCCTTCACAGCTCTGATGTATGTTCTTGTCTGGTTTATAGGTTTTGTGTTATTAATATCCTTCTCAAAATTTTTTAAGCATTTAAATTTGTAATACAATAAATTATTAATGAAATTAGCTCTAAGGTCGATGCGAGCCGGGTGCGGAATTCATATCGCCCTGCCATTGACAGGATTCGGGCCCTGTTCACCTCATTGGTGGGAGAAAACTCTGTCCCCTGCGCCATCACAGCTCTGATATAGGTTCTTGTCTAGTTTATAGGTTTTGTGTTCTTAATATCCTCCTCAAGATTTTTTAAGGATTTTAATTTGTAATACAATAATTTATTAATGAAGCCTGCTCTAGGGTCTATGCGGTCCGGGTGCGGAATTCATATCGCCCAGCCATTGACAGGATTCGGGCCCTGTTCACCTCATTGGTTGGAGAAATCTCTGTCCCCTGCGCCTTCACAGCTCTGATATAGGTTCTTGTCTAGTTTATAGATTTTGTGTTATTAATATCCTCCAGGATTTTTTAAGCATTTTAATTTGAAATACAATAATTTATTAATGAAACCTGCTCTAGGGTCCATGCGATCCGGGTGCGGAATTCATATCGCCTAGCCATTGACAGGATTCAGGCCCTGTTCACATCATTGGTGGGAGAAAACTCTGTCCCCTGCGCCATCACAGCTCTGATATAGGTTTTTGTCAGGTTTATAGGTTTTGTGTTCTTAATATCCTCTTCAAGATTTTTTAAGCATTTTAATTTGAATTAAAATAATTTATTAATGAAACCTGCTCTAGGGTCCATGTGATCCGGGTGCGGAATTCATATCGCCTGGCCATTGACAGGATTCGGGCCCTGTTCACATCATTGGTGGGAGAAAACTCTGTGCCCTGCGCCATCACTGCTCTGATATAGCTTTTTGTCTAGTTTACAGGTTTTGTGTTCTTAATATCCTCCTCAAGATTTTTTAAGCTTTTTAATTTGTAATACAATAATTTATTAATGAAGCCTGCTCTAGGGTCCATGCGATCCGGGTGCGGAATTCATATCGCCTAGCCATTGCCAGGATTCGGGCCCTGTTCACATCATTGGTGGGAGAAAACTCTGTCCCCTGCGCCATCACAGCTCTGATATAGGTTCTTGTCTAGTTTATAGGTTTTGTGTTATTAATATCCTCTTCAAGATTTTTTAAGCATTTTAAATTGTAATACAATAATTTATTAATGAAACCAGCTCTAGGGTGGATGCGAGCCGGGTGCGGAATTCATATCGCCCTGCCATTGACAGGATTCGGGCCCTGTTCACCTCATTGGTGGGAGAAAACTCTGCCCCTGCGCCATCACAGCTCTGATATAGGTTCTTGTCTAGTTTATAGATTTTGTGTTATTAATATCCTCTTCAAGATTTTTTGAGCATTTTAATTTGTAATACAATAATTTATTAATGAAACCAGCTCTAGGGTCGATGCGAGCCGGGTTCGGAATTCGTATCGCCCAGCTATTGACAGGATTCGGGTCTTGTTCACCTCATTGGTGGGAGAAAACTCTGTCCCCTGCGCCTTCACAGCTCTGATATAGGCTCTTGTCTAGTTTATAGATTTTGTGTTATTAATATCCTCTTCAAGATTTTTTAAGCATTTTAATTTGTAATACAATAATTTATTAATGAAGCCAGCTCTAGGGTCGATGCGAGCCGGGTGCGGAATTCGTATCGCCTAGCAATTGACAGGATTTGGGCCCGGTTCACCTCATTGGTGGGAGAAAACTCTGTGTCTTGCGCCATCACAGCTCTGATATAGGTTCTTGTCTAGTTTATAGATTTTGTGTTATTAATATCCTTTTCAAGATTTTTTAAGCATTTTAATTTGTAATACAATAATTTATTAATGAAGCCAGCTCTAGGGTCGATGCGAGCCGGGTGCGGAATTCTTATCGCCTAGCAATTGACAGGATTCGGGCCCGGTTCACCTCATTGGTGGGAGAAACCGCTGTCCCCTACGCCATCACAGCTCTGATATAGGTTTTTGTCTAGTTTATAGGTTTTGTGTTATTAATATCCTCTTCAAGATTTCTTAGGCATTTTAATTTGTAGTGCAATAATTTATTAATGAAAGCCAACTCTAGGGTCGATGCGTGCCGGGTGCGGAATTCATATTGCCCAGCCATTGACAGGATTCGGGCTCTGTTCACCTCATTGGTGGGAGAAAACTCTGCCCCTGCGCCATCACAGCTCAGATATAGGTTCTTGTCTAGTTTATAGATTTTGTGTTATTAATATCCTCCTCAAGATTTTTTAAGCATTTTAATTTGTAATACAATAATTTATTATTGAAACCAACTCTTAGGTCTATGCGAGCCGGGTGCGGAATTCATATCGACTAGTCATCATCAGTATTTGAACCCGGCTCACCTCATTGAAAGCTGATCGCTCTATTCCTTCAGCCATCATGTCATTAAAACAATGTCTTACATATTGCCTTGAAATATACCAATTGTGCATTTTCGTTTTTATTATTTTTTTTACTAGTATCATATTAAAACACGCCATGAATATCTGAAACTCTGAGTGACAATTAAGTATAAAACTATACTTTGCAAGGTCTTAAATTTGGTAATGTGTAAAAGACAACATAGTGAAAAAATACTTAATTGATCAGATCTTAGAAATTCAGATCTTAGGTTCCCTATTTGTAACTTAGCAAAACAAAAAATTTCAAAGCTCTTTTAAAAAAAAAGTATTTAAGTTCTTTTTTGCAAATTGTTCAATACTTTATATATACATTTTTTCATTCTGTTAAGCGTTATTAACTAATTATCCCACATCAACGTGACTAATTCATTTCGTCGATATAATTGTTCCTTACTATAAGGTCTAAAATTTTTAACAAAAAAGAGCTCAAGAGCTCTTTCTTTAAAAAAAAAAAAGATAAATGTTTACTAATTCTGAAATAGATCTTAATTGGTTTCAAAAAGATTAAAATACCGTCTTCCAAAATATTTACAAAAATTGAAGTATCTCGGAAGTTCTGTTTTTATATTTTCTTTTTACGCCACATTACGAAAATAAACAAATTTTAATTTGATCTTTAAATCAAGTAACTAAAATTTGCAATGTCTAATTCTTTTCAAAATAACTTTGTTCAAGAAAATTTTTAGCTGCTTTAAATAAAAATTAGGTGACCGCAAATATAGTATTTTCAATGTGAGGCCAAATTCATAAACTTAGCGAATAAGGTAAAATGTATTAATTTTAAACTTGCGTAATTTTTTTTAAATAATTCCTTCCTTGAAATGTTTGACACCTCTTTTCAGATATAAGTAGTTGGGATAAAAATTGTACTGAAGCAGCTAAAAAATTATCAAGGAGAATAACGTTTAAAAAAAGTATGATAGTTGTAGTTCATTTACGTCGCACTAGAGCTGCACAATGGGCTATTGGCGACGGTCTGAGAGTTATCTCAAAAAAAAAAAAAAAAAATATATGATAATAGAATATAAACTTGTCAAATCTAATATTTTTAATGATAAAACTTTTTAATGGGTATTTTGCATTATTAGTGTCATCCATCTATTAAGATTCAACTCTCTCCCATTTCGAATAAATTATGAATTTCTAATTTGTATGATTTGGAAAGTTCTGAATAAAATGCGTGTCATCTTCACGAATCTCTCATGGTGCGAAGCGTTTTTAAAAAGCACTTAAAGGTGCTTATTTCTGATTTTTGTTTTCTGAAAGCCCTTATAGATAATTTATTTTATTGGGTGTTCTTAAAAAATTGCTTCATTTTCTCTTTTCGAAAATGAAATTATTTTTTCTTTATCCAGTTCGAATTTTGCCTCGCGTTACGCAAAAGCATGCTTTTCACATAGTTTTCTTCGTCAACGTTTTCTCAATTCTGTCAACCACAATATATTTCGGTGTACTGTCTGTCCGTAGCGTATGAAAGCGCCAATCATTTTACATATTTCATGAAATACTTCACGCTGGGTTCGGGGTAATTCTTGCACTCTCATTTCAAATCAAATTCAATTAAAAGGAAATTGCATTCATAACTTCCATCATATTCGAAAAGAAGACAACATATTCGTCAATATTTAAGCAAACAAAAAATCGATAATTTTCGTGCAGAAAATGTTTGAGGCCTTCTAATCACATTTTTAAAAAAAATAAGAACTTTCATTGCGAAAAAAAAATGGTCGATATAAGTAAATTAAAATAATTTTTCTGCTGAAAGCATTTAAAATCTTCACGTAGACTTACCAAAAATAGGTTGAAAAATTTTAATAAATGAATTGTAAATAATAATGTAAACTGTAACGTCCTGATCGGAAATGATATTTTCTAATAATGATAATAAAACCATTTCGAGATTAATCCCCTGTAGTATTAAATAAATAAACGTTATATTGAAATGACTGGATAATAAATAGTATATTATCTATTTAAAATAAAACAGTTACTAAATAAATCTCAATGTAGCGAAAATTTAAATGTATTGAACAGCGCGTAAACCTTGCCCAAAATGCAGCAAAAAAAATAAACTAAATGTTTCTGTTTTGTTTATAAATAGTTCAGTAGAATTTTTTGTCGTATCTTCGAATATGATTTAATTTTGAGTGAAAAAAGATGAAATTAGTGAATTATTGATGCAAATGTTATATTGAAGCGTCTAAGTAATAAATGATTCGCAATCAAAATAAATTGAGCAAATAAAAATATGTAAGTACAAAGTAAAGTAAAACGTAAAAATAAAAATTGCGCACAGTAATGCATAAAGTGAAGCGAAAATATAAGGTGTAAAAAGTAAAATATTTAATGAAGTAGAATATGAGTTTAGTACAATGAAGTAAAAAAAAAGCGTAAAATGAAACGAAACATAAAATATTAAGCAGAAATTATAGCAGAGAATAAAGAGTAGTAAAATGTGAACTATCAGGAAAAGTTAAAGCGTTTAAAATATGAAGTATAATGTAAAGTGGTACGTAAAAAGTGAGGTAAAGTGAAGCAAAAAGTAAATTTTTTTTTAAAAAAGCGTAAGTAAAAAATACGGAGTTAAATAAACATGAAGTAAAAATCGGAAAATACAAAAAGGGAAGTATATAAAAAAAATCAATCATAGTAGAAAGCATAGCTTAATAAAATGGGTAAAACATTAAGAAACGTGTAAAGCAAATTATTCCCCTTGAATTAAAGGTAAATTCAAGGGAAGAGTATATACAGTAAAGTGTAAAATAAAGCATCAACTATAAAATTGAATATCGAATAATATAAAGCAAAAAATATAAAAAACTATCATGTAGAGAATAAAATAAAGCTTGAAGTATAAAACAATGCTTAAAGTAAAAATTATATTAAAATGTAAAATATAGTAAAGTAAAGAAGACTCTAAAATATAATGTAGTAAAAAATACAGCATATATTAAAGTACTGTATGAAATAGAAGCGTCAAGTAAACAAAGCATAAATAAAAGTATGAAGTAAAATAGAATGTGAAGTATAAATTAAATTATAAAATGCAAAGTAAACAACTAGTAAAGTAATGCGTAAAGTAAAAAGTGGAAAGCATAATGTAAAAATTGTATAAACTAAAAAGTAAGCGTAGAATTAAATGTAAAATAAAATGCGTGTCAAGTGGAAATTAGAAGGTTAAGTAAAACGTGAAGTATAAATTACAGTGTAAGATAAAAAGTAAAGCATAAAACATAAAGTGAAGCTTAATGTAAAATAACCAAATCTCATCTTTTACTTAAGTAAGAAAGTAACAACGCACTATCTTGCTCTAATTTTGGCTCTTACTGAAGTAATCTAATTTATAGAATTCAAATAAACAAGGTAACTTTTCAAAAATTTAAATTAGTAGATATTTCAATTCATTTTAGTGAAGAGTATTCATTATTTCTGTTTTTCTGTTAAAAATCTTGATCTATGAAACACGTAACAGCAATTGTTGGCGAACTTTTATTTTAAATTTGTTAATTAAGTCATTTTAATTGCTATTTTTTAAAAGAAAAATTTAAAAAAAAATAATGTGATTTAAATGTCTTACGCAGGCGTGGCTCATATCCCATCTGCCACTTGTCAGAAAGAGAAAAAAAAATCACAA
The DNA here is from genome assembly GCF_982258835.1 of Parasteatoda tepidariorum. Lineage (NCBI taxonomy): Eukaryota > Metazoa > Arthropoda > Arachnida > Araneae > Theridiidae > Parasteatoda > Parasteatoda tepidariorum. The sequence continues at coordinate 4,559,127 of NC_141757.1, read as the reverse complement.
ACCCCTACCTCCTTTATGTCCTTGCATAATGCTTGAAAGATCCCTATAATGTGACATAAGTATTAATGTAATAATAATAAATATGTGATGTTTTTTCAGCTTTCGAAAACTTCATGAAGTACAAATTCAACGATGATTCGACATCTTAGCTTTTTAGAGGTAAGTAATATAAAAGAATGTTTAATAATTTTCATGTTCATATGAACCAACATTTATATAAATTTTCAAGAAAACAAAGAGCTATATAAATAAAGACATCAAAACTCATTTCGTATACTAAAAAGAATTTGCGTCCAAAACTTAGCCTAGACGACAACTTATATGTCAAAAACTCAAACAATAAAACAATTGTTTTGGTTCAGCAAATTTTTGTAGACCTTCCAATCAAGTTAAATCAATTTAAAAAAAGGGAAGGGCTACGCAAAAAATTTACGCAATTCGGGCCCTGTTCACCTCATTGGTGGGAGAAAACTCTGTCCCCTGCGCAATCACAGCTCTGATATAGGTTCTTGTCTAGTTTATAGATTTTGTGTTATTAATATCCTCCTCTGGATTTTTTAAGCATTTTAATTTGTAATACAATAATTTATTAATGAAACCAGCTCTAGGGTCGATGCGAGCCGGGTGCGAAATTCGTGTCGCCCAGCCATTGACAGGATTCGGGGCCCTGTTCACCTCATTGGAGGGAGAAACCTCTCACCCCAGCGCCTTCACAGCTCTGATATAGGTTCTTGCCTAGTTTATAGGTTTTGTATTATTAATATCCTCAAGATATTTTAAGCATTTTAATTTGTAATACAATAATTTATTAATGAAACCAGCTCTAAGGTCGATGCGAGCCGGGTGCGGAATTCATAGCGCCCTGCCATTGACAGGATTCGGGCCCTCATTGGTGGGAGAAAACTCTGTCGCCTGCGCCATCACAGCTCTGATATAGGTTCTTGTCTAGTTTATAGGTTTTTTGCTATTAATATCCTCCAAGATTTTTTAAGCATTTAAATTTGTAATACAATAAATTATTAATGAAAGCAGCTCTAAGGTCGATGCGAGCCGGGTGCGGAATTCATATCGCCCTGCCATTGACAGGATTCGGGCCCTGTTCACCTCATTGGTGGGAGAAAACTCTGTCCCCTGCGCCATCACAGCTCTGATATAGGTTCTTGTCTAGTTTATAGGTTTTTTGCTATTAATATCCTCCTGAAGATTTTTTAAGCATTTTAATTTGTAATACAATAATTTATTAATGAAACCAGCTCTAAGGTCGATGCGAGCCGGGTGCGGAATTCGTGTCGCTCAGCCATTGACAGGATTCGGGCCCTGTTCACCTCATTGGTGGGAGAAAACTCTGTCCCCTGCGCCATCACAGCTCTGATATAAGTTCTTGTCTAGTTTATAGGTTTTTTGCTATTAATATCCTCCAAGATTTTTTAAGCATTTAAATTTGTAATACAATAAATTATTAATGAAATCAGCTCTAAGGTCGATGCGAGCCGGGTGCGGAATTCATATCGCCCTGCAATTGACAGGATTCGGGCCCTGTTCACCTCATTGGTGGGAGAAAACTCTGTCCCCTGCGCCATTACAGCTCTGATATAGGTTCTTGTCTAGTTTATAGGTTTTTTGCTATTAATATCCTCCTGAAGATTTTTTAAGCATTTTAATTTGTAATACAATAATTTATTAATGAAACCAGCTCTAGGGTCGATGCGAGCCGGGTGCGGAATTCGTGTCGCCCAGCCATTGATAGGATTCGGGCCCTCTTCACCTCATTGGTGTTAGAAAACTCTGTCCCCAGCGCCATCACAGCTCTGATATAGGTTATTGTCTAGTTTATAGGTTTTGTGTTATTAATATCATCCTCAAGATTTTTTAAGCATTTTAATTTGTAATACAATACTTTATTAATGAAACCAGCTCTTGGGTCGATGCGAGCCGGGTGCGGAATTCGTGTCGCCCAGCCATTGACAGGATTCGGGCCCTGTTCACCTCATTGGTGGGAGAAAACTCTGTCCCTTGCGCCATCACAGCTCTGATATAAGTTCTTGTCTAGTTTATAGGTTTTTTGCTATTAATATCCTCCAAGATTTTTTAAGCATTTAAATTTGTAATACAATAAATTATTAATGAAATCAGCTCTAAGGTCGATGCAAGCCGGGTGCGGAATTCATATCGCCCTGCCATTGACAGGATTCGGGCCCTGTTCACCTCATTGGTGGGAGAAAACTCTGTCCCCTGCGCCATCACAGCTCTGATATAGGTTCTTGTCTAGTTTATAGGTTTTTTGCTATTAATATCCTCCTGAAGATTTTTTAAGCATTTTAATTTGTAATACAATAATTTATTAATGAAACCAGCTCTAAGGTCGACGCGAGCCGGGTGCTGAATTCGTGTCGCCCAGCCATTGACAGGATTCGGGCCCTGTTCACCTCATTGGTGGGAGAAGACTCTGTCCCCTGCGCCATCACAGCTCTGATATAAGTTCTTGTCTAGTTTATAGGTTTTTTGCTATTAATATCCTCCAAGATTTTTTAAGCATTTAAATTTGTAATACAATAAATTATAAATGAAATCAGCTCTAAGGTCGATGCGAGCCGGGTGCGGAATTCATATCGCCCTGCAATTGACAGGATTCGGGCCCTGTTCACCTCATTGGTGGGAGAAAACTCTGTCCCCTGCGCCATTACAGCTCTGATATAGGTTCTTGTCTAGTTTATAGGTTTTTTGCTATTAATATCCTCCTGAAGATTTTTTAAGCATTTTAATTTGTAATACAATAATTTCTTAATGAAACCAGCTCTAAGGTCGATGCGAGCCGGTTGCGAAATTCGTGTCTCCCAGCCATTGACAGGATTCGGGCCCTGTTCACCTCATTGGTGGGAGAAAACTCTGTCCCCTGCGCCATCACAGCTCTGATGTATGTTCTTGTCTGGTTTATAGGTTTTGTGTTATTAATATCCTCCTCAAAATTTTTTAAGCATTTAAATTTGTAATACAATAATTTATTAATGAAACCAGCTCTAGGGTCGATGCGAGCCGGGTGCGAAATTCGTATCGCCTAGCCATTGCGGGATTCGGGCCCAGTTCACCTCATTGGTGGGAGAAAACTCTGTCCCCTGCGCCATCACAGCTCTGATATAGGTTCTTGTCTAGTTTATAGGTTTCGTGTTATTAATATCCTCTTAGAGATTTTTTAAGCATTTTAATTTTTTATACTATAATTTATTAATGAAACCAGCTCTAGGGTCGATGCGAGCCGGGTGCGGAATTCGTATCGCCCAGCTATTTACAGGATTCGGGCCCTGTTCACCTCATTGGTGGGAGAAAACTCTGTCCCCTGCGCAATCACAGCTCTGATATAGGTTCTTGTCTAGTTTATAGATTTTATGTTATTAATATCCTCCTCTGGATTTTTTAAGCATTTTAATTTGTAATACAATAATTTATTAATGAAACCAGCTCTAGGGTCGATGCGAGCCGGGTGCGAAATTCGTGTCGCCCAGCCATTGACAGGATTCGGGGCCCTGTTCACCTCATTGGTAGGAGAAACCTCTCACCCCAGCGCCTTCACAGCTCTGATATAGGTTCTTGCCTAGTTTATAGGTTTTGTATTATTAATATCCTCAAGATATTTTAAGCATTTTAATTTGTAATACAATAATTTATTAATGAAACCAGCTCTAAGGTCGATGCGAGCCGGGTGCGGAATTCATATCGCCCTGCCATTGACAGGATTCGGGCCCTCATTGGTGGGAGAAAACTCTGTCCCCTGCGCCATCACAGCTCTGATATAGGTTCTTGTCTTGTTTATAGATTTTGTGTTATTAATATCCCCCAAGATTTTTTAAGCATTTTAATTTGTAATACAATAATTTATTAATGAAACCAGCTCTAGGGTCGACGCGAGCCGGGTGCGGAATTCGTGTCGCCCAGCCATTGACAGGATTCGGGCCCTGTTCACCTCATTGGTGGGAGAAAACTCTGTCCCTTGCGCCATCACAGCTCTGATATAAGTTCTTGTCTAGTTTATAGGTTTTTTGCTATTAATATCCTCCAAGATTTTTTAAGCATTTAAATTTGTAATACAATAAATTATTAATGAAATCAGCTCTAAGGTCGATGCGAGCCGGGTGCGGAATTCATATCGCCCTGCCATTGACAGGATTCGGGCCCTGTTCACCTCATTGGTGGGAGAAAACTCTGTCCCCTGCGCCATCACAGCTCTGATATAGGTTCTTGTCTAGTTTATAGGTTTTTTGCTATTAATATCCTCCAAGATTTTTTAAGCATTTAAATTTGTAATACAATAAATTATTAATGAAAGCAGCTCTAAGGTCGATGCGAGCCGGGTGCGGAATTCATATCGCCCTGCCATTGACAGGATTCGGGCCCTGTTCACCTCATTGGTGGGAGAAAACTCTGTCCCCTGCGCCATCACAGCTCTGATATAGGTTCTTGTCTAGTTTATAGGTTTTTTGCTATTAATATCCTCCTGAAGATTTTTTAAGCATTTTAATTTGTAATACAATAATTTATTAATGAAACCTGCTCTAGGGTCGATGCGAGCCGGGTGCGGAATCCGTGTCGCCCAGCCATTGACAGGATTCGGGCCCTGCTCACCTCATTGGTGGGAGAAAACTCTGTCCCCTGCGCAATCACAGCTCTGATATAGGTTCTTGTCTAGTTTATAGGTTTCGTGTTATTAATATCCTCTTAGAGATTTTTTAAGCATTTTAATTTTTTATACTATAATTTATTAATGAAACCAGCTCTAGGGTCGATGCGAGCCGGGTGCGGAATTCGTATCGCCCAGCTATTTACAGGATTCGATCCCTGTTCACCTCATTGGTGGGAGAAAACTCTGTCCCCTGCGCAATCACAGCTCTGATATAGGTTCTTGTCTAGTTTATAGATTTTATGTTATTTATATCCTCCTCTGGATTTTTTAAGCATTTTAATTTGTAATACAATAATTTATTAATGAAACCAGCTCTAGGGTCGATGCGAGCCGGGTGCGAAATTCGTGTCGCCCAGCCATTGACAGGATTCGGGGCCCTGTTCACCTCATTGGTGGGAGAAAACTCTGTCCCCTGCGCCATCACAGCTCTGATATAAGTTCTTGTCTAGTTTATAGGTTTTTTGCTATTAATATCCTCCAAGATTTTTTAAGCATTTATATTTGTAATACAATAAATTATTAATGAAATCAGCTCTAAGGTCGATGCGAGCCGGGTGCGGAATTCATATCGCCCTGCAATTGACAGGATTCGGGCCCTGTTCACCTCATTGGTGGGAGAAAACTCTGTCCCCTGCGCCATTACTGCTCTGATATAGGTTCTTGTCTAGTTTATAGGTTTTTTGCTATTAATATCCTCCTGAAGATTTTTTAAGCATTTTAATTTGTAATACAATAATTTATTAATGAAACCAGCTCTAGGGTCGATGCGAGCCGGGTGCGGAATTCGTTTCGCCCAGCCATTGATAGGATTCGGGCCCTCTTCACCTCATTGGTGTTAGAAAACTCTGTCCCCAGCGCCATCACAGCTCTGATATAGGTTATTGTCTAGTTTATAGGTTTTGTGTTATTAATATCATCCTCAAGATTTTTTAAGCATTTTAATTTGTAATACAATACTTTATTAATGAAACCAGCTCTAGGGTCGATGCGAGCCGGGTGCGGAATTCGTGTCGCCCAGCCATTGACAGGATTCGGGCCCTGTTCACCTCATTGGTGGGAGAAAACTCTGTCCCTTGCGCCATCACAGCTCTGATATAAGTTCTTGTCTAGTTTATAGGTTTTTTGCTATTAATATCCTCCAAGATTTTTTAAGCATTTAAATTTGTAATACAATAAATTATTAATGAAATCAGCTCTAAGGTCGATGCAAGCCGGGTGCGGAATTCATATCGCCCTGCCATTGACAGGATTCGGGCCCTGTTCACCTCATTGGTGGGAGAAAACTCTGTCCCCTGCGCCATCACAGCTCTGATATAGGTTCTTGTCTAGTTTATAGGTTTTTTGCTATTAATATCCTCCTGAAGATTTTTTAAGCATTTTAATTTGTAATACAATAATTTATTAATGAAACCAGCTCTAAGGTCGACGCGAGCCGGGTGCTGAATTCGTGTCGCCCAGCCATTGACAGGATTCGGGCCCTGTTCACCTCATTGGTGGGAGAAGACTCTGTCCCCTGCGCCATCACAGCTCTGATATAAGTTCTTGTCTAGTTTATAGGTTTTTTGCTATTAATATCCTCCAAGATTTTTTAAGCATTTAAATTTGTAATACAATAAATTATTAATGAAATCAGCTCTAAGGTCGATGCGAGCCGGGTGCGGAATTCATATCGCCCTGCAATTGACAGGATTCGGGCCCTGTTCACCTCATTGGTGGGAGAAAACTCTGTCCCCTGCGCCATTACAGCTCTGATATAGGTTCTTGTCTAGTTTATAGGTTTTGTATTATTAATATCCTCAAGATATTTTAAGCATTTTAATTTGTAATACAATAATTTATTAATGAAACCAGCTCTAAGGTCGATGCGAGCCGGGTGCGGAATTCATATCGCCCTGCCATTGACAGGATTCGGGCCCTCATTGGTGGGAGAAAACTCTGTCCCCTGCGCCATCACAGCTCTGATATAGGTTCTTGTCTTGTTTATAGATTTTGTGTTATTAATATCCCCCAAGATTTTTTTAGCGTTTTAATTTGTAATACAATAATTTATTAATGAAACCAGCTCTAGGGTCGACGCGAGCCGGGTGCGGAATTCGTGTCGCCCAGCCATTGACAGGATTCGGGCCCTGTTCACCTCATTGGTGGGAGAAAACTCTGTCCCCTGCGCCATCACAGCTCTGATGTATGTTCTTGTCTGGTTTATAGGTTTTGTGTTATTAATATCCTCCTCAAAATTTTTTAAGCATTTAAATTTGTAATACAATAATTTATTAATGAAACCAGCTCTAGGGTCGATGCGAGCCGGGTGCGAAATTCGTATCGCCTAGCCATTGCGGGATTCGGGCCCAGTTCACCTCATTGGTGGGAGAAAACTCTGTCCCCTGCGCCATCACAGCTCTGATATAGGTTCTTGTCTAGTTTATAGGTTTCGTGTTATTAATATCCTCTTAGAGATTTTTTAAGCATTTTAATTTTTTATACTATAATTTATTAATGAAACCAGCTCTAGGGTCGATGCGAGCCGGGTGCGGAATTCGTATCGCCCAGCTATTTACAGGATTCGGGCCCTGTTCACCTCATTGGTGGGAGAAAACTCTGTCCCCTGCGCAATCACAGCTCTGATATAGGTTCTTGTCTAGTTTATAGATTTTATGTTATTAATATCCTCCTCTGGATTTTTTAAGCATTTTAATTTGTAATACAATAATTTATTAATGAAACCAGCTCTAGGGTCGATGCGAGCCGGGTGCGAAATTCGTGTCGCCCAGCCATTGACAGGATTCGGGGCCCTGTTCACCTCATTGGTAGGAGAAACCTCTCACCCCAGCGCCTTCACAGCTCTGATATAGGTTCTTGCCTAGTTTATAGGTTTTGTATTATTAATATCCTCAAGATATTTTAAGCATTTTAATTTGTAATACAATAATTTATTAATGAAACCAGCTCTAAGGTCGATGCGAGCCGGGTGCGGAATTCATATCGCCCTGCCATTGACAGGATTCGGGCCCTCATTGGTGGGAGAAAACTCTGTCCCCTGCGCCATCACAGCTCTGATATAGGTTCTTGTCTTGTTTATAGATTTTGTGTTATTAATATCCCCCAAGATTTTTTAAGCATTTTAATTTGTAATACAATAATTTATTAATGAAACCAGCTCTAGGGTCGACGCGAGCCGGGTGCGGAATTCGTGTCGCCCAGCCATTGACAGGATTCGGGCCCTGTTCACCTCATTGGTGGGAGAAAACTCTGTCCCTTGCGCCATCACAGCTCTGATATAAGTTCTTGTCTAGTTTATAGGTTTTTTGCTATTAATATCCTCCAAGATTTTTTAAGCATTTAAATTTGTAATACAATAAATTATTAATGAAATCAGCTCTAAGGTCGATGCGAGCCGGGTGCGGAATTCATATCGCCCTGCCATTGACAGGATTCGGGCCCTGTTCACCTCATTGGTGGGAGAAAACTCTGTCCCCTGCGCCATCACAGCTCTGATATAGGTTCTTGTCTAGTTTATAGGTTTTTTGCTATTAATATCCTCCAAGATTTTTTAAGCATTTAAATTTGTAATACAATAAATTATTAATGAAAGCAGCTCTAAGGTCGATGCGAGCCGGGTGCGGAATTCATATCGCCCTGCCATTGACAGGATTCGGGCCCTGTTCACCTCATTGGTGGGAGAAAACTCTGTCCCCTGCGCCATCACAGCTCTGATATAGGTTCTTGTCTAGTTTATAGGTTTTTTGCTATTAATATCCTCCTGAAGATTTTTTAAGCATTTTAATTTGTAATACAATAATTTATTAATGAAACCTGCTCTAGGGTCGATGCGAGCCGGGTGCGGAATTCGTGTCGCCCAGCCATTGACAGGATTCGGGCCCTGCTCACCTCATTGGTGGGAGAAAACTCTGTCCCCTGCGCAATCACAGCTCTGATATAGGTTCTTGTCTAGTTTATAGATTTTGTGTTATTAATATCCTCCTCTGGATTTTTTAAGCATTTTAATTTGTAATACAATAATTTATTAATGAAACCAGCTCTAGGGTCGATGCGAGCCGGGTGCGAAATTCGTGTCGCCCAGCCATTGACAGGATTCGGGCCCTGTTCACCTCATTGGTGGGAGAAAACTCTGTCCCCTGCGCCATCACAGCTCTGATATAGGTTCTTGTCTAGTTTATAGGTTTTTTGCTATTAATATCCTCCTGAAGATTTTTTAAGCATTTTAATTTGTAATACAATAATTTATTAATGAAACCAGCTCTAAGGTCGATGCGAGCCGGGTGCGAAATTCATGTCGCCCAGCCATTGACAGGATTCGGGCCCTGTTCACCTCATTGGTGGGAAAAATCTCTGTCCCCTGCGCCATCACAGCTCTGATGTATGTTCTTGTCTGGTTTATAGGTTTTGTGTTATTAATATCCTCCTCAAAATTTTTTAATCATTTAAATTTGTAATACAATAATTTATTAATGAAACCAGCTCTAGGGTCGATGCGAGCCGGGTGCGAAATTCGTGTCGCCCAGCCATTGACAGGATTCGGGCCCTGTTCACCTCATTGGTGGGAGAAGACTCTGTCCCCTGCGCCATCACAGCTCTGATATAAGTTCTTGTCTAGTTTATAGGTTTTTTGCTATTAATATCCTCCAAGATTTTTTAAGCATTTAAATTTGTAATACAATAATTTATTAATGAAACCAGCTCTAGGGTCGATGCGAGCCGGGTGCGAAATTCGTGTCGCCCAGCCATTGACAGGATTCGGGGCCCTGTTCACCTCATTGGTGGGAGAAACCTCTCCCCCCAGCGCCTTCACAGCTCTGATATAGGTTCTTGCCTAGTTTATAGGTTTTGTATTATTAATATCCTCAAGATATTTTAAGCATTTTAATTTGTAATACAATAATTTATTAATGAAACCAGCTCTAGGGTCGATGCGAGCCGGGTGCGAAATTCGTGTCGCCCAGCCATTGACAGGATTCGGGCCCTGTTCACCTCATTGGTGGGAGAAAACTCTGTCCCCTGCGCCATCACAGCTCTGATATAGGTTCTTGTCTAGTTTATAGGTTTTTTGCTATTAATATCCTCCTGAAGATTTTTTAAGCATTTTAATTTGTAATACAATAATTTATTAATGAAACCAGCTCTAAGGTCGATGCGAGCCGGGTGCGAAATTCGTGTCGCCCAGCCATTGACAGGATTCGGGCCCTGTTCACCTCATTGGTGGGAAAAATCTCTGTCCCCTGCGCCATCACAGCTCTGATGTATGTTCTTGTCTGGTTTATAGGTTTTGTGTTATTAATATCCTCCTCAAAATTTTTTAATCATTTAAATTTGTAATACAATAATTTATTAATGAAACCAGCTCTAGGGTCGATGCGAGCCGGGTGCGAAATTCGTGTCGCCCAGCCATTGACAGGATTCGGGCCCTGTTCACCTCATTGGTGGGAGAAGACTCTGTCCCCTGCGCCATCACAGCTCTGATATAAGTTCTTGTCTAGTTTATAGGTTTTTTGCTATTAATATCCTCCAAGATTTTTTAAGCATTTAAATTTGTAATACAATAATTTATTAATGAAACCAGCTCTAGGGTCGATGCGAGCCGGGTGCGAAATTCGTGTCGCCCAGCCATTGACAGGATTCGGGGCCCTGTTCACCTCATTGGTGGGAGAAACCTCTCACCCCAGCGCCTTCACAGCTCTGATATAGGTTCTTGCCTAGTTTATAGGTTTTGTATTATTAATATCCTCAAGATATTTTAAGCATTTTAATTTGTAATACAATAATTTATTAATGAAACCAGCTCTAAGGTCGATGCGAGCCGGGTGCGGAATTCATATCGCCCTGCCATTGACAGGATTCGGGCCCTCATTGGTGGGAGAAAACTCTGTCCCCTGCGCCATCACAGCTCTGATATAGGTTCTTGTCTTGTTTATAGATTTTGTGTTATTAATATCCCCCAAGATTTTTTTAGCGTTTTAATTTGTAATACAATAATTTATTAATGAAACCAGCTCTAGGGTCGACGCGAGCCGGGTGCGGAATTCGTGTCGCCCAGCCATTGACAGGATTCGGGCCCTGTTCACCTCATTGGTGGGAGAAAACTCTGTCCCTTGCGCCATCACAGCTCTGATATAAGTTCTTGTCTAGTTTATAGGTTTTTTGCTATTAATATCCTCCAAGATTTTTTAAGCATTTAAATTTGTAATACAATAAATTATTAATGAAATCAGCTCTAAGGTCGATGCGAGCCGGGTGCGGAATTCATATCGCCCTGCCATTGACAGGATTCGGGCCCTGTTCACCTCATTGGTGGGAGAAAACTCTGTCCCCTGCGCCATCACAGCTCTGATATAGGTTCTTGTCTAGTTTATAGGTTTTTTGCTATTAATATCCTCCAAGATTTTTTAAGCATTTAAATTTGTAATACAATAAATTATTAATGAAAGCAGCTCTAAGGTCGATGCGAGCCGGGTGCGGAATTCATATCGCCCTGCCATTGACAGGATTCGGGCCCTGTTCACCTCATTGGTGGGAGAAAACTCTGTCCCCTGCGCCATCACAGCTCTGATATAGGTTCTTGTCTAGTTTATAGGTTTTTTGCTATTAATATCCTCCTGAAGATTTTTTAAGCATTTTAATTTGTAATACAATAATTTATTAATGAAACCTGCTCTAGGGTCGATGCGAGCCGGGTGCGGAATTCGTGTCGCCCAGCCATTGACAGGATTCGGGCCCTGCTCACCTCATTGGTGGGAGAAAACTCTGTCCCCTGCGCAATCACAGCTCTGATATAGGTTCTTGTCTAGTTTATAGATTTTGTGTTATTAATATCCTCCTCTGGATTTTTTAAGCATTTTAATTTGTAATACAATAATTTATTAATGAAACCAGCTCTAGGGTCGATGCGAGCCGGGTGCGAAATTCGTGTCGCCCAGCCATTGACAGGATTCGGGCCCTGTTCACCTCATTGGTGGGAGAAAACTCTGTCCCCTGCGCCATCACAGCTCTGATATAGGTTCTTGTCTAGTTTATAGGTTTTTTGCTATTAATATCCTCCTGAAGATTTTTTAAGCATTTTAATTTGTAATACAATAATTTATTAATGAAACCAGCTCTAAGGTCGATGCGAGCCGGGTGCGAAATTCATGTCGCCCAGCCATTGACAGGATTCGGGCCCTGTTCACCTCATTGGTGGGAAAAATCTCTGTCCCCTGCGCCATCACAGCTCTGATGTATGTTCTTGTCTGGTTTATAGGTTTTGTGTTATTAATATCCTCCTCAAAATTTTTTAATCATTTAAATTTGTAATACAATAATTTATTAATGAAACCAGCTCTAGGGTCGATGCGAGCCGGGTGCGAAATTCGTGTCGCCCAGCCATTGACAGGATTCGGGCCCTGTTCACCTCATTGGTGGGAGAAGACTCTGTCCCCTGCGCCATCACAGCTCTGATATAAGTTCTTGTCTAGTTTATAGGTTTTTTGCTATTAATATCCTCCAAGATTTTTTAAGCATTTAAATTTGTAATACAATAATTTATTAATGAAACCAGCTCTAGGGTCGATGCGAGCCGGGTGCGAAATTCGTGTCGCCCAGCCATTGACAGGATTCGGGGCCCTGTTCACCTCATTGGTGGGAGAAACCTCTCCCCCCAGCGCCTTCACAGCTCTGATATAGGTTCTTGCCTAGTTTATAGGTTTTGTATTATTAATATCCTCAAGATATTTTAAGCATTTTAATTTGTAATACAATAATTTATTAATGAAACCAGCTCTAGGGTCGATGCGAGCCGGGTGCGAAATTCGTGTCGCCCAGCCATTGACAGGATTCGGGCCCTGTTCACCTCATTGGTGGGAGAAAACTCTGTCCCCTGCGCCATCACAGCTCTGATATAGGTTCTTGTCTAGTTTATAGGTTTTTTGCTATTAATATCCTCCTGAAGATTTTTTAAGCATTTTAATTTGTAATACAATAATTTATTAATGAAACCAGCTCTAAGGTCGATGCGAGCCGGGTGCGAAATTCGTGTCGCCCAGCCATTGACAGGATTCGGGCCCTGTTCACCTCATTGGTGGGAAAAATCTCTGTCCCCTGCGCCATCACAGCTCTGATGTATGTTCTTGTCTGGTTTATAGGTTTTGTGTTATTAATATCCTCCTCAAAATTTTTTAATCATTTAAATTTGTAATACAATAATTTATTAATGAAACCAGCTCTAGGGTCGATGCGAGCCGGGTGCGAAATTCGTGTCGCCCAGCCATTGACAGGATTCGGGCCCTGTTCACCTCATTGGTGGGAGAAGACTCTGTCCCCTGCGCCATCACAGCTCTGATATAAGTTCTTGTCTAGTTTATAGGTTTTTTGCTATTAATATCCTCCAAGATTTTTTAAGCATTTAAATTTGTAATACAATAATTTATTAATGAAACCAGCTCTAGGGTCGATGCGAGCCGGGTGCGAAATTCGTGTCGCCCAGCCATTGACAGGATTCGGGGCCCTGTTCACCTCATTGGTGGGAGAAACCTCTCACCCCAGCGCCTTCACAGCTCTGATATAGGTTCTTGCCTAGTTTATAGGTTTTGTATTATTAATATCCTCAAGATATTTTAAGCATTTTAATTTGTAATACAATAATTTATTAATGAAACCAGCTCTAAGGTCGATGCGAGCCGGGTGCGGAATTCATATCGCCCTGCCATTGACAGGATTCGGGCCCTCATTGGTGGGAGAAAACTCTGTCCCCTGCGCCATCACAGCTCTGATATAGGTTCTTGTCTTGTTTATAGATTTTGTGTTATTAATATCCCCCAAGATTTTTTTAGCGTTTTAATTTGTAATACAATAATTTATTAATGAAACCAGCTCTAGGGTCGACGCGAGCCGGGTGCGGAATTCGTGTCGCCCAGCCATTGACAGGATTCGGGCCCTGTTCACCTCATTGGTGGGAGAAAACTCTGTCCCCTGCGCCATCACAGCTCTGATATAAGTTCTTGTCTAGTTTATAGGTTTTTTGCTATTAATATCCTCCAAGATTTTTTAAGCATTTAAATTTGTAATACAATAAATTATTAATGAAATCAGCTCTAAGGTCGATGCGAGCCGGGTGCGGAATTCATATCGCCCTGCCATTGACAGGATTCGGGCCCTGTTCACCTCATTGGTGGGAGAAAACTCTGTCCCCTGCGCCATCACAGCTCTGATATAGGTTCTTGTCTAGTTTATAGGTTTTTTGCTATTAATATCCTCCTGAAGATTTTTTAAGCATTTTAATTTGTAATACAATAATTTATTAATGAAACCAGCTCTAGGGTCGATGCGAGCCGGGTGCGAAATTCGTATCGCCTAGCCATTGCGGGATTCGGGCCCAGTTCACCTCATTGGTGGGAGAAAACTCTGTCCCCTGCGCCATCACAGCTCTGATATAGGTTCTTGTCTAGTTTATAGGTTTCGTGTTATTAATATCCTCTTAGAGATTTTTTAAGCATTTTAATTTTTTATACTATAATTTATTAATGAAACCAGCTCTAGGGTCGATGCGAGCCGGGTGCGGAATTCGTATCGCCCAGCTATTTACAGGATTCGGGCCCTGTTCACCTCATTGGTGGGAGAAAACTCTGTCCCCTGCGCAATCACAGCTCTGATATAGGTTCTTGTCTAGTTTATAGATTTTATGTTATTAATATCCTCCTCTGGATTTTTTAAGCATTTTAATTTGTAATACAATAATTTATTAATGAAACCAGCTCTAGGGTCGATGCGAGCCGGGTGCGAAATTCGTGTCGCCCAGCCATTGACAGGATTCGGGGCCCTGTTCACCTCATTGGTAGGAGAAACCTCTCACCCCAGCGCCTTCACAGCTCTGATATAGGTTCTTGCCTAGTTTATAGGTTTTGTATTATTAATATCCTCAAGATATTTTAAGCATTTTAATTTGTAATACAATAATTTATTAATGAAACCAGCTCTAAGGTCGATGCGAGCCGGGTGCGGAATTCATATCGCCCTGCCATTGACAGGATTCGGGCCCTCATTGGTGGGAGAAAACTCTGTCCCCTGCGCCATCACAGCTCTGATATAGGTTCTTGTCTTGTTTATAGATTTTGTGTTATTAATATCCTCCAAGATTTTTTAAGCATTTTAATTTGTAATACAATAATTTATTAATGAAACCAGCTCTAGGGTCGACGCGAGCCGGGTGCTGAATTCGTGTCGCCCTGCCATTGACAGGATTCGGGCCCTGTTCACCTCATTGGTGGGAGAAGACTCTGTCCCCTGCGCCATCACAGCTCTGATATAAGTTCTTGTCTAGTTTATAGGTTTTTTGCTATTAATATCCTCCAAGATTTTTTAAGCATTTAAATTTGTAATACAATAAATTATTAATGAAATCAGCTCTAAGGTCGATGCGAGCCGGGTGCGGAATTCATATCGCCCTGCAATTGACAGGATTCGGGCCCTGTTCACCTCATTGGTGGGAGAAAACTCTGTCCCCTGCGCCATTACAGCTCTAAAATAGGTTCTTGTCTAGTTTATAGGTTTTTTGCTATTAATATCCTCCTGAAGATTTTTTAAGCATTTTAATTTGTAATACAATAATTTCTTAATGAAACCAGCTCTAAGGTCGATGCGAGCCGGTTGCGAAATTCGTGTCGCCCAGCCATTGACAGGATTCGGGCCCTGTTCACCTCATTGGTGGGAAAAATCTCTGTCCCCTGCGCCATCACAGCTCTGATGTATGTTCTTGTCTGGTTTATAGGTTTTGTGTTATTAATATCCTCCTCAAAATTTTTTAAGCATTTAAATTTGTAATACAATAATTTATTAATGAAACCAGCTCTAGGGTCGATGCGAGCCGGGTGCGAAATTCGTATCGCCTAGCCATTGCGGGATTCGGGCCCAGTTCACCTCATTGGTGGGAGAAAACTCTGTCCCCTGCGCCATCACAGCTCTGATATAGGTTCTTGTCTAGTTTATAGGTTTCGTGTTATTAATATCCTCTTAGAGATTTTTTAAGCATTTTAATTTGTAATACAATAATTTATTAATGAAACCAGCTCTAGGGTCGATGCGAGCCGGGTGCGAAATTCGTGTCGCCCAGCCATTGACAGGATTCGGGGCCCTGTTCACCTCATTGGTAGGAGAAACCTCTCACCCCAGCGCCTTCACAGCTCTGATATAGGTTCTTGCCTAGTTTATAGGTTTTGTATTATTAATATCCTCAAGATATTTTAAGCATTTTAATTTGTAATACAATAATTTATTAATGAAACCAGCTCTAAGGTCGATGCGAGCCGGGTGCGGAATTCATATCGCCCTGCCATTGACAGGATTCGGGCCCTCATTGGTGGGAGAAAACTCTGTCCCCTGCGCCATCACAGCTCTGATATAGGTTATTGTCTAGTTTATAGGTTTTGTGTTATTAATATCATCCTCAAGATTTTTTAAGCATTTTAATTTGTAATACAATACTTTATTAATGAAACCAGCTCTAGGGTCGATGCGAGCCGGGTGCGGAATTCGTGTCGCCCAGCCATTGACAGGATTCGGGCCCTGTTCACCTCATTGGTGGGAGAAAACTCTGTCCCTTGCGCCATCACAGCTCTGATATAAGTTCTTGTCTAGTTTATAGGTTTTTTGCTATTAATATCCTCCAAGATTTTTTAAGCATTTAAATTTGTAATACAATAAATTATTAATGAAATCAGCTCTAAGGTCGATGCGAGCCGGGTGCAGAATTCTTATCGCCCTGCCATTGACAGGATTCGGGCCCTGTTC
The DNA here is from genome assembly GCF_982258835.1 of Parasteatoda tepidariorum. Lineage (NCBI taxonomy): Eukaryota > Metazoa > Arthropoda > Arachnida > Araneae > Theridiidae > Parasteatoda > Parasteatoda tepidariorum. The sequence goes on along the minus strand of NC_141757.1, from coordinate 4,542,683 downwards.
ACCTCATTGGTGGGAGAAAACTCTGTCCCCTGCGCCATCACAGCTCTGATATAGGTTCTTGTCTAGTTTATAGGTTTTTTGCTATTAATATCCTCCAAGATTTTTTAAGCATTTAAATTTGTAATACAATAAATTATTAATGAAAGCAGCTCTAAGGTCGATGCGAGCCGGGTGCGGAATTCATATCGCCCTGCCATTGACAGGATTCGGGCCCTGTTCACCTCATTGGTGGGAGAAAACTCTGTCCCCTGCGCCATCACAGCTCTGATATAGGTTCTTGTCTAGTTTATAGGTTTTTTGCTATTAATATCCTCCTGAAGATTTTTTAAGCATTTTAATTTGTAATACAATAAATTATTAATGAAATCAGCTCTAAGGTCGATGCGAGCCGGGTGCGGAATTCATATCGCCCTGCAATTGACAGGATTCGGGCCCTGTTCACCTCATTGGTGGGAGAAAACTCTGTCCCCTGCGCCATTACAGCTCTGATATAGGTTCTTGTCTAGTTTATAGGTTTTGTGTTATTAATATCATCCTCAAAATTTTTTAAGCATTTTAATTTGTAATACAATACTTTATTAATGAAACCAGCTCTAGGGTCGATGCGAGCCGAGTGCGGAATTCGTGTCGCCCAGCCATTGACAGGATTCGGGCCCTGTTCACCTCATTAGAGGGAGGAAACTCTGTCCCCTGCGCCATCACAGCTCTGATATAGGTTCTTGTCTAGTTTATAGGTTTTTTGCTATTAATATCCTCCTGAAGATTTTTTAAGCATTTTAATTTGTAATACAATAATTTATTAATGAAACCTGCTCTAGGGTCGATGCGAGCCGGGTGCGGAATTCTTATCGCCCAGCCATTGACAGGATTCGGGCCCTGCTCACCTCATTGGTGGGAGAAAACTCTGTCCCCTGCGCCAACACAGCTCTGATATAGGTTTTTGTCTAGATTATAGGTTTTGTGTTATCAATATCCTCCTCAAGAGTTTTAAGCATTTTAATTTGTAAGACAATAATTTATTAATGAAACCAGCTCTAGGGTCGATGCGAGCCGGGTGCGGAATTCATATCGCCCTGCATTGACAGGATTCGGGCCCCGTTCACCTCATTGGTGGGAGAAAACTCTGTCCCCTGCGCAATCACAGCTCTGATATAGGTTTTTGTCTAGTTTATAGATTTTGTGTTATTAATATCCTCCTCTGGATTTTTAAGCATTTTAATTTGTAATACAATAATTTATTAATGAAACAAGCTCTAGGGTCGATGCGAGCCGGGTGCGAAATTCGTGTCGCCCAGCCATTGACAGGATTCGGGGCCTTGTTCACCTCATTGGTGGGAGAAACCTCTCACCCCAGCGCCTTCACAGCTCTGATATAGGTTCTTGTCTAGTTTATAGGTTTTGTATTATTAATATCCTCAAGATTTTTTAAGCATTTTAATTTGTAATACAATAATTTATTAATGAAACCAGCTCTAAGGTCAATGCGAGCCGGGTGCGGAATTCATATCGCCCTGCCATTGACAGGATTCGTGCCCTCTTCACCTCATTGGTGGGAGAAAACTCTGTCCCCTGCGCCATCACAGCTCTGATATAGGTTCTTGTCTAGTTTATAGGTTTTTTGCTATTAATATCATCCTGAAGATTTTTTAAGCATTTTAATTTGTAATACAATAATTTATTAATGAAACCAGCTCTAAGGTCGATGCGAGCCGGGTGCGAAATTCGTGTCGCCCAGCCATTGACAGCATTCGGGGCCCTGCTCACCTCATTGGTGGGAGAAACCTCTCACCCCAGCGCCTTCACAGCTCTGATGTATGTTCTTGTCTGGTTTATAGGTTTTGTGTTATTAATATCCTTCTCAAAATTTTTTAAGCATTTAAATTTGTAATACAATAAATTATTAATGAAATTAGCTCTAAGGTCGATGCGAGCCGGGTGCGGAATTCATATCGCCCTGCCATTGACAGGATTCGGGCCCTTTTCACCTCATTGGTGGGAGAAAACTCTGTCCCCTGCGCCATCACAGCTCTGATATAGGTTCTTGTCTAGTTTATAGGTTTTTTGCTATTAATATCCTCCTGAAGATTTTTTAAGCATTTTAATTTGTAATACAATAATTTATTAATGAAACCAGCTCTAAGGTCGATGCGAGCCTGGTGCGGAATTCATATCGCCCTGCCATTGACAGGATTCGGGCCCTCTTCACCTCATTGGTGGGAGAAAACTCTGTCCCCTGCGCCATCACAGCTCTGATATAGGTTCTTGTCTAGTTTATAGATTTTGTGTTATTAATATCCTCCAAGATTTTTTAAGCATTTTGATTTGTAATACAATAATTTATTAATGATACCTGCTCTAGGGTCGATGCGAGCCGGGTGCGAATTTCGTATCGCCCAGCTATTGACGGGATTCGGGCCCTGTTCACCTCATTGGTGGGAGAAAACTCTGTCCCCTGCGCCATCACAGCTCTGATATAGGTTTTTGTCAGGTTTATAGGTTTTGTGTTCTTAATATCCTCTTCAAGATTTTTTAAGCATTTTAATTTGAAATAAAATAATTTATTAATGAAACCTGCTCTAGGGTCCATGCGATCCGGGTGCGGAATTCATATCGCCTGGCCATTGACAGGATTCGGGCCCTGTTCACATCATTGGTGGGAGAAAACTCTGTGCCCTGCGCCATCACTGCTCTGATATAGCTTTTTGTCTAGTTTACAGGTTTTGTGTTCTTAATATCCTCCTCAAGATTTTTTAAGCATTTTAATTTGTAATACAATAATTTATTAATGAAGCCTGCTCTAGGGTCTATGCGGTCCGGGTGCGGAATTCATATCGCCCAGCCATTGACAGGATTCGGGCCCTGTTCACCTCATTGGTTGGAGAAAACTCTGTCCCCTGCGCCTTCACAGCTCTGATATAGGTTCTTGTCTAGTTTATAGATTTTGTGTTATTAATATCCTCCAGGATTCTTTAAGCATTTTAATTTGAAATACAATAATTTATTAATGAAACCTGCTCTAGGGTCCATGCGATCCGGGTGCGGAATTCATATCGCCTAGCCATTGACAGGATTCAGGCCCTGTTCACATCATTGGTGGGAGAAAACTCTGTCCCCTGCGCCATCACAGCTCTGATATAGGTTTTTGTCAGGTTTATAGGTTTTGTGTTCTTAATATCCTCTTCAAGATTTTTTAAGCATTTTAATTTGAATTAAAATAATTTATTAATGAAACCTGCTCTAGGGTCCATGTGATCCGGGTGCGGAATTCATATCGCCTGGCCATTGACAGGATTCGGGCCCTGTTCACATCATTGGTGGGAGAAAACTCTGTGCCCTGCGCCATCACTGCTCTGATATAGCTTTTTGTCTAGTTTACAGGTTTTGTGTTCTTAATATCCTTCTCAAGATTTTTTAAGCTTTTTAATTTGTAATACAATAATTTATTAATGAAGCCTGCTCTAGGGTCCATGCGATCCGGGTGCGGAATTCATATCGCCTAGCCATTGACAGGATTCGGGCCCTGTTCACATCATTGGTGGGAGAAAACTCTGTCCCCTGCGCCATCACAGCTCTGATATAGGTTCTTGTCTAGTTTATAGGTTTTGTGTTATTAATATCCTCTTCAAGATTTTTTAAGCATTTTAAATTGTAATACAATAATTTATTAATGAAACCAGCTCTAGGGTGGATGCGAGCCGGGTGCGGAATTCATATCGCCCTGCCATTGACAGGATTCGGGCCCTGTTCACCTCATTGGTGGGAGAAAACTCTGTCCCCTGCGCCATCACAGCTCTGATATAGGTTCTTGTCTAGTTTATAGATTTTGTGTTATTAATATCCTCTTCAAGATTTTTTAAGCATTTTAATTTGTAATACAATAATTTATTAATGAAGCCAGCTCTAGGGTCGATGCGAGCCGGGTGCGGAATTCGTATCGCCTAGCAATTGACAGGATTTGGGCCCGGTTCACCTCATTGGTGGGAGAAAACTCTGTGTCTTGCGCCATCACAGCTCTGATATAGGTTCTTGTCTAGTTTATAGATTTTGTGTTATTAATATCCTCTTCAAGATTTTTTAAGCATTTTAAATTGTAATACAATAATTTATTAATGAAACCAGCTCTAGGGTCGATGCGACCCGGGTGCGGAATTCGTATCGCGCAGCTATTCAGAGGATTCGGGCCTTGTTCACCTCATGGGTGGGAGAAAACTCTGTCCCCTGCGCCATCACAGCTCTGATATAGGTTCTTGTCTAGTTTATAGATTTTGTGTGATTAATATCCTTTTCAAGATTTTTTAAGCATTTTAATTTGTAATACAATAATTTATTAATGAAGCCAGCTCTAGGGTCGATGCGAGCCGGGTGCGGAATTCTTATCGCCTAGCAATTGACAGGATTCGGGCCCGGTTCACCTCATTGGTGGGAGAAAACGCTGTCCCCTACGCCATCACAGCTCTGATATAGGTTTTTGTCTAGTTTATAGGTTTTGTGTTATTAATATCCTCTTCAAGATTTCTTAGGCATTTTAATTTGTAGTGCAATAATTTATTAATGAAAGCCAACTCTAGGGTCGATGCGTGCCGGGTGCGGAATTCATATTGCCCAGCCATTGACAGGATTCGGGCTCTGTTCACCTCATTGGTGGGAGAAAACTCTGCCCCTGCGCCATCACAGCTCAGATATAGGTTCTTGTCTAGTTTATAGATTTTGTGTTATTAATATCCTCCTCAAGATTTTTTAAGCATTTTAATTTGTAATACAATAATTTATTATTGAAACCAACTCTTAGGTCTATGCGAGCCGGGTGCGGAATTCATATCGACTAGTCATCATCAGTATTTGAACCCGGCTCACCTCATTGAAAGCTGATCGCTCTATTCCTTCAGCCATCATGTCATTAAAACAATGTCTTACATATTGCCTTGAAATATACCAATTGTGCATTTTCGTTTTTATTATTTTTTTTACTAGTATCATATTAAAACACGCCATGAATATCTGAAACTCTGAGTGACAATTAAGTATAAAACTATACTTTGCAAGGTCTTAAATTTGGTAATGTGTAAAAGACAACATAGTGAAAAAATACTTAATTGATCAGATCTTAGAAATTCAGATCTTAGGTTCCCTATTTGTAACTTAGCAAAACAAAAAATTTCAAAGCTCTTTTAAAAAAAAAGTATTTAAGTTCTTTTTTGCAAATTGTTCAATACTTTATATATACATTTTTTCATTCTGTTAAGCGTTATTAACTAATTATCCCACATCAACGTGACTAATTCATTTCGTCGATATAATTGTTCCTTACTATAAGGTCTAAAATTTTTAACAAAAAAGAGCTCAAGAGCTCTTTCTTTAAAAAAAAAAAGATAAATGTTTACTAATTCTGAAATAGATCTTAATTGGTTTCAAAAAGATTAAAATACCGTCTTCCAAAATATTTACAAAAATTGAAGTATCTCGGAAGTTCTGTTTTTATATTTTCTTTTTACGCCACATTACGAAAATAAACAAATTTTAATTTGATCTTTAAATCAAGTAACTAAAATTTGCAATGTCTAATTCTTTTCAAAATAACTTTGTTCAAGAAAATTTTTAGCTGCTTTAAATAAAAATTAGGTGACCGCAAATATAGTATTTTCAATGTGAGGCCAAATTCATAAACTTAGCGAATAAGGTAAAATGTATTAATTTTAAACTTGCGTAATTTTTTTTAAATAATTCCTTCCTTGAAATGTTTGACACCTCTTTTCAGATATAAGTAGTTGGGATAAAAATTGTACTGAAGCAGCTAAAAAATTATCAAGGAGAATAACGTTTAAAAAAAGTATGATAGTTGTAGTTCATTTACGTCGCACTAGAGCTGCACAATGGGCTATTGGCGACGGTCTGAGAGTTATCTCAAAAAAAAAAAAAAAAATATATGATAATAGAATATAAACTTGTCAAATCTAATATTTTTAATGATAAAACTTTTTAATGGGTATTTTGCATTATTAGTGTCATCCATCTATTAAGATTCAACTCTCTCCCATTTCGAATAAATTATGAATTTCTAATTTGTATGATTTGGAAAGTTCTGAATAAAATGCGTGTCATCTTCACGAATCTCTCATGGTGCGAAGCGTTTTTAAAAAGCACTTAAAGGTGCTTATTTCTGATTTTTGTTTTCTGAAAGCCCTTATAGATAATTTATTTTATTGGGTGTTCTTAAAAAATTGCTTCATTTTCTCTTTTCGAAAATGAAATTATTTTTTCTTTATCCAGTTCGAATTTTGCCTCGCGTTACGCAAAAGCATGCTTTTCACATAGTTTTCTTCGTCAACGTTTTCTCAATTCTGTCAACCACAATATATTTCGGTGTACTGTCTGTCCGTAGCGTATGAAAGCGCCAATCATTTTACATATTTCATGAAATACTTCACGCTGGGTTCGGGGTAATTCTTGCACTCTCATTTCAAATCAAATTCAATTAAAAGGAAATTGCATTCATAACTTCCATCATATTCGAAAAGAAGACAACATATTCGTCAATATTTAAGCAAACAAAAAATCGATAATTTTCGTGCAGAAAATGTTTGAGGCCTTCTAATCACATTTTTAAAAAAAATAAGAACTTTCATTGCGAAAAAAAAATGGTCGATATAAGTAAATTAAAATAATTTTTCTGCTGAAAGCATTTAAAATCTTCACGTAGACTTACCAAAAATAGGTTGAAAAATTTTAATAAATGAATTGTAAATAATAATGTAAACTGTAACGTCCTGATAGGAAATGATATTTTCTAATAATGATAATAAAACCATTTCGAGATTAATCCCCTGTAGTATTAAATAAATAAACGTTATATTGAAATGACTGGATAATAAATAGTATATTATCTATTTAAAATAAAACAGTTACTAAATAAATCTCAATGTAGCGAAAATTTAAATGTATTGAACAGCGCGTAAACCTTGCCCAAAATGCAGCAAAAAAAATAAACTAAATGTTTCTGTTTTGTTTATAAATAGTTCAGTAGAATTTTTTGTCGTATCTTCGAATACGATTTAATTTTGAGTGAAAAAAGATGAAATTAGTGAATTATTGATGCAAATGTTATATTGAAGCGTCTAAGTAATAAATGATTCGCAATCAAAATAAATTGAGCAAATAAAAATATGTAAGTACAAAGTAAAGTAAAACGTAAAAATAAAAATTGCGCACAGTAATGCATAAAGTGAAGCGAAAATATAAGGTGTAAAAAGTAAAATATTTAATGAAGTAGAATATGAGTTTAGTACAATGAAGTAAAAAAAAAGCGTAAAATGAAACGAAACATAAAATATTAAGCAGAAATTATAGCAGAGAATAAAGAGTAGTAAAATGTGAACTATCAGGAAAAGTTAAAGCGTTTAAAATATGAAGTATAATGTAAAGTGGTACGTAAAAAGTGAGGTAAAGTGAAGCAAAAAGTAAATTTTTTTTTAAAAAAGCGTAAGTAAAAAATACGGAGTTAAATAAACATGAAGTAAAAATCGGAAAATACAAAAAGGGAAGTATATAAAAAAAATCAATCATAGTAGAAAGCATAGCTTAATAAAATGGGTAAAACATTAAGAAACGTGTAAAGCAAATTATTCCCCTTGAATTAAAGGTAAATTCAAGGGAAGAGTATATACAGTAAAGTGTAAAATAAAGCATCAACTATAAAATTGAATATCGAATAATATAAAGCAAAAAATATAAAAAACTATCATGTAGAGAATAAAATAAAGCTTGAAGTATAAAACAATGCTTAAAGTAAAAATTATATTAAAATGTAAAATATAGTAAAGTAAAGAAGACTCTAAAATATAATGTAGTAAAAAATACAGCATATATTAAAGTACTGTATGAAATAGAAGCGTCAAGTAAACAAAGCATAAATAAAAGTATGAAGTAAAATAGAATGTGAAGTATAAATTAAATTATAAAATGCAAAGTAAACAACTAGTAAAGTAATGCGTAAAGTAAAAAGTGGAAAGCATAATGTAAAAATTGTGTAAACTAAAAAGTAAGCGTAGAATTAAATGTAAAATAAAATGCGTGTCAAGTGGAAATTAGAAGGTTAAGTAAAACGTGAAGTATAAATTACAGTGTAAGATAAAAAGTAAAGCATAAAACATAAAGTGAAGCTTAATGTAAAATAACCAAATCTCATCTTTTACTTAAGTAAGAAAGTAACAACGCACTATCTTGCTCTAATTTTGGCTCTTACTGAAGTAATCTAATTTATAGAATTCAAATAAACAAGGTAACTTTTCAAAAATTTAAATTAGTAGATATTTCAATTCATTTTAGTGAAGAGTATTCATTATTTCTGTTTTTCTGTTAAAAATCTTGATCTATGAAACACGTAACAGCAATTGTTGGCCAACTTTTATTTTAAATTTGTTAATTAAGTCATTTTAATTGCTATTTTTTAAAAGAAAAATTTTAAAAAAAATAATGTGATTTAAATGTCTTACGCAGGCGTGGCTCATATCCCATCTGCCACTTGTCAGAAAGAGAAAAAAAAATCACAAACCCCTACCTCCTTTATGTCCTTGCATAATGCTTGAAAGATCCCTATAATGTGACATAAGTATTAATGTAATAATAATAAATATGTGATGTTTTTTCAGCTTTCGAAAACTTCATGAAGTACAAATTCAACGATGATTCGACATCTTAGCTTTTTAGAGGTAAGTAATATAAAAGAATGTTTAATAATTTTCATGTTCATATGAACCAACATTTATATAAATTTTCAAGAAAACAAAGAGCTATATAAATAAAGACATCAAAACTCATTTCGTATACTAAAAAGAATTTGCGTCCAAAACTTAGCCTAGACGACAACTTATATGTCAAAAACTCAAACAATAAAACAATTGTTTTGGTTCAGCAAATTTTTGTAGACCTTCCAATCAAGTTAAATCAATTTAAAAAAAGGGAAGGGCTACGCAAAAAATTTACGCAATTCGGGCCCTGTTCACCTCATTGGTGGGAGAAAACTCTGTCCCCTGCGCCATCACAGCTCTGATATAGGTTCTTGTCTAGTTTATAGGTTTTTTGCTATTAATATCCTCCTGAAGATTTTTTAAGCATTTTAATTTGTAATACAATAATTTATTAATGAAACCAGCTCTAAGGTCGATGCGAGCCTGGTGCGGAATTCATATCGCCCTGCCATTGACAGGATTCGGGCCCTCTTCACCTCATTGGTGGGAGAAAACTCTGTCCCCTGCGCCATCACAGCTCTGATATAGGTTCTTGTCTAGTTTATAGGTTTCGTGTTATTAATATCCTCTTCAAGATTTTTTAAGCATTTTAATTTTTTATACTATAATTTATTAATGAAACCAGCTCTAGGGTCGATGCGAGCCGGGTGCGGAATTCGTATCGCCCAGCTATTGACAGGATTCGGGCCCTGTTCACCTCATTGGTGGGAGAAAACTCTGTCCCCTGCGCAATCACAGCTCTGATATAGGTTCTTGTCTAGTTTATAGATTTTGTGTTATTAATATCCTCCTCTGGATTTTTTAAGCATTTTAATTTGTAATACAATAATTTATTAATGAAACCAGCTCTAGGGTCGATGCGAGCCGGGTGCGAAATTCGTGTCGCCCAGCCATTGACAGGATTCGGGGCCCTGTTCACCTCATTGGAGGGAGAAACCTCTCACCCCAGCGCCTTCACAGCTCTGATATAGGTTCTTGCCTAGTTTATAGGTTTTGTATTATTAATATCCTCAAGATATTTTAAGCATTTTAATTTGTAATACAATAATTTATTAATGAAACCAGCTCTAAGGTCGATGCGAGCCGGGTGCGGAATTCATAGCGCCCTGCCATTGACAGGATTCGGGCCCTCATTGGTGGGAGAAAACTCTGTCGCCTGCGCCATCACAGCTCTGATATAGGTTCTTGTCTAGTTTATAGGTTTTGTGTTATTAATATCCTCAAGATTTTTTAAGCATTTAAATTTGTAATACAATAATTTATTAATGAAACCAGCTCTAGGGTCGATGCGAGCCGGGTGCGGACTTCGTATCGCCCAGCTATTGACAGGATTCGGGTCTTGTTCACCTCATTGGTGGGAGAAAACTCTGTCCCCTGCGCCTTCACAGCTCTGATATAGGCTCTTGTCTAGTTTATAGATTTTGTGTTATTAATATCCTCTTCAAGATTTTTTAAGCATTTTAATTTGTAATACAATAATTTATTAATGAAGCCAGCTCTAGGGTCGATGCGAGCCGGGTGCGGAATTCGTATCGCCTAGCCATTGACGGGATTCGAGCCCAGTTCACCTCATTGGTGGGAGAAAACTCTGTCCCCTGCGCCATCACAGCTCTGATATAGGTTCTTGTCTAGTTTATAGGTTTCGTGTTATTAATATCCTCTTCAAGATTTTTTAAGCATTTTAATTTGTAATACAATAATTTATTAATGAAACCAGCTCTAGGGTCGATGCGAGCCGGGTGCGAAATTCGTGTCGCCCAGCCATTGACAGGATTCGGGCCCTGTTCACCTCATTGGTAAGAGAAAACTCTGTCCCCTGCGCCATCACAGCTCTGATATAGGTTCTTGTCTAGTTTATAGGTTTTTTGCTATTAATATCCTCCTGAAGATTTTTTAAGCATTTTAATTTGTAATACAATAATTTATTAATGAAACCAGCTCTAAGGTCGATGCGAGCCTTGTGCGAAATTCGTGTCGCCCAGCCATTGACAGGATTCGGGCCCTGTTCTCCTCATTGGTGGGAAAAATCTCTGTCCCCTGCGCCATCACAGCTCTGATGTATGTTCTTGTCTGGTTTATAGGTTTTGTGTTATTAATATCCTCCTCAAAATTTTTTAATCATTTAAATTTGTAATACAATAATTTATTAATGAAACCAGCTCTAGGGTCGATGCGAGCCGGGTGCGAAATTCGTGTCGCCCAGCCATTGACAGGATTCGGGCCCTGTTCACCTGATTGGTGGGAGAAGACTCTGTCCCCTGCGCCATCACAGCTCTGATATAAGTTCTTGTCTAGTTTATAGGTTTTTTGCTATTAATATCCTCCAAGATTTTTTAAGCATTTAAATTTGTAATACAATAATTTATTAATGAAACCAGCTCTAAGGTCGATGCGAGCCGGGTGCGGAATTCATATCGCCCTGCCATTGACAGGATTCGGGCCCTCATTGGTGGGAGAAAACTCTGTCCCCTGCGCCATCACAGCTCTGATATAGGTTCTTGTCTTGTTTATAGATTTTGTGTTATTAATATCCCCCAAGATTTTTTAAGCATTTTAATTTGTAATACAATAATTTATTAATGAAACCAGCTCTAGGGTCGACGCGAGCCGGGTGCGGAATTCGTGTCGCCCAGCCATTGACAGGATTCGGGCCCTGTTCACCTCATTGGTGGGAAAAATCTCTGTCCCCTGCGCCATCACAGCTCTGATGTATGTTCTTGTCTGGTTTATAGGTTTTGTGTTATTAATATCCTCCTCAAAATTTTTTAATCATTTAAATTTGTAATACAATAATTTATTAATGAAACCAGCTCTAAGGTCGATGCGAGCCTGGTGCGGAATTCATATCGCCCTGCCATTGACAGGATTCGGGCCCTCTTCACCTCATTGGTGGGAGAAAACTCTTGCCCCTGCGCCTTCACAGCTCTGATATAGGCTCTTGTCTAGTTTATAGATTTTGTGTTATTAATATCCTCAAGATATTTTAAGCATTTTAATTTGTAATACAATAATTTATTAATGAAACCAGCTCTAGGGTCGATGCGAGCCGGGTGCGAAATTCGTGTCGCCCAGCCATTGACAGGATTCGGGGCCCTGTTCACCTCATTGGAGGGAGAAACCTCTCACCCCAGCGCCTTCACAGCTCTGATATAGGTTCTTGCCTAGTTTATAGGTTTTGTATTATTAATATCCTCAAGATATTTTAAGCATTTTAATTTGTAATACAATAATTTATTAATGAAACCAGCTCTAAGGTCGATGCGAGCCGGGTGCGGAATTCATAGCGCCCTGCCATTGACAGGATTCGGGCCCTCATTGGTGGGAGAAAACTCTGTCGCCTGCGCCATCACAGCTCTGATATAGGTTCTTGTCTAGTTTATAGGTTTTGTGTTATTAATATCCTCAAGATTTTTTAAGCATTTAAATTTGTAATACAATAATTTATTAATGAAACCAGCTCTAGGGTCGATGCGAGCCGGGTGCGGAATTCGTATCGCCCAGCTATTGACAGGATTCGGGTCTTGTTCACCTCATTGGTGGGAGAAAACTCTGTCCCCTGCGCCTTCACAGCTCTGATATAGGCTCTTGTCTAGTTTATAGATTTTGTGTTATTAATATCCTCTTCAAGATTTTTTAAGCATTTTAATTTGTAATACAATAATTTATTAATGAAACCAGCTCTAGGGTCGATGCGAGCCGGGTGCGAAATTCGTGTCGCCCAGCCATTGACAGGATTCGGGCCCTGTTCACGTCATTGGTGGGAGAAAACTCTGTCCCCTGCGCCATCACAGCTCTGATATAGGTTCTTGTCTAGTTTATAGGTTTTTTGCTATTAATATCCTCCTGAAGATTTTTTAAGCATTTTAATTTGTAATACAATAATTTATTAATGAAACCAGCTCTAAGGTCGATGCGAGCCTTGTGCGAAATTCGTGTCGCCCAGCCATTGACAGGATTCGGGCCCTGTTCACCTCATTGGTGGGAAAAATCTCTGTCCCCTGCGCCATCACAGCTCTGATGTATGTTCTTGTCTGGTTTATAGGTTTTGTGTTATTAATATCCTCCTCAAAATTTTTTAATCATTTAAATTTGTAATACAATAATTTATTAATGAAACCAACTCTAGGGTCGATGCGAGCCGGGTGCGAAATTCGTGTCGCCCAGCCATTGACAGGATTCGGGCCCTGTTCACCTGATTGGTGGGAGAAGACTCTGTCCCCTGCGCCATCACAGCTCTGATATAAGTTCTTGTCTAGTTTATAGGTTTTTTGCTATTAATATCCTCCAAGATTTTTTAAGAATTTAAATTTGTAATACAATAATTTATTAATGAAACCAGCTCTAGGGTCGATGCGAGCCGGGTGCGAAATTCGTGTCGCCCAGCCATTGACAGGATTCGGGGCCCTGTTCACCTCATTGGTGGGAGAAACCTCTCACCCCAGCGCCTTCACAGCTCTGATATAGGTTCTTGCCTAGTTTATAGGTTTTGTATTATTAATATCCTCAAGATATTTTAAGCATTTTAATTTGTAATACAATAATTTATTAATGAAACCAGCTCTAAGGTTGATGCGAGCCGGGTGCGGAATTCATATCGCCCTGCCATTGACAGGATTCGGGCCCTCATTTGTGGGAGAAAACTCTGTCCCCTGCGCCATCACAGCTCTGATATAAGTTCTTGTCTAGTTTATAGGTTTTTTGCTATTAATATCCTCCTGAAGATTTTTTAAGCATTTTAATTTGTAATACAATAATTTATTAATGAAACCAGCTCTAAGGTCGATGCGAGCCGGGTGCGAAATTCGTGTCGCCCAGCCATTGACAGGATTCGGGCCCTGTTCACCTCATTGGTGGGAAAAATCTCTGTCCCCTGCGCCATCACAGCTCTGATGTATGTTCTTGTCTGGTTTATAGGTTTTGTGTTATTAATATCCTCCTCAAAATTTTTTAATCATTTAAATTTGTAATACAATAATTTATTAATGAAACCAGCTCTAAGGTCGATGCGAGCCTGGTGCGGAATTCATATCGCCCTGCCATTGACAGGATTCGGGCCCTCTTCACCTCATTGGTGGGAGAAAACTCTTGCCCCTGCGCCTTCACAGCTCTGATATAGGCTCTTGTCTAGTTTATAGATTTTGTGTTATTAATATCCTCTTCAAGATTTTTTAAGCATTTTAATTTGTAATACAATAATTTATTAATGAAGCCAGCTCTAGGGTCGATGCGAGCCGGGTGCGGAATTCGTATCGCCTAGCAATTGACAGGATTTGGGCCCCGTTCACCTCATTGGTGGGAGAAAACTCTGTGTCTTGCGCCATCACAGCTCTGATATAGGTTCTTGTCTAGTTTATAGATTTTGTGTTATTAATATCCTCTTCAAGATTTTTTAAGCATATTAAATTGTAATACAATAATTTATTAATGAAACCAGCTCTAGGGTCGATGCGAGCCGGGTGCGGAATTCGTATCGCCCAGCTATTGACGGGATTCGGTCCCTGTTCACCTCATTGGTGGGAGAAAACTCTGTCCCCTGCGCAATCACAGCTCTGATATAGGTTCTTGTCTAGTTTATAGATTTTGTGTTATTAATATCCTCCTCTGGATTTTTTAAGCATTTTAATTTGTAATACAATAATTTATTAATGAAACCAGCTCTAGGGTCGATGCGAGCCGGGTGCGAAATTCGTGTCGCCCAGCCATTGACAGGATTCGGGGCCCTGTTCACCTCATTGGAGGGAGAAACCTCTCACCCCAGCGCCTTCACAGCTCTGATATAGGTTCTTGCCTAGTTTATAGGTTTTGTATTATTAATATCCTCAAGATATTTTAAGCATTTTAATTTGTAATACAATAATTTATTAATGAAACCAGCTCTAAGGTCGATGCGAGCCGGGTGCGGAATTCATAGCGCCCTGCCATTGACAGGATTCGGGCCCTCATTGGTGGGAGAAAACTCTGTCGCCTGCGCCATCACAGCTCTGATATAGGTTCTTGTCTAGTTTATAGGTTTTGTGTTATTAATATCCTCAAGATTTTTTAAGCATTTTAATTTGTAATACAATATTTTATTAATGGAACCAGCTCTAGGGTCGATGCGAGCCGGGTGCGGAATTCGTGTCGCCCAGCCATTGACAGGATTCGGGCCCTGTTCACCTCATTGGTGTTAGAAAACTCTGTCCCCTGCGCCATCACAGCTCTGTAGAGGTTCTTGTCTAGTTTATAGGTTTTGTGTTATTAATATCCTCCTGAAGATTTTTTAAGCATTTTAATTTGTAATACAATAATTTATTAATGAAACCAGCTCTAAGGTCGATGCGAGCCGGGTGCGAAATTCGTGTCGCCCAGCCATTGACAGGATTCGGGCCCTGTTCACCTCATTGGTGGGAAAAATCTCTGTCCCCTGCGCCATCACAGCTCTGATGTATGTTCTTGTCTGGTTTATAGGTTTTGTGTTATTAATATCCTCCTCAAAATTTTTTAATCATTTAAATTTGTAATACAATAATTTATTAATGAAACCAGCTCTAGGGTCGATGCGAGCCGGGTGCGAAATTCGTATCGCCTAGCCATTGACGGGATTCGGGCCCAGTTCACCTCATTGGTGGGAGAAAACTCTGTCCCCTGCGCCATCACAGCTCTGATATAGGTTCTTGTCTAGTTTATAGGTTTCGTGTTATTAATATCCTCTTCAAGATTTTTTAAGCATTTTAATTTTTTATACTATAATTTATTAATGAAACCAGCTCTAGGGTCGATGCGAGCCGGGTGCGAAATTCGTGTCAGCCAGCCATTGACAGGATTCGGGCCCTGTTCACCTCATTGGTGGGAGAAAACTCTGTCCCCTGCGCCATCACAGCTCTGATATAGGTTCTTGTCTAGTTTATAGGTTTTTTGCTATTAATATCCCCCAAGATTTTTTAAGCATTTTAATTTGTAATACAATAATTTATTAATGAAACCAGCTCTAGGGTCGACGCGAGCCGGGTGCGGAATTCGTGTCGCCCAGCCATTGACAGGATTCGGGCCCTGTTCACCTCATTGGTGGGAAAAATCTCTGTCCCCTGCGCCATCACAGCTCTGATGTATGTTCTTGTCTGGTTTATAGGTTTTGTGTTATTAATATCCTCCTCAAAATTTTTTAATCATTTAAATTTGTAATACAATAATTTATTAATGAAACCAGCTCTAAGGTCGATGCGAGCCTGGTGCGGAATTCATATCGCCCTGCCATTGACAGGATTCGGGCCCTCTTCACCTCATTGGTGGGAGAAAACTCTTGCCCCTGCGCCTTCACAGCTCTGATATAGGCTCTTGTCTAGTTTATAGATTTTGTGTTATTAATATCCTCAAGATATTTTAAGCATTTTAATTTGTAATACAATAATTTATTAATGAAACCAGCTCTAGGGTCGATGCGAGCCGGGTGCGAAATTCGTGTCGCCCAGCCATTGACAGGATTCGGGGCCCTGTTCACCTCATTGGAGGGAGAAACCTCTCACCCCAGCGCCTTCACAGCTCTGATATAGGTTCTTGCCTAGTTTATAGGTTTTGTATTATTAATATCCTCAAGATATTTTAAGCATTTTAATTTGTAATACAATAATTTATTAATGAAACCAGCTCTAAGGTCGATGCGAGCCGGGTGCGGAATTCATAGCGCCCTGCCATTGACAGGATTCGGGCCCTCATTGGTGGGAGAAAACTCTGTCGCCTGCGCCATCACAGCTCTGATATAGGTTCTTGTCTAGTTTATAGGTTTTGTGTTATTAATATCCTCAAGATTTTTTAAGCATTTAAATTTGTAATACAATAATTTATTAATGAAACCAGCTCTAGGGTCGATGCGAGCCGGGTGCGGAATTCGTATCGCCCAGCTATTGACAGGATTCGGGTCTTGTTCACCTCATTGGTGGGAGAAAACTCTGTCCCCTGCGCCATCACAGCTCTGATATAGGTTCTTGTCTAGTTTATAGGTTTTTTGCTATTAATATCCTCCTGAAGATTTTTTAAGCATTTTAATTTGTAATACAATAATTTATTAATGAAACCAGCTCTAAGGTCGATGCGAGCCTTGTGCGAAATTCGTGTCGCCCAGCCATTGACAGGATTCGGGCCCTGTTCACCTCATTGGTGGGAAAAATCTCTGTCCCCTGCGCCATCACAGCTCTGATGTATGTTCTTGTCTGGTTTATAGGTTTTGTGTTATTAATATCCTCCTCAAAATTTTTTAATCATTTAAATTTGTAATACAATAATTTATTAATGAAACCAACTCTAGGGTCGATGCGAGCCGGGTGCGAAATTCGTGTCGCCCAGCCATTGACAGGATTCGGGCCCTGTTCACCTGATTGGTGGGAGAAGACTCTGTCCCCTGCGCCATCACAGCTCTGATATAAGTTCTTGTCTAGTTTATAGGTTTTTTGCTATTAATATCCTCCAAGATTTTTTAAGAATTTAAATTTGTAATACAATAATTTATTAATGAAACCAGCTCTAGGGTCGATGCGAGCCGGGTGCGAAATTCGTGTCGCCCAGCCATTGACAGGATTCGGGGCCCTGTTCACCTCATTGGTGGGAGAAACCTCTCACCCCAGCGCCTTCACAGCTCTGATATAGGTTCTTGCCTAGTTTATAGGTTTTGTATTATTAATATCCTCAAGATATTTTAAGCATTTTAATTTGTAATACAATAATTTATTAATGAAACCAGCTCTAAGGTTGATGCGAGCCGGGTGCGGAATTCATATCGCCCTGCCATTGACAGGATTCGGGCCCTCATTTGTGGGAGAAAACTCTGTCCCCTGCGCCATCACAGCTCTTATATAAGTTCTTGTCTAGTTTATAGGTTTTTTGCTATTAATATCCTCCTGAAGATTTTTTAAGCATTTTAATTTGTAATACAATAATTTATTAATGAAACCAGCTCTAAGGTCGATGCGAGCCGGGTGCGAAATTCGTGTCGCCCAGCCATTGACAGGATTCGGGCCCTGTTCACCTCATTGGTGGGAAAAATCTCTGTCCCCTGCGCCATCACAGCTCTGATGTATGTTCTTGTCTGGTTTATAGGTTTTGTGTTATTAATATCCTCCTCAAAATTTTTTAATCATTTAAATTTGTAATACAATAATTTATTAATGAAACCAGCTCTAAGGTCGATGCGAGCCTGGTGCGGAATTCATATCGCCCTGCCATTGACAGGATTCGGGCCCTCTTCACCTCATTGGTGGGAGAAACCTCTCACCCCAGCGCCTTCACAGCTCTGATATAGGTTCTTGCCTAGTTTATAGGTTTTGTATTATTAATATCCTCAAGATATTTTAAGCATTTTAATTTGTAATACAATAATTTATTAATGAAACCAGCTCTAAGGTCGATGCGAGCCGGGTGCGGAATTCATAGCGCCCTGCCATTGACAGGATTCGGGCCCTCATTGGTGGGAGAAAACTCTGTCGCCTGCGCCATCACAGCTCTGATATAGGTTCTTGTCTAGTTTATAGGTTTTGTGTTATTAATATCCTCAAGATTTTTTAAGCATTTTAATTTGTAATACAATATTTTATTAATGGAACCAGCTCTAGGGTCGATGCGAGCCGGGTGCGGAATTCGTGTCGCCCAGCCATTGACAGGATTCGGGCCCTGTTCACCTCATTGGTGTTAGAAAACTCTGTCCCCTGCGCCATCACAGCTCTGTAGAGGTTCTTGTCTAGTTTATAGGTTTTGTGTTATTAATATCCTCCTGAAGATTTTTTAAGCATTTTAATTTGTAATACAATAATTTATTAATGAAACCAGCTCTAAGGTCGATGCGAGCCGGGTGCGAAATTCGTGTCGCCCAGCCATTGACAGGATTCGGGCCCTGTTCACCTCATTGGTGGGAAAAATCTCTGTCCCCTGCGCCATCACAGCTCTGATGTATGTTCTTGTCTGGTTTATAGGTTTTGTGTTATTAATATCCTCCTCAAAATTTTTTAATCATTTAAATTTGTAATACAATAATTTATTAATGAAACCAGCTCTAGGGTCGATGCGAGCCGGGTGCGAAATTCGTATCGCCTAGCCATTGACGGGATTCGGGCCCAGTTCACCTCATTGGTGGGAGAAAACTCTGTCCCCTGCGCCATCACAGCTCTGATATAGGTTCTTGTCTAGTTTATAGGTTTCGTGTTATTAATATCCTCTTCAAGATTTTTTAAGCATTTTAATTTTTTATACTATAATTTATTAATGAAACCAGCTCTAGGGTCGATGCGAGCCGGGTGCGAAATTCGTGTCAGCCAGCCATTGACAGGATTCGGGCCCTGTTCACCTCATTGGTGGGAGAAAACTCTGTCCCCTGCGCCATCACAGCTCTGATATAGGTTCTTGTCTAGTTTATAGGTTTTTTGCTATTAATATCCCCCAAGATTTTTTAAGCATTTTAATTTGTAATACAATAATTTATTAATGAAACCAGCTCTAGGGTCGACGCGAGCCGGGTGCGGAATTCGTGTCGCCCAGCCATTGACAGGATTCGGGCCCTGTTCACCTCATTGGTGGGAAAAATCTCTGTCCCCTGCGCCATCACAGCTCTGATGTATGTTCTTGTCTGGTTTATAGGTTTTGTGTTATTAATATCCTCCTCAAAATTTTTTAATCATTTAAATTTGTAATACAATAATTTATTAATGAAACCAGCTCTAAGGTCGATGCGAGCCTGGTGCGGAATTCATATCGCCCTGCCATTGACAGGATTCGGGCCCTCTTCACCTCATTGGTGGGAGAAAACTCTTGCCCCTGCGCCTTCACAGCTCTGATATAGGCTCTTGTCTAGTTTATAGATTTTGTGTTATTAATATCCTCAAGATATTTTAAGCATTTTAATTTGTAATACAATAATTTATTAATGAAACCAGCTCTAGGGTCGATGCGAGCCGGGTGCGAAATTCGTGTCGCCCAGCCATTGACAGGATTCGGGGCCCTGTTCACCTCATTGGAGGGAGAAACCTCTCACCCCAGCGCCTTCACAGCTCTGATATAGGTTCTTGCCTAGTTTATAGGTTTTGTATTATTAATATCCTCAAGATATTTTAAGCATTTTAATTTGTAATACAATAATTTATTAATGAAACCAGCTCTAAGGTCGATGCGAGCCGGGTGCGGAATTCATAGCGCCCTGCCATTGACAGGATTCGGGCCCTCATTGGTGGGAGAAAACTCTGTCGCCTGCGCCATCACAGCTCTGATATAGGTTCTTGTCTAGTTTATAGGTTTTGTGTTATTAATATCCTCAAGATTTTTTAAGCATTTAAATTTGTAATACAATAATTTATTAATGAAACCAGCTCTAGGGTCGATGCGAGCCGGGTGCGGAATTCGTATCGCCCAGCTATTGACAGGATTCGGGTCTTGTTCACCTCATTGGTGGGAGAAAACTCTGTCCCCTGCGCCATCACAGCTCTGATATAGGTTCTTGTCTAGTTTATAGGTTTTTTGCTATTAATATCCTCCTGAAGATTTTTTAAGCATTTTAATTTGTAATACAATAATTTATTAATGAAACCAGCTCTAAGGTCGATGCGAGCCTTGTGCGAAATTCGTGTCGCCCAGCCATTGACAGGATTCGGGCCCTGTTCACCTCATTGGTGGGAAAAATCTCTGTCCCCTGCGCCATCACAGCTCTGATGTATGTTCTTGTCTGGTTTATAGGTTTTGTGTTATTAATATCCTCCTCAAAATTTTTTAATCATTTAAATTTGTAATACAATAATTTATTAATGAAACCAACTCTAGGGTCGATGCGAGCCGGGTGCGAAATTCGTGTCGCCCAGCCATTGACAGGATTCGGGCCCTGTTCACCTGATTGGTGGGAGAAGACTCTGTCCCCTGCGCCATCACAGCTCTGATATAAGTTCTTGTCTAGTTTATAGGTTTTTTGCTATTAATATCCTCCAAGATTTTTTAAGAATTTAAATTTGTAATACAATAATTTATTAATGAAACCAGCTCTAGGGTCGATGCGAGCCGGGTGCGAAATTCGTGTCGCCCAGCCATTGACAGGATTCGGGGCCCTGTTCACCTCATTGGTGGGAGAAACCTCTCACCCCAGCGCCTTCACAGCTCTGATATAGGTTCTTGCCTAGTTTATAGGTTTTGTATTATTAATATCCTCAAGATATTTTAAGCATTTTAATTTGTAATACAATAATTTATTAATGAAACCAGCTCTAAGGTTGATGCGAGCCGGGTGCGGAATTCATATCGCCCTGCCATTGACAGGATTCGGGCCCTCATTTGTGGGAGAAAACTCTGTCCCCTGCGCCATCACAGCTCTTATATAAGTTCTTGTCTAGTTTATAGGTTTTTTGCTATTAATATCCTCCTGAAGATTTTTTAAGCATTTTAATTTGTAATACAATAATTTATTAATGAAACCAGCTCTAAGGTCGATGCGAGCCGGGTGCGAAATTCGTGTCGCCCAGCCATTGACAGGATTCGGGCCCTGTTCACCTCATTGGTGGGAAAAATCTCTGTCCCCTGCGCCATCACAGCTCTGATGTATGTTCTTGTCTGGTTTATAGGTTTTGTGTTATTAATATCCTCCTCAAAATTTTTTAATCATTTAAATTTGTAATACAATAATTTATTAATGAAACCAGCTCTAAGGTCGATGCGAGCCTGGTGCGGAATTCATATCGCCCTGCCATTGACAGGATTCGGGCCCTCTTCACCTCATTGGTGGGAGAAAACTCTTGCCCCTGCGCCTTCACAGCTCTGATATAGGCTCTTGTCTAGTTTATAGATTTTGTGTTATTAATATCCTCTTCAAGATTTTTTAAGCATTTTAATTTGTAATACAATAATTTATTAATGAAGCCAGCTCTAGGGTCGATGCGAGCCGGGTGCGGAATTCGTATCGCCTAGCAATTGACAGGATTTGGGCCCCGTTCACCTCATTGGTGGGAGAAAACTCTGTGTCTTGCGCCATCACAGCTCTGATATAGGTTCTTGTCTAGTTTATAGATTTTGTGTTATTAATATCCTCTTCAAGATTTTTTAAGCATATTAAATTGTAATACAATAATTTATTAATGAAACCAGCTCTAGGGTCGATGCGAGCCGGGTGCGGAATTCGTATCGCCCAGCTATTGACGGGATTCGGTCCCTGTTCACCTCATTGGTGGGAGAAAACTCTGTCCCCTGCGCAATCACAGCTCTGATATAGGTTCTTGTCTAGTTTATAGATTTTGTGTTATTAATATCCTCCTCTGGATTTTTTAAGCATTTTAATTTGTAATACAATAATTTATTAATGAAACCAGCTCTAGGGTCGATGCGAGCCGGGTGCGAAATTCGTGTCGCCCAGCCATTGACAGGATTCGGGGCCCTGTTCACCTCATTGGAGGGAGAAACCTCTCACCCCAGCGCCTTCACAGCTCTGATATAGGTTCTTGCCTAGTTTATAGGTTTTGTATTATTAATATCCTCAAGATATTTTAAGCATTTTAATTTGTAATACAATAATTTATTAATGAAACCAGCTCTAAGGTCGATGCGAGCCGGGTGCGGAATTCATAGCGCCCTGCCATTGACAGGATTCGGGCCCTCATTGGTGGGAGAAAACTCTGTCGCCTGCGCCATCACAGCTCTGATATAGGTTCTTGTCTAGTTTATAGGTTTTGTGTTATTAATATCCTCAAGATTTTTTAAGCATTTTAATTTGTAATACAATATTTTATTAATGGAACCAGTTCTAGGGTCGATGCGAGCCGGGTGCGGAATTCGTGTCGCCCAGCCATTGACAGGATTCGGGCCCTGTTCACCTCATTGGTGTTAGAAAACTCTGTCCCCTGCGCCATCACAGCTCTGTAGAGGTTCTTGTCTAGTTTATAGGTTTTGTGTTATTAATATCCTCCTGAAGATTTTTTAAGCATTTTAATTTGTAATACAATAATTTATTAATGAAACCAGCTCTAAGGTCGATGCGAGCCGGGTGCGAAATTCGTGTCGCCCAGCCATTGACAGGATTCGGGCCCTGTTCACCTCATTGGTGGGAAAAATCTCTGTCCCCTGCGCCATCACAGCTCTGATGTATGTTCTTGTCTGGTTTATAGGTTTTGTGTTATTAATATCCTCCTCAAAATTTTTTAATCATTTAAATTTGTAATACAATAATTTATTAATGAAACCAGCTCTAGGGTCGATGCGAGCCGGGTGCGAAATTCGTATCGCCTAGCCATTGACGGGATTCGGGCCCTGTTCACCTCATTGGTGGGAGAAAACTCTGTCCCCTGCGCAATCACAGCTCTGATATAGGTTCTTGTCTAGTTTATAGATTTTGTGTTATTAATATCCTCCTCTGGATTTTTTAAGCATTTTAATTTGTAATACAATAATTTATTAAAGAAACCAGCTCTAGGGTCGATGCGAGCCGGGTGCGAAATTCGTGTCAGCCAGCCATTGACAGGATTCGGGCCCTGTTCACCTCATTGGTGGGAGAAAACTCTGTCCCCTGCGCCATCACAGCTCTGATATAGGTTCTTGTCTAGTTTATAGGTTTTTTGCTATTAATATCCTCCTGAAGATTTTTTAAGCATTTTAATTTGTAATACAATAATTTATTAATGAAACCAGCACTAAGGTCGATGCGAGCCTTGTGCGAAATTCGTGTCGCCCAGCCATTGACAGGATTCGGGCCCTGTTCACCTCATTGGTGGGAAAAATCTCTGTCCCCTGCGCCATCACAGCTCTGATGTATGTTCTTGTCTGGTTTATAGGTTTTGTGTTATTAATATCCTCCTCAAAATTTTTTAATCATTTAAATTTGTAATACAATAATTTATTAATGAAACCAGCTCTAGGGTCGATGCGAGCCGGGTGCGAAATTCGTGTCGCCCAGCCATTGACAGGATTCGGGCCCTGTTCACCTCATTGGTGGGAGAAGACTCTGTCCCCTGCGCCATCACAGCTCTGATATAAGTTCTTGTCTAGTTTATAGGTTTTTTGCTATTAATATCCTCCAAGATTTTTTAAGAATTTAAATTTGTAATACAATAATTTATTAATGAAACCAGCTCTAGGGTCGATGCGAGCCGGGTGCGAAATTCGTGTCGCCCAGCCATTGACAGGATTCGGGGCCCTGTTCACCTCATTGGTGGGTGAAACCTCTCACCCCAGCGCCTTCACAGCTCTGATATAGGTTCTTGCCTAGTTTATAGGTTTTGTATTATTAATATCCTCAACATATTTTAAGCATTTTAATTTGTAATACAATAATTTATTAATGAAACCAGCTCTAAGGTTGATGCGAGCCGGGTGCGGAATTCATATCGCCCTGCCATTGACAGGATTCGGGCCCTCATTGGTGGGAGAAAACTCTGTCCCCTGCGCCATCACAGCTCTGATATAAGTTCTTGTCTAGTTTATAGGTTTTTTGCTATTAATATCTTCCTGAAGATTTTTTAAGCATTTTAATTTGTAATACAATAATTTATTAATGAAACCAGCTCTAAGGTCGATGCGAGCCGGGTGCGAAATTCGTGTCGCCCAGCCATTGACAGGATTCGGGCCCTGTTCACCTCATTGGTGGGAAAAATCTCTGTCCCCTGCGCCATCACAGCTCTGATGTATGTTCTTGTCTGGTTTATAGGTTTTGTGTTATTAATATCCTCCTCAAAATTTTTTAATCATTTAAATTTGTAATACAATAATTTATTAATGAAACCAGCTCTAGGGTCGATGCGAGCCGGGTGCGAAATTCGTATCGCCTAGCCATTGACGGGATTCGAGCCCAGTTCACCTCATTGGTGGGAGAAAACTCTGTCCCCTGCGCCATCACAGCTCTGATATAGGTTCTTGTCTAGTTTATAGGTTTCGTGTTATTAATATCCTCTTCAAGATTTTTTAAGCATTTTAATTTGTAATACAATAATTTATTAATGAAACCAGCTCTAGGGTCGATGCGAGCCGGGTGCGAAATTCGTGTCGCCCAGCCATTGACAGGATTCGGGCCCTGTTCACCTCATTGGTAAGAGAAAACTCTGTCCCCTGCGCCATCACAGCTCTGATATAGGTTCTTGTCTAGTTTATAGGTTTTTTGCTATTAATATCCTCCTGAAGATTTTTTAAGCATTTTAATTTGTAATACAATAATTTATTAATGAAACCAGCTCTAAGGTCGATGCGAGCCGGGTGCGGAATTCATATCGCCCTGCCATTGACAGGATTCGGGCCCTCATTGGTGGGAGAAAACTCTGTCCCCTGCGCCATCACAGCTCTGATATAGGTTCTTGTCTTGTTTATAGATTTTGTGTTATTAATATCCCCCAAGATTTTTTAAGCATTTTAATTTGTAATACAATAATTTATTAATGAAACCAGCTCTAGGGTCGACGCGAGCCGGGTGCGGAATTCGTGTCGCCCAGCCATTGACAGGATTCGGGCCCTGTTCACCTCATTGGTGGGAGAAAACTCTGTCCCCTGCGCCATTACAGCTCTGATATAGGTTCTTGTCTAGTTTATAGGTTTTTTGCTATTAATATCCTCCTGAAGATTTTTTAAGCATTTTAATTTGTTATACAATAATTTATTAATGAAACCAGCTCTAAGGTCGATGCGAGCCGGTTGCGAAATTCGTGTCGCCCAGCCATTGACAGGATTCGGGCCCTGTTCACCTCATTGGTGGGAAAAATCTCTGTCCCCTGCGCCATCACAGCTCTGGTGTATGTTCTTGTCTGGTTTATAGGTTTTGTGTTATTAATATCCTCCTCAAAATTTTTTAAGCATTTAAATTTGTAATACAATAATTTATTAATGAAACCAGCTTTAGGGTCGATGCGAGCCGGGTGCGAAATTCGTATCGCCTAGCCATTGACGGGATTCGGGCCCAGTTCACCTCATTTGTGGGAGAAAACTCTGTCCCCTGCGCCATCACAGCTCTGATATAGGTTCTTGTCTAGTTTATAGGTTTCGTGTTATTAATATCCTCTTAGAGATTTTTTAAGCATTTTAATTTTTTATACTATAATTTATTAATGAAACCAGCTCTAGGGTCGATGCGAGCCGGGTGCGGAATTCGTATCGCCCAGCTATTTACAGGATTCGGGCCCTGTTCACCTCATTGGTGGGAGAAAACTCTGTCCCCTGCGCAATCACAGCTCTGATATAGGTTCTTGTCTAGTTTATAGATTTTGTGTTATTAATATCCTCCTCTGGATTTTTTAAGCATTTTAATTTGTAATACAATAATTTATTAATGAAACCAGCTCTAGGGTCGATGCGAGCCGGGTGCGAAATTCGTGTCGCCCAGCCATTGACAGGATTCGGGGCCCTGTTCACCTCATTGGTGGGAGAAACCTCTCACCCCAGCGCCTTCACAGCTCTGATATAGGTTCTTGCCTACTTTATAGGTTTTGTATTATTAATATCCTCAAGATATTTTAAGCATTTTAATTTGTAATACAATAATTTATTAATGAAACCAGCTCTAAGGTCGATGCGAGCCGGGTGCGGAATTCATATCGCCCTGCCATTGACAGGATTCGGGCCCTCATTGGTGGGAGAAAACTCTGTCCCCTGCGCCATCACAGCTCTGATATAGGTTCTTGTCTAGTTTATAGGTTTTTTGCTATTAATGTCCTCCTAAAGATTTTTTAAGCATTTTAATTTGTAATATAATAATTTATTAATGAAACCAGCTCTAAGGTCGATGCGAGCCGGGTGCGGAATTCGTGTCGCCCAGCCATTGACAGGATTCGGGCCCTGTTCACCTCATTGGTGGGAGAAAACTCTGTCCCCTGCGCAATCACAGCTCTGATATAGGTTCTTGTCTAGTTTATAGATTTTGTGTTATTAATATCCTCCTCTGGATTTTTTAAGCATTTTAATTTGTAATACAATAATTTATTAATGAAACCAGCTCTAGGGTCGATGCGAGCCGGGTGCGAAATTCGTGTCGCCCAGCCATTGACAGGATTCGGGGCCCTGCTCACCTCATTGGTGGGAGAAACCTCTCACCCCAGCGCCTTCACAGCTCTGATATAGGTTCTTGTCTAGTTTATAGGTTTTGTATTATTAATATCCTCAAGATTTTTTAAGCATTTTAATTTGTAATACAATATTTTATTAATGAAACCAGCTCTAGGGTCGATGCGAGCCGGGTGCGGAATTCGTGTCGCCCAGCCATTGACAGGATTCGGGCCCTGTTCACCTCATTAGAGGGAGAAAACTCTGTCCCCTGCGCCATCACAGCTCTGATATAGGTTCTTGTCTAGTTTATAGGTTTTTTGCTATTAATATCCTCCTGAAGATTTTTTAAGCATTTTAATTTGTAATACAATAATTTATTAATGAAACCTGCTCTAGGGTCGATGCGAGCCGGGTGCGGAATTCTTATCGCCCAGCCATTGACAGGATTCGGGCCCTGCTCACCTCATTGGTGGGAGAAAACTCTGTCCCCTGCGCCAACACAGCTCTGATATAGGTTTTTGTCTAGATTATAGGTTTTGTGTTATCAATATCCTCCTCAAGATTTTTAAGCATTTTAATTTGTAAGACAATAATTTATTAATGAAACCAGCTCTAGGGTCGATGCGAGCCGGGTGCGGAATTCATATCGCCCTGCATTGACAGGATTCGGGCACCGTTCACCTCATTGGTGGGAGAAAACTCTGTCCCCTGCGCAATCACAGCTCTGATATAGGTTTTTGTCTAGTTTATAGATTTTGTGTTATTAATATCCTCCTCTGGATTTTTTAAGCATTTTAATTTGTAATACAATAATTTATTAATGAAACAAGCTCTAGGGTCGATGCGAGCCGGGTGCGAAATTCGTGTCGCCCAGCCATTGACAGGATTCGGGGCCTTGTTCACCTCATTGGTGGGAGAAACCTCTCACCCCAGCGCCTTCACAGCTCTGATATAGGTTCTTGTCTAGTTTATAGGTTTTGTATTATTAATATCCTCAAGATTTTTTAAGCATTTTAATTTGTAATACAATAATTTATTAATGAAACCAGCTCTAAGGTCAATGCGAGCAGGGTGCGGAATTCATATCGCCCTGCCATTGACAGGATTCGGGCCCTGTTCACCTAATTGGTGGGAGAAAACTCTGTCCCCTGCGCCATCACAGCTCTGATATAGGTTCTTGTCTAGTTTATAGGTTTTTTGCTATTAATATCCTCCTGAAGATTTTTTAAGCATTTTAATTTGTAATACAATAATTTATTAATGAAACCAGCTCTAAGGTCGATGCGAGCCTGGTGCGGAATTCATATCGCCCTGCCATTGACAGGATTCGGGCCCTCTTCACCTCATTGGTGGGAGAAAACTCTGTCCCCTGCGCCATCACAGCTCTGATATAGGTTCTTGTCTAGTCTATAGATTTTGTGTTATTAATATCCTCCAAGATTTTTTAAGCATTTTGATTTGTAATACAATAATTTATTAATGATACCTGCTCTAGGGTCGATGCGAGCCGGGTACGAATTTCGTATCGCCCAGCTATTGACGGGATTCGGGCCCTGTTCACCTCATTGGTGGGAGAAAACTCTGTCCCCTGCGCCATCACAGCTCTGATATAGGTTTTTGTCAGGTTTATAGGTTTTGTGTTCTTAATATCCTCTTCAAGATTTTTTAAGCATTTTAATTTGAAATAAAATAATTTATTAATGAAACCTGCTCTAGGGTCCATGCGATCCGGGTGCGGAATTCATATCGCCTGGCCATTGACAGGATTCGGGCCCTGTTCACCTCATTGGTGGGAGAAACCTCTCACCCCAGCGCCTTCACAGCTCTGATATAAGTTCTTGTCTAGTTTATAGGTTTTGTATTATTAATATCCTTAAGATTTTTCAAGCATTTTAATTTGTAATACAATATTTTATTAATGAAACCAGCTCTAGGGTCGATGCGAGCCGGGTGCTGAATTCGTGTCGCCCAGCCATTGACAGGATTCGGGCCCTGTTCACCTCATTGGTGTTAGAAAACTCTGTCCCCTGCGCCATCACAGCTCTGATATAGGTTCTTGTCTAGTTTATAGGTTTTGTGTTATTAATATCATCCTCAAGATTTTTTAAGCATTTTAATTTGTAATACAATAATTTATTAATGAAACCTGCTCTAGGGTCCATGCGATCCGGGTGCGAAATTCTTATCGCCCAGCCATTGACAGGATTCGGGCCCTGTTCACCTCATTGGTGGGAGAAAACTCTGTCCCCTGCGCCAACACAGCTCTGATATAGGTTTTTGTCTAGATTATAGGTTTTGTGTTATCAATATCCTCCTCAAGATTTTTAAGCATTTTAATATGTAATACAGTAATTTATTAATGAAGCCAGCTCTAGGGTCGATGCGAGCCAGGTGCGGAATTCGTGTCGCCCAGCCATTGACAGGATTCGGGCCCTGTTCACCTCATTGGCGGGAGAAATCTCTGTCCCCTGCGCCTGCTCAGCTCTGATGTATGTTCTTGTCTGGTTTATAGGTTTTGTGTTGTTAATATCCTTCTCAAAATTTTTTAAGCATTTAAATTTGTAATACATAAAATTATTAATGAAATAAGCTCTAAGGTCGATGCGAGCCGGGTGCGGAATTCATATCGCCCTGCCATTGACAGGATTCGGGCCCTGTTCACCTCATTGGTGGGAGAAAACTCTGTCCCCTGCGCCATCACAGCTCTGATATAGGTTCTTGTCTAGTTTATAGGTTTTTTGCTATTAATATCCTCCTGAAGATTTTTTAAGCATTTTAATTTGTAATACAATAATTTATTAATGAAACCAGCTCTAAGGTCGATGCGAGCCTTGTGCGAAATTCGTGTCGCCCAGCCATGGACAGGATTCGGGCCCTGCTCACCTCATTGGTGGGAAAAATCTCTGTCCCCTGCGCCATCACAGCTCTGATGTATGTTCTTGTCTGGTTTATAGGTTTTGTGTTATTAATATCCTCCTCAAAATTTTTTAATCATTTAAATTTGTAATATAATAATTTATTAATGAAACCAGCTCTAGGGTCGATGCGAGCCGGGTGCGAAATTCGTGTCGCCCAGCCATTGACAGGATTCGGGCCCTGTTCACCTGATTGGTGGGAGAAGACTCTGTCCCCTGCGCCATCACAGCTCTGATATAAGTTCTTGTCTAGTTTATAGGTTTTTTGCTATTAATATCCTCCAAGATTTTTTAAGAATTTAAATTTGTAATACAATAATTTATTAATGAAACCAGCTCTAGGGTCGATGCGAGCCGGGTGCGAAATTCGTGTCGCCCAGCCATTGACAGGATTCGGGGCCCTGTTCACCTCATTGGTGGGAGAAACCTCTCACCCCAGCGCCTTCACAGCTCTGATATAGGTTCTTGCCTAGTTTATAGGTTTTGTATTATTAATATCCTCAAGATATTTTAAGCATTTTAATTTGTAAAACAATAATTTATTAATGAAACCAGCTCTAAGGTTGATGCGAGCCGGGTGCGGAATTCATATCGCCCTGCCATTGACAGGATTCGGGCCCTCATTGGTGGGAGAAAACTCTGTCCCCTGCGCCATCACAGCTCTGATATAAGTTCTTGTCTAGTTTATAGGTTTTTTGCTATTAATATCCTCCTGAAGATTTTTTAAGCATTTTAATTTGTAATACAATAATTTATTAATGAAACCAGCTCTAAGGTCGATGCGAGCCGGGTGCGAAATTCGTGTCGCCCAGCCATTGACAGGATTCGGGCCCTGTTCACCTCATTGGTGGGAGAAGACTCTGTCCCCTGCGCCATCACAGCTCTGATATAAGTTCTTGTCTAGTTTATAGGTTTTTTGCTATTAATATCCTCCAAGATTTTTTAAGCATTTAAATTTGTAATACAATAATTTATTAATGAAACCAGCTCTAAGGTCGATGCGAGCCGGGTGCGGAATTCATATCGCCCTGCCATTGACAGGATTCGGGCCCTCATTGGTGGGAGAAAACTCTGTCCCCTGCGCCATCACAGCTCTGATATAGGTTCTTGTCTTGTTTATAGATTTTGTGTTATTAATATCCCCCAAGATTTTTTAAGCATTTTAATTTGTAATACAATAATTTATTAATGAAACCAGCTCTAGGGTCGACGCGAGCCGGGTGCGGAATTCGTGTTGCCCAACCATTGACA
The DNA here is from genome assembly GCF_982258835.1 of Parasteatoda tepidariorum. Lineage (NCBI taxonomy): Eukaryota > Metazoa > Arthropoda > Arachnida > Araneae > Theridiidae > Parasteatoda > Parasteatoda tepidariorum. Next base: position 4,511,827 of record NC_141757.1, on the reverse strand, counting down.
GGATTCGGGCCCTGTTCACCTCATTGGTGGGAGAAAACTCTGTCCCCTGCGCCATCACAGCTCTGATATAGGTTCTTGTCTAGTTTATAGATTTTGTGTTATTAATATCCTCCTCTGGATTTTTTAAGCTTTTTAATTTGTAATACAATAATTTATTAATGAAACCAGTTCTAGGGTCGATGCGAGCCGGGTGCGAAATTCGTGTCGCCCTGCCATTGACAGGATTCGGGGCCCTGTTCACCTCATTGGTGGGAGAAACCTCTCACCCCAGCGCCTTTACAGCTCTGATATAGGTTCTTGCCTAGTTTATAGGTTTTGTATTATTAATATCCTCAAGATATTTTAAGCATTTTAATTTGTAATACAATAATTTATTAATGAAACCAGCTCTAAGGTCGATGCGAGCCGGGTGCGGAATTCATAGCGCCCTGCCATTGACAGGATTCGGGCCCTCATTGGTGGGAGAAAACTCTGTCGCCTGCGCCATCACAGCTCTGATATAGGTTCTTGTCTTGTTTATAGATTTTGTGTTATTAATATCCTCCAAGATTTTTTAAGCATTTTAATTTGTAATACAATAATTTATTAATGAAACCAGCTCTAGGGTCGACGCGAGCCGGGTGCTGAATTCGTGTCGCCCAGCCATTGAAAGGATTCGGGCCCTGTTCACCTCATTGGTGGGAGAAGACTCTGTCCCCTGCGCCATCACAGCTCTGATATAAGTTCTTGTCTGGTTTATAGGTTTTGTGTTATTAATATCCTCCTCAAAATTTTTTAATCATTTAAATTTGTAATACAATAATTTATTAATGAAACCAGCTCCAGGGTCGATGCGAGCCGGGTGCGAAATTCGTGTCGCCCAGCCATTGACAGGATTCGGGCTCTGTTCACCTGATTGGTGGGAGAAGACTCTGTCCCCCTGCGCCATCACAGCTCTGATATAAGTTCTTGTCTAGTTTATAGGTTTTTTGCTATTAATATCCTCCAAGATTTTTAAGAATTTAAATTTGTAATACAATAATTTATTAATGAAACCAGCTCTAAGGTCGATGCGAGCCTGGTGCGGAATTCATATCGCCCTGCCATTGACAGGATTCGGGCCCTCTTCACCTCATTGGTGGGAGAAAACTCTTGCCCCTGCGCCTTCACAGCTCTGATATAGGCTCTTGTCTAGTTTATAGATTTTGTGTTATTAATATCCTCTTCAAGATTTTTTAAGCATTTTAATTTGTAATACAATAATTTATTAATGAAGCCAGCTCTAGGGTCGATGCGAGCCGGGTGCGGAATTCGTATCGCCTAGCAATTGACAGGATTTGGGCCCCGTTCACCTCATTGGTGGGAGAAAACTCTGTGTCTTGCGCCATCACAGCTCTGATATAGGTTCTTGTCTAGTTTATAGATTTTGTGTTATTAATATCCTCTTCAAGATTTTTTAAGCATATTAAATTGTAATACAATAATTTATTAATGAAACCAGCTCTAGGGTCGATGCGAGCCGGGTGCGGAATTCGTATCGCCCAGCTATTGACGGGATTCGGTCCCTGTTCACCTCATTGGTGGGAGAAAACTCTGTCCCCTGCGCAATCACAGCTCTGATATAGGTTCTTGTCTAGTTTATAGATTTTGTGTTATTAATATCCTCCTCTGGATTTTTTAAGCATTTTAATTTGTAATACAATAATTTATTAATGAAACCAGCTCTAGGGTCGATGCGAGCCGGGTGCGAAATTCGTGTCGCCCAGCCATTGACAGGATTCGGGGCCCTGTTCACCTCATTGGAGGGAGAAACCTCTCACCCCAGCGCCTTCACAGCTCTGATATAGGTTCTTGCCTAGTTTATAGGTTTTGTATTATTAATATCCTCAAGATATTTTAAGCATTTTAATTTGTAATACAATAATTTATTAATGAAACCAGCTCTAAGGTCGATGCGAGCCGGGTGCGGAATTCATAGCGCCCTGCCATTGACAGGATTCGGGCCCTCATTGGTGGGAGAAAACTCTGTCGCCTGCGCCATCACAGCTCTGATATAGGTTCTTGTCTAGTTTATAGGTTTTGTGTTATTAATATCCTCAAGATTTTTTAAGCATTTTAATTTGTAATACAATATTTTATTAATGGAACCAGTTCTAGGGTCGATGCGAGCCGGGTGCGGAATTCGTGTCGCCCAGCCATTGACAGGATTCGGGCCCTGTTCACCTCATTGGTGTTAGAAAACTCTGTCCCCTGCGCCATCACAGCTCTGTAGAGGTTCTTGTCTAGTTTATAGGTTTTGTGTTATTAATATCCTCCTGAAGATTTTTTAAGCATTTTAATTTGTAATACAATAATTTATTAATGAAACCAGCTCTAAGGTCGATGCGAGCCGGGTGCGAAATTCGTGTCGCCCAGCCATTGACAGGATTCGGGCCCTGTTCACCTCATTGGTGGGAAAAATCTCTGTCCCCTGCGCCATCACAGCTCTGATGTATGTTCTTGTCTGGTTTATAGGTTTTGTGTTATTAATATCCTCCTCAAAATTTTTTAATCATTTAAATTTGTAATACAATAATTTATTAATGAAACCAGCTCTAGGGTCGATGCGAGCCGGGTGCGAAATTCGTATCGCCTAGCCATTGACGGGATTCGGGCCCTGTTCACCTCATTGGTGGGAGAAAACTCTGTCCCCTGCGCAATCACAGCTCTGATATAGGTTCTTGTCTAGTTTATAGATTTTGTGTTATTAATATCCTCCTCTGGATTTTTTAAGCATTTTAATTTGTAATACAATAATTTATTAAAGAAACCAGCTCTAGGGTCGATGCGAGCCGGGTGCGAAATTCGTGTCAGCCAGCCATTGACAGGATTCGGGCCCTGTTCACCTCATTGGTGGGAGAAAACTCTGTCCCCTGCGCCATCACAGCTCTGATATAGGTTCTTGTCTAGTTTATAGGTTTTTTGCTATTAATATCCTCCTGAAGATTTTTTAAGCATTTTAATTTGTAATACAATAATTTATTAATGAAACCAGCACTAAGGTCGATGCGAGCCTTGTGCGAAATTCGTGTCGCCCAGCCATTGACAGGATTCGGGCCCTGTTCACCTCATTGGTGGGAAAAATCTCTGTCCCCTGCGCCATCACAGCTCTGATGTATGTTCTTGTCTGGTTTATAGGTTTTGTGTTATTAATATCCTCCTCAAAATTTTTTAATCATTTAAATTTGTAATACAATAATTTATTAATGAAACCAGCTCTAGGGTCGATGCGAGCCGGGTGCGAAATTCGTGTCGCCCAGCCATTGACAGGATTCGGGCCCTGTTCACCTCATTGGTGGGAGAAGACTCTGTCCCCTGCGCCATCACAGCTCTGATATAAGTTCTTGTCTAGTTTATAGGTTTTTTGCTATTAATATCCTCCAAGATTTTTTAAGAATTTAAATTTGTAATACAATAATTTATTAATGAAACCAGCTCTAGGGTCGATGCGAGCCGGGTGCGAAATTCGTGTCGCCCAGCCATTGACAGGATTCGGGGCCCTGTTCACCTCATTGGTGGGTGAAACCTCTCACCCCAGCGCCTTCACAGCTCTGATATAGGTTCTTGCCTAGTTTATAGGTTTTGTATTATTAATATCCTCAACATATTTTAAGCATTTTAATTTGTAATACAATAATTTATTAATGAAACCAGCTCTAAGGTTGATGCGAGCCGGGTGCGGAATTCATATCGCCCTGCCATTGACAGGATTCGGGCCCTCATTGGTGGGAGAAAACTCTGTCCCCTGCGCCATCACAGCTCTGATATAAGTTCTTGTCTAGTTTATAGGTTTTTTGCTATTAATATCTTCCTGAAGATTTTTTAAGCATTTTAATTTGTAATACAATAATTTATTAATGAAACCAGCTCTAAGGTCGATGCGAGCCGGGTGCGAAATTCGTGTCGCCCAGCCATTGACAGGATTCGGGCCCTGTTCACCTCATTGGTGGGAAAAATCTCTGTCCCCTGCGCCATCACAGCTCTGATGTATGTTCTTGTCTGGTTTATAGGTTTTGTGTTATTAATATCCTCCTCAAAATTTTTTAATCATTTAAATTTGTAATACAATAATTTATTAATGAAACCAGCTCTAGGGTCGATGCGAGCCGGGTGCGAAATTCGTATCGCCTAGCCATTGACGGGATTCGAGCCCAGTTCACCTCATTGGTGGGAGAAAACTCTGTCCCCTGCGCCATCACAGCTCTGATATAGGTTCTTGTCTAGTTTATAGGTTTCGTGTTATTAATATCCTCTTCAAGATTTTTTAAGCATTTTAATTTGTAATACAATAATTTATTAATGAAACCAGCTCTAGGGTCGATGCGAGCCGGGTGCGAAATTCGTGTCGCCCAGCCATTGACAGGATTCGGGCCCTGTTCACCTCATTGGTAAGAGAAAACTCTGTCCCCTGCGCCATCACAGCTCTGATATAGGTTCTTGTCTAGTTTATAGGTTTTTTGCTATTAATATCCTCCAAGATTTTTTAAGAATTTAAATTTGTAATACAATAATTTATTAATGAAACCAGCTCTAGGGTCGATGCGAGCCGGGTGCGAAATTCGTGTCGCCCAGCCATTGACAGGATTCGGGGCCCTGTTCACCTCATTGGTGGGAGAAACCTCTCACCCCAGCGCCTTCACAGCTCTGATATAGGTTCTTGCCTAGTTTATAGGTTTTGTATTATTAATATCCTCAAGATATTTTAAGCATTTTAATTTGTAAAACAATAATTTATTAATGAAACCAGCTCTAAGGTTGATGCGAGCCGGGTGCGGAATTCATATCGCCCTGCCATTGACAGGATTCGGGCCCTCATTGGTGGGAGAAAACTCTGTCCCCTGCGCCATCACAGCTCTGATATAAGTTCTTGTCTAGTTTATAGGTTTTTTGCTATTAATATCCTCCTGAAGATTTTTTAAGCATTTTAATTTGTAATACAATAATTTATTAATGAAACCAGCTCTAAGGTCGATGCGAGCCGGGTGCGAAATTCGTGTCGCCCAGCCATTGACAGGATTCGGGCCCTGTTCACCTCATTGGTGGGAGAAGACTCTGTCCCCTGCGCCATCACAGCTCTGATATAAGTTCTTGTCTAGTTTATAGGTTTTTTGCTATTAATATCCTCCAAGATTTTTTAAGCATTTAAATTTGTAATACAATAATTTATTAATGAAACCAGCTCTAAGGTCGATGCGAGCCGGGTGCGGAATTCATATCGCCCTGCCATTGACAGGATTCGGGCCCTCATTGGTGGGAGAAAACTCTGTCCCCTGCGCCATCACAGCTCTGATATAGGTTCTTGTCTTGTTTATAGATTTTGTGTTATTAATATCCCCCAAGATTTTTTAAGCATTTTAATTTGTAATACAATAATTTATTAATGAAACCAGCTCTAGGGTCGACGCGAGCCGGGTGCGGAATTCGTGTCGCCCAGCCATTGACAGGATTCGGGCCCTGTTCACCTCATTGGTGGGAGAAAACTCTGTCCCCTGCGCCATCACAGCTCTGATATAAGTTCTTGTCTAGTTTATAGGTTTTTTGCTATTTATATCCTCCAAGATTTTTTAAGCATTTAAATTTGTAATACAATAATTTATTAATGAAACCAGCTCTAGGGTCGATGCGAGCCGGGTGCGAAATTCGTATCGCCTAGCCATTGACGGGATTCGGGCCCAGTTCACCTCATTGGTGGGAGAAAACTCTGTCCCCTGCGCCATCACAGCTCTGATATAGGTTCTTGTCTAGTTTATAGGTTTTGTATTATTAATATCCTCAAGATATTTTAAGCATTTTAATTTGTAATACAATAATTTATTAATGAAACCAGCTCTAAGGTCGATGCGAGCCGGGTGCGGAATTCATAGCGCCCTGCCATTGACAGGATTCGGGCCCTCATTGGTGGGAGAAAACTCTGTCGCCTGCGCCATCACAGCTCTGATATAGGTTCTTGTCTTGTTTATAGGTTTTTTGCTATTAATATCCTCCACGATTTTTTAAGCATTTAAATTTGTAATACAATAAATTATTAATGAAATCAGCTCTAAGGTCGATGCGAGCCGGGTGCGGAATTCATATCGCCCTGCAATTGACAGGATTCGGGCCCTGTTAACCTCATTGGTGGGAGAAAACTCTGTCCCCTGCGCCATTACAGTTCTGATATAGGTTCTTGTCTAGTTTATAGGTTTTTTGCTATTAATATCCTCCTGAAGATTTTTTAAGCATTTTAATTTGTTATACAATAATTTATTAATGAAACCAGCTCTAAGGTCGATGCGAGCCGGTTGCGAAATTCGTGTCGCCCAGCCATTGACAGGATTCGGGCCCTGTTCACCTCATTGGTGGGAAAAATCTCTGTCCCCTGCGCCATCACAGCTCTGATGTATGTTCTTGTCTGGTTTATAGGTTTTGTGTTATTAATATCCTCCTCAAAATTTTTTAAGCATTTAAATTTGTAATACAATAATTTATTAATGAAACCAGCTCTAGGGTCGATGCGAGCCGGGTGCGAAATTCGTATCGCCTAGCCATTGACGGGATTCGGGCCCAGTTCACCTCATTGGTGGGAGAAAACTCTGTCCCCTGCGCCATCACAGCTCTGATATAGGTTCTTGTCTAGTTTATAGGTTTCGTGTTATTAATATCCTCTTAGAGATTTTTTAAGCATTTTAATTTTTTATACTATAATTTATTAATGAAACCAGCTCTAGGGTCGATGCGAGCCGGGTGCGAAATTCGTGTCGCCCTGCCATTGACAGGATTCGGGGCCCTGTTCACCTCATTGGTGGGAGAAACCTCTCACCCCAGCGCCTTCACAGCTCTGATATAGGTTCTTGCCTAGTTTATAGGTTTTGTATTATTAATATCCTCAAGATATTTTAAGCATTTTAATTTGTAATACAATAATTTATTAATGAAACCAGCTCTAAGGTCGATGCGAGCCGGGTGCGGAATTCATATCGCCCTGCCATTGACAGGATTCGGGCCCTCATTGGTGGGAGAAAACTCTGTCCCCTGCGCCATCACAGCTCTGATATAGGTTCTTGTCTAGTTTATAGATTTTGTGTTATTAATATCCTCCTCTGGATTTTTTAAGCATTTTAATTTGTAATACAATAATTTATTAATGAAACCAGCTCTAGGGTCGATGCGAGCCGGGTGCGAAATTCGTGTCGCCCAGCCATTGACAGGATTCGGGGCCCTGCTCACCTCATTGGTGGGAGAAACCTCTCACCCCAGCGCCTTCACAGCTCTGATATAGGTTCTTGTCTAGTTTATAGGTTTTGTATTATTAATATCCTCAAGATTTTTTAAGCATTTTAATTTGTAATACAATAAATTATTAATGAAATCAGCTCTAAGGTTGATGCGAGCCGGGTGCGGAATTCATATCGCCCTGCCATTGACAGGATTCGGGCCCTGTTCACCTCATTGGTGGGAGAAAACTCTGTCCCCTGCGCCATCACAGCTCTGATATAGGTTCTTGTCTAGTTTATAGGTTTTTTGCTATTAATATCCTCCTGAAGATTTTTTAAGCATTTTAATTTGTAATACAATAATTTATTAATGAAACCAGCTCTAGGGTCGATGCGAGCCGGGTGCGAAATTCGTATCGCCTAGCCATTGACGGGATTCGGGCCCAGTTCACCTCATTGGTGGGAGAAAACTCTGTCCCCTGCGCCATCACAGCTCTGATATAGGTTCTTGTCTAGTTTATAGGTTTCGTGTTATTAATATCCTCTTCAAGATTTTTTAAGCATTTTAATTTTTTATACTATAATTTATTAATGAAACCAGCTCTAGGGTCGATGCGAGCCGGGTGCGGAATTCGTATCGCCCAGCTATTGACAGGATTCGGGCCCTGTTCACCTCATTGGTGGGAGAAAACTCTGTCCCCTGCGCAATCACAGCTCTGATATAGGTTCTTGTCTAGTTTATAGATTTTGTGTTATTAATATCCTCCTCTGGATTTTTTAAGCTTTTTAATTTGTAATACAATAATTTATTAATGAAACCAGCTCTAGGGTCGATGCGAGCCGGGTGCGAAATTCGTGTCGCCCTGCCATTGACAGGATTCGGGGCCCTGTTCACCTCATTGGTGGGAGAAACCTCTCACCCCAGCGCCTTCACAGCTCTGATATAGGTTCTTGCCTAGTTTATAGGTTTTGTATTATTAATATCCTCAAGATATTTTAAGCATTTTAATTTGTAATACAATAATTTATTAATGAAACCAGCTCTAAGGTCGATGCGAGCCGGGTGCGGAATTCATAGCGCCCTGCTATTGACAGGATTCGGGCCCTCATTGGTGGGAGAAAACTCTGTCGCCTGCGCCATCACAGCTCTGATATAGGTTCTTGTCTTGTTTATAGATTTTGTGTTATTAAAATCCTCCAAGATTTTTTAAGCATTTTAATTTGTAATACAATAATTTATTAATGAAACCAGCTCTAGGGTCGACGCGAGCCGGGTGCTGAATTCGTGTCGCCCAGCCATTGACAGGATTCGGGCCCTGTTCACCTCATTGGTGGGAGAAGACTCTGTCCCCTGCGCCATCACAGCTCTGATATAAGTTCTTGTCTAGTTTATAGGTTTTTTGCTATTAATATCCTCCACGATTTTTTAAGCATTTAAATTTGTAATACAATAAATTATTAATGAAATCAGCTCTAAGGTCGATGCGAGCCGGGTGCGGAATTCATATCGCCCTGCAATTGACAGGATTCGGGCCCTGTTCACCTCATTGGTGGGAGAAAACTCTGTCCCCTGCGCCATTACAGTTCTGATATAGGTTCTTGTCTAGTTTATAGGTTTTTTGCTATTAATATCCTCCTGAAGATTTTTTAAGCATTTTAATTTGTTATACAATAATTTATTAATGAAACCAGCTCTAAGGTCGATGCGAGCCGGTTGCGAAATTCGTGTCGCCCAGCCATTGACAGGATTCGGGCCCTGTTCACCTCATTGGTGGGAAAAATCTCTGTCCCCTGCGCCATCACAGCTCTGATGTATGTTCTTGTCTGGTTTATAGGTTTTGTGTTATTAATATCCTCCTCAAAATTTTTTAAGCATTTAAATTTGTAATACAATAATTTATTAATGAAACCAGCTCTAGGGTCGATGCGAGCCGGGTGCGAAATTCGTATCGCCTAGCCATTGACGGGATTCGGGCCCAGTTCACCTCATTGGTGGGAGAAAACTCTGTCCCCTGCGCCATCACAGCTCTGATATAGATTCTTGTCTAGTTTATAGGTTTCGTGTTATTAATATCCTCTTAGAGATTTTTTAAGCATTTTAATTTTTTATACTATAATTTATTAATGAAACCAGCTCTAGGGTCGATGCGAGCCGGGTGCGGAATTCGTATCGCCCAGCTATTTACAGGATTCGGGCCCTGTTCACCTCATTGGTGGGAGAAAACTCTGTCCCCTGCGCAATCACAGCTCTGATATAGGTTCTTGTCTAGTTTATAGATTTTGTGTTATTAATATCCTCCTCTGGATTTTTTAAGCATTTTAATTTGTAATACAATAATTTATTTATGAAACCAGCTCTAGGGTCGATGCGAGCCGGGTGCGAAATTCGTGTCGCCCAGCCATTGACAGGATTCGGGGCCCTGTTCACCTCATTGGTGGGAGAAACCTCTCACCCCAGCGCCTTCACAGCTCTGATATAGGTTCTTGCCTAGTTTATAGGTTTTGTATTATTAATATCCTCAAGATATTTTAAGCATTTTAATTTGTAATACAATAAGTTATTAATGAAACCAGCTCTAAGGTCGATGCGAGCCGGGTGCGGAATTCATATCGCCCTGCCATTGACAGGATTCGGGCCCTCATTGGTGGGAGAAAACTCTGTCCCCTGCGCCATCACAGCTCTGATATAGGTTCTTGTCTAGTTTATAGATTTTGTGTTATTAATATCCTCCTCTGGATTTTTTAAGCATTTTAATTTGTAATACAATAATTTATTAATGAAACCAGCTCTAGGGTCGATGCGAGCCGGGTGCGAAATTCGTGTCGCCCAGCCATTGACAGGATTCGGGGCCCTGCTCACCTCATTGGTGGGAGAAACCTCTCACCCCAGCGCCTTCACAGCTCTGATATAGGTTCTTGTCTAGTTTATAGGTTTTGTATTATTAATATCCTCAAGATTTTTTAAGCATTTTAATTTGTAATACAATATTTTATTAATGAAACCAGCTCTAGGGTCGATGCGAGCCGGGTGCGGAATTCGTGTCGCCCAGCCATTGACAGGATTCGGGCCCTGTTCACCTCATTGGTGGGAAAAATCTCTGTCCCCTGCGCCATCACAGCTCTGATGTATGTTCTTGTCTGGTTTATAGGTTTTGTGTTATTAATATCCTCCTCAAAATTTTTTAAGCATTTAAATTTGTAATACAATAATTTATTAATGAAACCAGCTCTAGGGTCGATGCGAGCCGGGTGCGAAATTCGTATCGCCTAGCCATTGACGGGATTCGGGCCCAGTTCACCTCATTGGTGGGAGAAAACTCTGTCCCCTGCGCCATCACAGCTCTGATATAGGTTCTTGTCTAGTTTATAGGTTTCGTGTTATTAATATCCTCTTCAAGATTTTTTAAGCATTTTAATTTTTTATACTATAATTTATTAATGAAACCAGCTCTAGGGTCGATGCGAGCCGGGTGCGGAATTCGTATCGCCCAGCTATTGACAGGATTCGGGCCCTGTTCACCTCATTGGTGGGAGAAAACTCTGTCCCCTGCGCAATCACAGCTCTGATATAGGTTCTTGTCTAGTTTATAGATTTTGTGTTATTAATATCCTCCTCTGGATTTTTTAAGCTTTTTAATTTGTAATACAATAATTTATTAATGAAACCAGCTCTAGGGTCGATGCGAGCCGGGTGCGAAATTCGTGTCGCCCTGCCATTGACAGGATTCGGGGCCCTGTTCACCTCATTGGTGGGAGAAACCTCTCACCCCAGCGCCTTCACAGCTCTGATATAGGTTCTTGCCTAGTTTATAGGTTTTGTATTATTAATATCCTCAAGATATTTTAAGCATTTTAATTTGTAATACAATAATTTATTAATGAAACCAGCTCTAAGGTCGATGCGAGCCGGGTGCGGAATTCATAGCGCCCTGCCATTGACAGGATTCGGGCCCTCATTGGTGGGAGAAAACTCTGTCGCCTGCGCCATCACAGCTCTGATATAGGTTCTTGTCTTGTTTATAGATTTTGTGTTATTAAAATCCTCCAAGATTTTTTAAGCATTTTAATTTGTAATACAATAATTTATTAATGAAACCAGCTCTAGGGTCGACGCGAGCCGGGTGCTGAATTCGTGTCGCCCAGCCATTGACAGGATTCGGGCCCTGTTCACCTCATTGGTGGGAGAAGACTCTGTCCCCTGCGCCATCACAGCTCTGATATAAGTTCTTGACTAGTTTATAGGTTTTTTGCTATTAATATCCTCCACGATTTTTTAAGCATTTAAATTTGTAATACAATAAATTATTAATGAAATCAGCTCTAAGGTCGATGCGAGCCGGGTGCGGAATTCATATCGCCCTGCAATTGACAGGATTCGGGCCCTGTTCACCTCATTGGTGGGAGAAAACTCTGTCCCCTGCGCCATTACAGTTCTGATATAGGTTCTTGTCTAGTTTATAGGTTTTTTGCTATTAATATCCTCCTGAAGATTTTTTAAGCATTTTAATTTGTTATAATATAATTTATTAATGAAACCAGCTCTAAGGTCGATGCGAGCCGGTTGCGAAATTCGTGTCGCCCAGCCATTGACAGGATTCGGGGCCCTGTTCACCTCATTGGTGGGAGAAACCTCTCACCCCAGCGCCTTCACAGCTCTGATATAGGTTCTTGCCTAGTTTATAGGTTTTGTATTATTAATATCCTCAAGATATTTTAAGCATTTTAATTTGTAATACAATAAGTTATTAATGAAACCAGCTCTAAGGTCGATGCGAGCCGGGTGCGGAATTCATATCGCCCTGCCATTGACAGGATTCGGGCCCTCATTGGTGGGAGAAAACTCTGTCCCCTGCGCCATCACAGCTCTGATATAGGTTCTTGTCTAGTTTATAGATTTTGTGTTATTAATATCCTCCTCTGGATTTTTTAAGCATTTTAATTTGTAATACAATAATTTATTAATGAAACCAGCTCTAGGGTCGATGCGAGCCGGGTGCGAAATTCGTGTCGCCCAGCCATTGACAGGATTCGGGGCCCTGCTCACCTCATTGGTGGGAGAAACCTCTCACCCCAGCGCCTTCACAGCTCTGATATAGGTTCTTGTCTAGTTTATAGGTTTTGTATTATTAATATCCTCAAGATTTTTTAAGCATTTTAATTTGTAATACAATATTTTATTAATGAAACCAGCTCTAGGGTCGATGCGAGCCGGGTGCGGAATTCGTGTCGCCCAGCCATTGACAGGATTCGGGCCCTGTTCACCTCATTGGTGGGAAAAATCTCTGTCCCCTGCGCCATCACAGCTCTGATGTATGTTCTTGTCTGGTTTATAGGTTTTGTGTTATTAATATCCTCCTCAAAATTTTTTAAGCATTTAAATTTGTAATACAATAATTTATTAATGAAACCAGCTCTAGGGTCGATGCGAGCCGGGTGCGAAATTCGTATCGCCTAGCCATTGACGGGATTCGGGCCCAGTTCACCTCATTGGTGGGAGAAAACTCTGTCCCCTGCGCCATCACAGCTCTGATATAGGTTCTTGTCTAGTTTATAGGTTTCGTGTTATTAATATCCTCTTCAAGATTTTTTAAGCATTTTAATTTTTTATACTATAATTTATTAATGAAACCAGCTCTAGGGTCGATGCGAGCCGGGTGCGGAATTCGTATCGCCCAGCTATTGACAGGATTCGGGCCCTGTTCACCTCATTGGTGGGAGAAAACTCTGTCCCCTGCGCAATCACAGCTCTGATATAGGTTCTTGTCTAGTTTATAGATTTTGTGTTATTAATATCCTCCTCTGGATTTTTTAAGCTTTTTAATTTGTAATACAATAATTTATTAATGAAACCAGCTCTAGGGTCGATGCGAGCCGGGTGCGAAATTCGTGTCGCCCTGCCATTGACAGGATTCGGGGCCCTGTTCACCTCATTGGTGGGAGAAACCTCTCACCCCAGCGCCTTCACAGCTCTGATATAGGTTCTTGCCTAGTTTATAGGTTTTGTATTATTAATATCCTCAAGATATTTTAAGCATTTTAATTTGTAATACAATAATTTATTAATGAAACCAGCTCTAAGGTCGATGCGAGCCGGGTGCGGAATTCATAGCGCCCTGCCATTGACAGGATTCGGGCCCTCATTGGTGGGAGAAAACTCTGTCGCCTGCGCCATCACAGCTCTGATATAGGTTCTTGTCTTGTTTATAGATTTTGTGTTATTAAAATCCTCCAAGATTTTTTAAGCATTTTAATTTGTAATACAATAATTTATTAATGAAACCAGCTCTAGGGTCGACGCGAGCCGGGTGCTGAATTCGTGTCGCCCAGCCATTGACAGGATTCGGGCCCTGTTCACCTCATTGGTGGGAGAAGACTCTGTCCCCTGCGCCATCACAGCTCTGATATAAGTTCTTGACTAGTTTATAGGTTTTTTGCTATTAATATCCTCCACGATTTTTTAAGCATTTAAATTTGTAATACAATAAATTATTAATGAAATCAGCTCTAAGGTCGATGCGAGCCGGGTGCGGAATTCATATCGCCCTGCAATTGACAGGATTCGGGCCCTGTTCACCTCATTGGTGGGAGAAAACTCTGTCCCCTGCGCCATTACAGTTCTGATATAGGTTCTTGTCTAGTTTATAGGTTTTTTGCTATTAATATCCTCCTGAAGATTTTTTAAGCATTTTAATTTGTTATAATATAATTTATTAATGAAACCAGCTCTAAGGTCGATGCGAGCCGGTTGCGAAATTCGTGTCGCCCAGCCATTGACAGGATTCGGGCCCTGTTCACCTCATTGGTGGGAAAAATCTCTGTCCCCTGCGCCATCACAGCTCTGATGTATGTTCTTGTCTGGTTTATAGGTTTTGTGTTATTAATATCCTCCTCAAAATTTTTTAAGCATTTAAATTTGTAATACAATAATTTATTAATGAAACCAGCTCTAGGGTCGATGCGAGCCGGGTGCGAAATTCGTATCGCCTAGCCATTGACGGGATTCGGGCCCAGTTCACCTCATTGGTGGGAGAAAACTCTGTCCCCTGCGCCATCACAGCTCTGATATAGATTCTTGTCTAGTTTATAGGTTTCGTGTTATTAATATCCTCTTAGAGATTTTTTAAGCATTTTAATTTTTTATACTATAATTTATTAATGAAACCAGCTCTAGGGTCGATGCGAGCCGGGTGCGGAATTCGTATCGCCCAGCTATTTACAGGATTCGGGCCCTGTTCACCTCATTGGTGGGAGAAAACTCTGTCCCCTGCGCAATCACAGCTCTGATATAGGTTCTTGTCTAGTTTATACATTTTGTGTTATTAATATCCTCCTCTGGATTTTTTAAGCATTTTAATTTGTAATACAATAATTTATTTATGAAACCAGCTCTAGGGTCGATGCGAGCCGGGTGCGAAATTCGTGTCGCCCAGCCATTGACAGGATTCGGGGCCCTGTTCACCTCATTGGTGGGAGAAACCTCTCACCCCAGCGCCTTCACAGCTCTGATATAGGTTCTTGCCTAGTTTATAGGTTTTGTATTATTAATATCCTCAAGATATTTTAAGCATTTTAATTTGTAATACAATAATTTATTAATGAAACCAGCTCTAAGGTCGATGCGAGCCGGGTGCGGAATTCATATCGCCCTGCCATTGACAGGATTCGGGCCCTCATTGGTGGGAGAAAACTCTGTCCCCTGCGCCATCACAGCTCTGATATAGGTTCTTGTCTAGTTTATAGATTTTGTGTTATTAATATCCCTCTCTGGATTTTTTAAGCATTTTAATTTGTAATACAATAATTTATTAATGAAACCAGCTCTAGGGTCGATGCGAGCCGGGTGCGAAATTCGTGTCGCCCAGCCATTGACAGGATTCGGGGCCCTGCTCACCTCATTGGTGGGAGAAACCTCTCACCCCAGCGCCTTCACAGCTCTGATATAGGTTCTTGTCTAGTTTATAGGTTTTGTATTATTAATATCCTCAAGATTTTTTAAGCATTTTAATTTGTAATACAATATTTTATTAATGAAACCAGCTCTAGGGTCGATGCGAGCCGGGTGCGGAATTCGTGTCGCCCAGCCATTGACAGGATTCGGGCCCTGTTCACCTCATTAGAGGGAGAAAACTCTGTCCCCTGCGCCATCACAGCTTTGATATAGGTTCTTGTCTAGTTTATAGGTTTTTTGCTATTAATATCCTCCTGAAGATTTTCTAAGCATTTTAATTTGTAATACAATAATGTATTAATGAAACCAGCTCTAGGGTCGATGCGAGCCGGGTGCGAAATTCGTATCGCCTAGCCATTGACGGGATTCGGGCCCAGTTCACCTCATTGGTGGGAGAAAACTCTGTCCCCTGCGCCATCACAGCTCTGATATAGGTTCTTGTCTAGTTTATAGGTTTCGTGTTATTAATATCCTCTTCAAGATTTTTTAAGCATTTTAATTTTTTATACTATAATTTATTAATGAAACCAGCTCTAGGGTCGATGCGAGCCGGGTGCGGAATTCGTATCGCCCAGCTATTGACAGGATTCGGGCCCTGTTCACCTCATTGGTGGGAGAAAACTCTGTCCCCTGCGCAATCACAGCTCTGATATAGGTTCTTGTCTAGTTTATAGATTTTGTGTTATTAATATCCTCCTCTGGATTTTTTAAGCTTTTTAATTTGTAATACAATAATTTATTAATGAAACCAGCTCTAGGGTCGATGCGAGCCGGGTGCGAAATTCGTGTCGCCCTGCCATTGACAGGATTCGGGGCCCTGTTCACCTCATTGGTGGGAGAAACCTCTCACCCCAGCGCCTTCACAGCTCTGATATAGGTTCTTGCCTAGTTTATAGGTTTTGTATTATTAATATCCTCAAGATATTTTAAGCATTTTAATTTGTAATACAATAATTTATTAATGAAACCAGCTCTAAGGTCGATGCGAGCCGGGTGCGGAATTCATAGCGCCCTGCCATTGACAGGATTCGGGCCCTCATTGGTGGGAGAAAACTCTGTCGCCTGCGCCATCACAGCTCTGATATATGTTCTTGTCTTGTTTATAGATTTTGTGTTATTAATATCCTCCAAGATTTTTTAAGCATTTTAATTTGTAATACAATAATTTATTAATGAAACCAGCTCTAGGGTCGACGCGAGCCGGGTGCTGAATTCGTGTCGCCCAGCCATTGACAGGATTCGGGCCCTGTTCACCTCATTGGTGGGAGAAGACTCTGTCCCCTGCGCCATCACAGCTCTGATATAAGTTCTTGTCTAGTTTATAGGTTTTTTGCTATTAATATCCTCCACGATTTTTTAAGCATTTAAATTTGTAATACAATAATTTATTAATGAAACCAGCTCTAAGGTCGATGCGAGCCGGGTGCGAAATTCGTGTCGCCCAGCCATTGACAGCATTCGGGGCCCTGCTCACCTCATTGGTGGGAGAAACCTCTCACCCCAGCGCCTTCACAGCTCTGATGTATGTTCTTGTCTGGTTTATAGGTTTTGTGTTATTAATATCCTTCTCAAAATTTTTTAAGCATTTAAATTTGTAATACAATAAATTATTAATGAAATTAGCTCTAAGGTCGATGCGAGCCGGGTGCGGAATTCATATCGCCCTGCCATTGACAGGATTCGGGCCCTGTTCACCTCATTGGTGGGAGAAAACTCTGTCCCCTGCGCCATCACAGCTCTGATATAGGTTCTTGTCTAGTTTATAGGTTTTTTGCTATTAATATCCTCCTGAAGATTTTTTAAGCATTTTAATTTGTAATACAATAATTTATTAATGAAACCAGCGCTAAGGTCGATGCGAGCCTGGTGCGGAATTCATATCGCCCTGCCATTGACAGGATTCGGGCCCTCTTCACCTCATTGGTGGGAGAAAACTCTGTCCCCTGCGCCATCACAGCTCTGATATAGGTTCTTGTCTAGTTTATAGATTTTGTGTTATTAATATCCTCCAAGATTTTTTAAGCATTTTGATTTGTAATACAATAATTTATTAATGATACCTGCTCTAGGGTCGATGCGAGCCGGGTGCGAATTTCGTATCGCCCAGCTATTGACGGGATTCGGGCCCTGTTCACCTCATTGGTGGGAGAAAACTCTGTCCCCTGCGCCATCACAGCTCTGATATAGGTTTTTGTCAGGTTTATAGGTTTTGTGTTCTTAATATCCTCTTCAAGATTTTTTAAGCATTTTAATTTGAAATAAAATAATTTATTAATGAAACCTGCTCTAGGGTCCATGCGATCCGGGTGCGGAATTCATATCGCCTGGCCATTGACAGGATTCGGGCCCTGTTCACATCATTGGTGGGAGAAAACTCTGTCCCCTGCGCCTTCACAGCTCTGATATAGGTTCTTGTCTAGTTTATAGATTTTGTGTTATTAATATCCTCCAGGATTTTTTAAGCATTTTAATTTGAAATACAATAATTTATTAATGAAACCTGCTCTAGGGTCCATGCGATCCGGGTGCGGAATTCATATCGCCTAGCCATTGACAGGATTCGGGCCCTGTTCACATCATTGGTGGGAGAAAACTCTGTCCCCTGCGCCATCACAGCTCTGATATAGGTTCTTGTCTAGTTTATAGGTTTTTTGCTATTAATATCCTCCTGAAGATTTTTTAAGCATTTTAACTTGTAATACAATAATTTATTAATGAAACCAGCTCTAGGGTCGATGCGAGCCGGGTGCGAAATTCGTATCGCCTAGCCATTGACGGGATTCGGGCCCAGTTCACCTCATTGGTGGGAGAAAACTCTGTCCCCTTCGCCATCACAGCTCTGATATAGGTTCTTGTCTAGTTTATAGGTTTCGTGTTATTAATATCCTCTTCAAGATTTTTTAAGCATTTTAATTTTTTATACTATAATTTATTAATGAAACCAGCTCTAGGGTCGATGCGAGCCGGGTGCGGAATTCGTATCGCCCAGCTATTGACAGGATTCGGGCCCTGTTCACCTCATTGGTGGGAGAAAACTCTGTCCCCTGCGCAATCACAGCTCTGATATAGGTTCTTGTCTAGTTTATAGATTTTGTGTTATTAATATCCTCCTCTGGATTTTTTAAGCATTTTAATTTGTAATACAATAATTTATTAATGAAACCAGCTCTAGGGTCGATGCGAGCCGGGTGCGAAATTCGTGTCGCCCAGCCATTGAGAGGATTAGGGCCCTGTTCACCTCATTGTTGGGAGAAAACTCTGTCCTCTGCGCCATCACAGCTCTGATATAGGTTCTTGTCTAGTTTATAGGTTTTTTGCTATTAATATCCTCCTGAAGATTTTTTAAGCATTTTAATTTGTAATACAATAATTTATTAATGAAACCAGCTCTAAGGTCGATGCGAGCCTTGTGCGAAATTCGTGTCGCCCAGCCATTGACAGGATTCGGGCCCTGTTCACCTCATTGGTGGGAAAAATCTCTGTCCCCTGCGCCATCACAGCTCTGATGTATGTTCTTGTCTGGTTTATAGGTTTTGTGTTATTAATATCCTCCTCAAAATTTTTTAATCATTTAAATTTGTAATACAATAATTTATTAATGAAACCAGCTCCAGGGTCGATGCGAGCCGGGTGCGAAATTCGTGTCGCCCAGCCATTGACAGGATTCGGGCTCTGTTCACCTGATTGGTGGGAGAAGACTCTGTCCCCTGCGCCATCACAGCTCTGATATAAGTTCTTGTCTAGTTTATAGGTTTTTTGCTATTAATATCCTCCAAGATTTTTTAAGAATTTAAATTTGTAATACAATAATTTATTAATGAAACCAGCTCTAGGGTCGATGCGAGCCGGGTGCGAAATTCGTGTCGCCCAGCCATTGACAGGATTCGGGGCCCTGTTCACCTCATTGGTGGGAGAAACCTCTCACCCCAGCGCCTTCACAGCTCTGATATAGGTTCTTGCCTAGTTTATAGGTTTTGTATTATTAATATCCTCAAGATATTTTAAGCATTTTAATTTGTAATACAATAATTTATTAATGAAACCAGCTCTAAGGTTGATGCGAGCCGGGTGCGGAATTCATATCGCCCTGCCATTGACAGGATTCGGGCCCTCATTGGTGGGAGAAAACTCTGTCCCCTGCGCCATCACAGCTCTGATATAAGTTCTTGTCTAGTTTATAGGTTTTTTGCTATTAATATCCTCCTGAAGATTTTTTAAGCATTTTAATTTGTAATACAATAATTTATTAATGAAACCAGCTCTAAGGTCGATGCGAGCCGGGTGCGAAATTCGTGTCGCCCAGCCATTGACAGGATTCGGGCCCTGTTCACCTCATTGGTGGGAGAAGACTCTGTCCCCTGCGCCATCACAGCTCTGATATAAGTTCTTGTCTAGTTTATAGGTTTTTTGCTATTAATATCCTCCAAGATTTTTTAAGCATTTAAATTTGTAATACAATAATTTATTAATGAAACCAGCTCTAAGGTCGATGCGAGCCGGGTGCGGAATTCATATCGCCTTGCCATTGACAGGATTCGGGCCCTCATTGGTGGGAGAAAACTCTGTCCCCTGCGCCATCACAGCTCTGATATAGGTTCTTGTCTTGTTTATAGATTTTGTGTTATTAATATCCCCCAAGATTTTTTAAGCATTTTAATTTGTAATACAATAATTTATTAATGAAACCAGCTCTAGGGTCGACGCGAGCCGGGTGCTGAATTCGTGTCGCCCAGCCATTGACAGGATTCGGGCCCTGTTCACCTCATTGGTGGAAGAAGACTCTGTCCCCTGCGCCATCACAGCTTTGATATAAGTTCTTGTCTAGTTTAGAGGTTTTTTGCTATTAATATCCTCCACGATTTTTTAAGCATTTAAATTTGTAATACAATAAATTATTAATGAAATCAGCTCTAAGGTCGATGCGAGCCGGGTGCGGAATTCATATCGCCCTGCAATTGACAGGATTCGGGCCCTGTTCACCTCATTGGTGGGAGAAAACTCTGTCGCCTGCGCCATTACAGCTCTGATATAGGTTCTTGTCTAGTTTATAGGTTTTTTGCTATTAATATCCTCCTGAAGATTTTTTAAGCATTTTAATTTGTTATACAATAATTTATTAATGAAACCAGCTCTAAGGTCGATGCGAGCCGGTTGCGAAATTCGTGTCGCCCAGCCATTGACAGGATTCGGGCCCTGTTCACCTCATTGGTGGGAAAAATCTCTGTCCCCTGCGTCATCACAGCTCTGATGTATGTTCTTGTCTGGTTTATAGGTTTTGTGTTATTAATATCCTCCTCAAAATTTTTTAAGCATTTAAATTTGTAATACAATAATATATTAATGAAACCAGCTCTAGGGTCGATGCGAGCCGGGTGCGAAATTCGTATCGCCTAGCCATTGACGGGATTCGGGCCCAGTTCACCTCATTGGTGGGAGAAAACTCTGTCCCCTGCGCCATCACAGCTCTGATATAGGTTCTTGTCTAGTTTATAGGTTTCGTGTTATTAATATCCTCTTAGAGATTTTTTAAGCATTTTAATTTTTTATACTATAATTTATTAATGAAACCAGCTCTAGGGTCGATGCGAGCCGGGTGCGGAATTCGTATCGCCCAGCTATTTACAGGATTCGGGCCCTGTTCACCTCATTGGTGGGAGAAAACTCTGTCCCCTGCGCAATCACAGCTCTGATATAGGTTCTTGTCTAGTTTATAGATTTTGTGTTATTAATATCCTCCTCTGGATTTTTTAAGCATTTTAATTTGTAATACAATAATTTATTTATGAAACCAGCTCTAGGGTCGATGCGAGCCGGGTGCGAAATTCGTGTCGCCCAGCCATTGACAGGATTCGGGGCCCTGCTCACCTCATTGGTGGGAGAAACCTCTCACCCCAGCGCCTTCACAGCTCTGATATAGGTTCTTGTCTAGTTTATAGGTTTTGTATTATTAATATCCTCAAGATTTTTTAAGCATTTTAATTTGTAATACAATAAATTATTAATGAAATCTGCTCTAAGGTCGATGCGAGCCGGGTGCGGAATTCATATCGCCCTGCAATTGACAGGATTCGGGCCCTGTTCACCTCATTGGTGGGAGAAAACTCTGTCCCCTGCGCCATTACAGCTCTGATATAGGTTCTTGTCTAGTTTATAGGTTTTTTGCTATTAATATCCTCCTGAAGATTTTTTAAGCATTTTAATTTGTTATACAATAATTTATTAATGAAACCAGCTCTAAGGTCGATGCGAGCCGGTTGCGAAATTCGTGTCGCCCAGCCATTGACAGGATTCGGGCCCTGTTCACCTCATTGGTGGGAAAAATCTCTGTCCCCTGCGCCATCACAGCTCTGATGTATGTTCTTGTCTGGTTTATAGGTTTTGTGTTATTAATATCCTCCTCAAAATTTTTTAAGCATTTAAATTTGTAATACAATAATTTATTAATGAAACCAGCTCTAGGGTCGATGCGAGCCGGGTGCGAAATTCATATCGCCTAGCCATTGACGGGATTCGGGCCCAGTTCACCTCATTGGTGGGAGAAAACTCTGTCCCCTGCGCCATCACAGCTCTGATATAGGTTCTTGTCTAGTTTATAGGTTTCGTGTTATTAATATCCTCTTAGAGATTTTTTAAGCATTTTAATTTTTTATACTATAATTTATTAATGAAACCAGCTCTAGGGTCGATGCGAGCCGGGTGCGGAATTCGTATCGCCCAGCTATTTACAGGATTCGGGCCCTGTTCACCTCATTGGTGGGAGAAAACTCTGTCCCCTGCGCAATCACAGCTCTGATATAGGTTCTTGTCTAGTTTATAGATTTTGTGTTATTAATATCCTCCTCTGGATTTTTTAAGCATTTTAATTTGTAATACAATAATTTATTTATGAAACCAGCTCTAGGGTCGATGCGAGCCGGGTGCGAAATTCGTGTCGCCCAGCCATTGACAGGATTCGGGGCCCTGTTCACCTCATTGGTGGGAGAAACCTCTCTCCCCAGCGCCTTCACAGCTCTGATATAGGTTCTTGCCTAGTTTATAGGTTTTGTATTATTAATATCCTCAAGATATTTTAAGCATTTTAATTTGTAATACAATAATTTATTAATGAAACCAGCTCTAAGGTCGATGCGAGCCGGGTGCGGAATTCATATCGCCCTGCCATTGACAGGATTCGGGCCCTCATTGGTGGGAGAAAACTCTGTCCCCTGCGCCATCACAGCTCTGATATAGGTTCTTGTCTAGTTTATAGATTTTGTATTATTAATATCCTCTGGATTTTTTAAGCATTTTAATTTGTAATACAATAATTTATTAATGAAACCAGCTCTAGGGTCGATGCGAGCCGGGTGCGAAATTCGTGTCGCCCAGCCATTGACAGGATTCGGGGCCCTGCTCAACTCATTGGTGGGAGAAACCTCTCACCCCAGCGCCTTCACAGCTCGGATATAGGTTCTTGTCTAGTTTATAGGTTTTGTATTATTAATATCCTCAAGATTTTTTAAGCATTTTAATTTGTAATACAATATTTTATTAATGAAACCAGCTCTAGGGTCGATGCGAGCCGGGTGCGGAATTCGTGTCGCCCAGCCATTGACAGGATTCGGGCCCTGTTCACCTCATTAGAGGGAGAAAACTCTGTCCCCTGCGCCATCACAGCTTTGATATAGGTTCTTGTCTAGTTTATAGGTTTTTTGCTATTAATATCCTCCTGAAGATTTTTTAAGCATTTTAATTTGTAATACAATAATTTATTAATGAAACCTGCTCTAGGGTCGATGCGAGCCGGGTGCAGAATTCTTATCGCCCAGCCATTGACAGGATTCGGGCCCTGCTCACCTCATTGGTGGGAGAAAACTCTGTCCCCTGCGCCAACACAGCTCTGATATAGGTTTTTGTCTAGATTATAGGTTTTGTGTTATCAATATCCTCCTCAAGATTTTTAAGCATTTTAATTTGTAAGACAATAATTTATTAATGAAACCAGCTCTAGGGTCGATGCGAGCCGGGTGCGGAATTCATATCGCCCTGCATTGACAGGATTCGGGCACCGTTCACCTCATTGGTGGGAGAAAACTCTGTCCCCTGCGCAATCACAGCTCTGATATAGGTTTTTGTCTAGTTTATAGATTTTGTGTTATTAATATCCTCCTCTGGATTTTTTAAGCATTTTAATTTGTAATACAATAATTTATTAATGAAACAAGCTCTAGGGTCGATGCGAGCCGGGTGCGAAATTCGTGTCGCCCAGCCATTGACAGGATTCGGGGCCTTGTTCACCTCATTGGTGGGAGAAACCTCTCACCCCAGCGCCTTCACAGCTCTGATATAGGTTCTTGTCTAGTTTATAGGTTTTGTATTATTAATATCCTCAAGATTTTTTAAGCATTTTAATTTGTAATACAATAATTTATTAATGAAACCAGCTCTAAGGTCAATGCGAGCCGGGTGCGGAATTCCTATCGCCCTGCCATTGACAGGATTCGGGCCCTCTTCAGCTCATTGGTGGGAGAAAACTCTGTCCCCTGCGCCATCACAGCTCTGACATAGGTTCTTGTCTAGTTTATAGGTTTTTTGCTATTAATATCCTCCTGAAGATTTTTTAAGCATTTTAATTTGTAATACAATAATTTATTAATGAAACCAGCTCTAAGGTCGATGCGAGCCGGGTGCGAAATTCGTGTCGCCCAGCCATTGACAGCATTCGGGGCCCTGCTCACCTCATTGGTGGGAGAAACCTCTCACCCCAGCGCCTTCACAGCTCTGATGTATGTTCTTGTCTGGTTTATAGGTTTTGTGTTATTAATATCCTTCTCAAAATTTTTTAAACATTTAAATTTGTAATACAATAAATTATTAATGAAATTAGCTCTAAGGTCGATGCGAGCCGGGTGCGGAATTCATATCGCCCTGCCATTGACAGGATTCGGGCCCTGTTCACCTCATTGGTGGGTGAAAACTCTGTCCCCTGCGCCATCACAGCTCTGATATAGGTTCTTGTCTAGTTTATAGGTTTTTTGCTATTAATATCCTCCTGAAGATTTTTTAAGCATTTTAATTTGTAATACAATAATTTATTAATGAAACCAGCTCTAAGGTCGATGCGAGCCTGGTGCGGAATTCATATCGCCCTGCCATTGACAGGATTCGGGCCCTCTTCACCTCATTGGTGGGAGAAAACTCTGTCCCCTGCGCCATCACAGCTCTGATATAGGTTCTTGTCTAGTTTATAGATTTTGTGTTATTAATATCCTCCAAGATTTTTTAAGCATTTTGATTTGTAATACAATAATTTATTAATGATACCTGCTCTAGGGTCGATGCGAGCCGGGTGCGAATTTCGTATCGCCCAGTTATTGACGGGATTCGGGCCCTGTTCACCTCATTGGTGGGAGAAAACTCTGTCCCCTGCGCCATCACAGCTCTGATATAGGTTTTTGTCAGGTTTATAGGTTTTGTGTTCTTAATATCCTCTTCAAGATTTTTTAAGCATTTTAATTTGAAATAAAATAATTTATTAATGAAACCTGCTCTAGGGTCCATGCGATCCGGGTGCGGAATTCATATCGCCTAGCCATTGACAGGATTCGGGCCCTGTTCACATCATTGGTGGGAGAAAACTCTGTCCCCTGCGCCATCACAGCTCTGATATAGGTTCTTGTCTAGTTTATAGGTTTTTTGCTATTAATATCCTCCTGAAGATTTTTTAAGCATTTTAATTTGTAATACAATAATTTATTAATGAAACCAGCTCTAGGGTCGATGCGAGCCGGGTGCGAAATTCGTATCGCCTAGCCATTGACGGGATTCGGGCCCAGTTCACCTCATTGGTGGGAGAAAACTCTGTCCCCTGCGCCATCACAGCTCTGATATAGGTTCTTGTCTAGTTTATAGGTTTCGTGTTATTAATATCCTCTTCAAGATTTTTGTAAGCATTTTAATTTTTTATACTATAATTTATTAATGAAACCAGCTCTAGGGTCGATGCGAGCCGGGTGCGGAATTCGTATCGCC
Source organism: Parasteatoda tepidariorum (assembly GCF_982258835.1). NCBI lineage: Eukaryota > Metazoa > Arthropoda > Arachnida > Araneae > Theridiidae > Parasteatoda > Parasteatoda tepidariorum. Next base: position 4,486,657 of record NC_141757.1, on the reverse strand, counting down.
CAGCTATTGACAGGATTCGGGCCCTGTTCACCTCATTGGTGGGAGAAAACTCTGTCCCCTGCGCAATCACAGCTCTGATATAGGTTCTTGTCTAGTTTATAGATTTTGTGTTATTAATATCCTCCTCTGGATTTTTTAAGCATTTTAATTTGTAATACAATAATTTATTAATGAAACCAGCTTTAGGGTCGATGCGAGCCGGGTGCGAAATTCGTGTCGCCCAGCCATTGACAGGATTCGTGCCCTGTTCACCTCATTGTTGGGAGAAAACTCTGTCCTCTGCGCCATCACAGCTCTGATATAGGTTCTTGTCTAGTTTATAGGTTTTTTGCTATTAATATCCTCCTGAAGATTTTTTAAGCATTTTAATTTGTAATACAATAATTTATTAATGAAACCAGCTCTAAGGTCGATGCGAGCCTTGTGCGAAATTCGTGTCGCCCAGCCATTGACAGGATTCGGGCCCTGTTCACCTCATTGGTGGGAAAAATCTCTGTCCCCTGCGCCATCACAGCTCTGATGTATGTTATTGTCTTGTTTATAGGTTTTGTGTTATTAATATCCTCCTCAAAATTTTTTAATCATTTAAATTTGTAATACAATAATTTATTAATGAAACCAGCTCCAGGGTCGATGCGAGCCGGGTGCGAAATTCGTGTCGCCCAGCCATTGACAGGATTCGGGGCCCTGCTCACCTCATTGGTGGGAGAAACCTCTCACCCCAGCGCCTTCACAGCTCTGATGTATGTTCTTGTCTGGTTTATAGGTTTTGTGTTATTAATATCCTTCTCAAAATTTTTTAAGCATTTAAATTTGTAATACAATAAATTATTAATGAAATTAGCTCTAAGGTCGATGCGAGCCGGGTGCGGAATTCATATCGCCCTGCCATTGACAGGATTCGGGCCCTGTTCACCTCATTGGTGGGAGAAAACTCTGTCCTCTGCGCCATCACAGCTCTGATATAGGTTCTTGTCTAGTTTATAGGTTTTTTGCTATTAATATCCTCCTGAAGATTTTTTAAGCATTTTAATTTGTAATACAATAATTTATTAATGAAACCAGCGCTAAGGTCGATGCGAGCCTGGTGCGGAATTCATATCGCCCTGCCATTGACAGGATTCGGGCCCTCTTCACCTCATTGGTGGGAGAAAACTCTGTCCCCTGCGCCATCACAGCTCTGATATAGGTTCTTGTCTAGTTTATAGATTTTGTGTTATTAATATCCTCCAAGATTTTTTAAGCATTTTGATTTGTAATACAATAATTTATTAATGATACCTGCTCTAGGGTCGATGCGAGCCGGGTGCGAATTTCGTATCGCCCAGCTATTGACGGGATTCGGGCCCTGTTCACCTCATTGGTGGGAGAAAACTCTGTCCCCTGCGCCATCACAGCTCTGATATAGGTTTTTGTCAGGTTTATAGGTTTTGTGTTCTTAATATCCTCTTCAAGATTTTTTAAGCATTTTAATTTGAAATAAAATAATTTATTAATGAAACCTGCTCTAGGGTCCATGCGATCCGGGTGCGGAATTCATATCGCCTGGCCATTGACAGGATTCGGGCCCTGTTCACATCATTGGTGGGAGAAAACTCTGTCCCCTGCGCCTTCACAGCTCTGATATAGGTTCTTGTCTAGTTTATAGATTTTGTGTTATTAATATCCTCCAGGATTTTTTAAGCATTTTAATTTGAAATACAATAATTTATTAATGAAACCTGCTCTAGGGTCCATGCGATCCGGGTGCGGAATTCATATCGCCTAGCCATTGACAGGATTCGGGCCCTGTTCACATCATTGGTGGGAGAAAACTCTGTCCCCTGCGCCATCACAGCTCTGATATAGGTTCTTGTCTAGTTTATAGGTTTTTTGCTATTAATATCCTCCTGAAGATTTTTTAAGCATTTTAACTTGTAATACAATAATTTATTAATGAAACCAGCTCTAGGGTCGATGCGAGCCGGGTGCGAAATTCGTATCGCCTAGCCATTGACGGGATTCGGGCCCAGTTCACCTCATTGGTGGGAGAAAACTCTGTCCCCTTCGCCATCACAGCTCTGATATAGGTTCTTGTCTAGTTTATAGGTTTCGTGTTATTAATATCCTCTTCAAGATTTTTTAAGCATTTTAATTTTTTATACTATAATTTATTAATGAAACCAGCTCTAGGGTCGATGCGAGCCGGGTGCGGAATTCGTATCGCCCAGCTATTGACAGGATTCGGGCCCTGTTCACCTCATTGGTGGGAGAAAACTCTGTCCCCTGCGCAATCACAGCTCTGATATAGGTTCTTGTCTAGTTTATAGATTTTGTGTTATTAATATCCTCCTCTGGATTTTTTAAGCATTTTAATTTGTAATACAATAATTTATTAATGAAACCAGCTCTAGGGTCGATGCGAGCCGGGTGCGAAATTCGTGTCGCCCAGCCATTGAGAGGATTAGGGCCCTGTTCACCTCATTGTTGGGAGAAAACTCTGTCCTCTGCGCCATCACAGCTCTGATATAGGTTCTTGTCTAGTTTATAGGTTTTTTGCTATTAATATCCTCCTGAAGATTTTTTAAGCATTTTAATTTGTAATACAATAATTTATTAATGAAACCAGCTCTAAGGTCGATGCGAGCCTTGTGCGAAATTCGTGTCGCCCAGCCATTGACAGGATTCGGGCCCTGTTCACCTCATTGGTGGGAAAAATCTCTGTCCCCTGCGCCATCACAGCTCTGATGTATGTTCTTGTCTGGTTTATAGGTTTTGTGTTATTAATATCCTCCTCAAAATTTTTTAATCATTTAAATTTGTAATACAATAATTTATTAATGAAACCAGCTCCAGGGTCGATGCGAGCCGGGTGCGAAATTCGTGTCGCCCAGCCATTGACAGGATTCGGGCTCTGTTCACCTGATTGGTGGGAGAAGACTCTGTCCCCTGCGCCATCACAGCTCTGATATAAGTTCTTGTCTAGTTTATAGGTTTTTTGCTATTAATATCCTCCAAGATTTTTTAAGAATTTAAATTTGTAATACAATAATTTATTAATGAAACCAGCTCTAGGGTCGATGCGAGCCGGGTGCGAAATTCGTGTCGCCCAGCCATTGACAGGATTCGGGGCCCTGTTCACCTCATTGGTGGGAGAAACCTCTCACCCCAGCGCCTTCACAGCTCTGATATAGGTTCTTGCCTAGTTTATAGGTTTTGTATTATTAATATCCTCAAGATATTTTAAGCATTTTAATTTGTAATACAATAATTTATTAATGAAACCAGCTCTAAGGTTGATGCGAGCCGGGTGCGGAATTCATATCGCCCTGCCATTGACAGGATTCGGGCCCTCATTGGTGGGAGAAAACTCTGTCCCCTGCGCCATCACAGCTCTGATATAAGTTCTTGTCTAGTTTATAGGTTTTTTGCTATTAATATCCTCCTGAAGATTTTTTAAGCATTTTAATTTGTAATACAATAATTTATTAATGAAACCAGCTCTAAGGTCGATGCGAGCCGGGTGCGAAATTCGTGTCGCCCAGCCATTGACAGGATTCGGGCCCTGTTCACCTCATTGGTGGGAGAAGACTCTGTCCCCTGCGCCATCACAGCTCTGATATAGGTTCTTGTCTAGTTTATAGGTTTCGTGTTATTAATATCCTCTTAGAGATTTTTTAAGCATTTTAATTTTTTATACTATAATTTATTAATGAAACCAGCTCTAGGGTCGATGCGAGCCGGGTGCGGAATTCGTATCGCCCAGCTATTTACAGGATTCGGGCCCTGTTCACCTCATTGGTGGGAGAAAACTCTGTCCCCTGCGCAATCACAGCTCTGATATAGGTTCTTGTCTAGTTTATAGATTTTGTGTTATTAATATCCTCCTCTGGATTTTTTAAGCATTTTAATTTGTAATACAATAATTTATTTATGAAACCAGCTCTAGGGTCGATGCGAGCCGGGTGCGAAATTCGTGTCGCCCAGCCATTGACAGGATTCGGGGCCCTGTTCACCTCATTGGTGGGAGAAACCTCTCACCCCAGCGCCTTCACAGCTCTGATATAGGTTCTTGCCTAGTTTATAGGTTTTGTATTATTAATATCCTCAAGATATTTTAAGCATTTTAATTTGTAATACAATAATTTATTAATGAAACCAGCTCTAAGGTCGATGCGAGCCGGGTGCGGAATTCATATCGCCCTGCCATTGACAGGATTCGGGCCCTCATTGGTGGGAGAAAACTCTGTCCCCTGCGCCATCACAGCTCTGATATAGGTTCTTGTCTAGTTTATAGATTTTGTATTATTAATATCCTCTGGATTTTTTAAGCATTTTAATTTGTAATACAATAATTTATTAATGAAACCAGCTCTAGGGTCGATGCGAGCCGGGTGCGAAATTCGTGTCGCCCAGCCATTGACAGGATTCGGGGCCCTGCTCAACTCATTGGTGGGAGAAACCTCTCACCCCAGCGCCTTCACAGCTCGGATATAGGTTCTTGTCTAGTTTATAGGTTTTGTATTATTAATATCCTCAAGATTTTTTAAGCATTTTAATTTGTAATACAATATTTTATTAATGAAACCAGCTCTAGGGTCGATGCGAGCCGGGTGCGGAATTCGTGTCGCCCAGCCATTGACAGGATTCGGGCCCTGTTCACCTCATTAGAGGGAGAAAACTCTGTCCCCTGCGCCATCACAGCTTTGATATAGGTTCTTGTCTAGTTTATAGGTTTTTTGCTATTAATATCCTCCTGAAGATTTTTTAAGCATTTTAATTTGTAATACAATAATTTATTAATGAAACCTGCTCTAGGGTCGATGCGAGCCGGGTGCAGAATTCTTATCGCCCAGCCATTGACAGGATTCGGGCCCTGCTCACCTCATTGGTGGGAGAAAACTCTGTCCCCTGCGCCAACACAGCTCTGATATAGGTTTTTGTCTAGATTATAGGTTTTGTGTTATCAATATCCTCCTCAAGATTTTTAAGCATTTTAATTTGTAAGACAATAATTTATTAATGAAACCAGCTCTAGGGTCGATGCGAGCCGGGTGCGGAATTCATATCGCCCTGCATTGACAGGATTCGGGCACCGTTCACCTCATTGGTGGGAGAAAACTCTGTCCCCTGCGCAATCACAGCTCTGATATAGGTTTTTGTCTAGTTTATAGATTTTGTGTTATTAATATCCTCCTCTGGATTTTTTAAGCATTTTAATTTGTAATACAATAATTTATTAATGAAACAAGCTCTAGGGTCGATGCGAGCCGGGTGCGAAATTCGTGTCGCCCAGCCATTGACAGGATTCGGGGCCTTGTTCACCTCATTGGTGGGAGAAACCTCTCACCCCAGCGCCTTCACAGCTCTGATATAGGTTCTTGTCTAGTTTATAGGTTTTGTATTATTAATATCCTCAAGATTTTTTAAGCATTTTAATTTGTAATACAATAATTTATTAATGAAACCAGCTCTAAGGTCAATGCGAGCCGGGTGCGGAATTCCTATCGCCCTGCCATTGACAGGATTCGGGCCCTCTTCACCTCATTGGTGGGAGAAAACTCTGTCCCCTGCGCCATCACAGCTCTGACATAGGTTCTTGTCTAGTTTATAGGTTTTTTGCTATTAATATCCTCCTGAAGATTTTTTAAGCATTTTAATTTGTAATACAATAATTTATTAATGAAACCAGCTCTAAGGTCGATGCGAGCCGGGTGCGAAATTCGTGTCGCCCAGCCATTGACAGCATTCGGGGCCCTGCTCACCTCATTGGTGGGAGAAACCTCTCACCCCAGCGCCTTCACAGCTCTGATGTATGTTCTTGTCTGGTTTATAGGTTTTGTGTTATTAATATCCTTCTCAAAATTTTTTAAACATTTAAATTTGTAATACAATAAATTATTAATGAAATTAGCTCTAAGGTCGATGCGAGCCGGGTGCGGAATTCATATCGCCCTGCCATTGACAGGATTCGGGCCCTGTTCACCTCATTGGTGGGTGAAAACTCTGTCCCCTGCGCCATCACAGCTCTGATATAGGTTCTTGTCTAGTTTATAGGTTTTTTGCTATTAATATCCTCCTGAAGATTTTTTAAGCATTTTAATTTGTAATACAATAATTTATTAATGAAACCAGCTCTAAGGTCGATGCGAGCCTGGTGCGGAATTCATATCGCCCTGCCATTGACAGGATTCGGGCCCTCTTCACCTCATTGGTGGGAGAAAACTCTGTCCCCTGCGCCATCACAGCTCTGATATAGGTTCTTGTCTAGTTTATAGATTTTGTGTTATTAATATCCTCCAAGATTTTTTAAGCATTTTGATTTGTAATACAATAATTTATTAATGATACCTGCTCTAGGGTCGATGCGAGCCGGGTGCGAATTTCGTATCGCCCAGTTATTGACGGGATTCGGGCCCTGTTCACCTCATTGGTGGGAGAAAACTCTGTCCCCTGCGCCATCACAGCTCTGATATAGGTTTTTGTCAGGTTTATAGGTTTTGTGTTCTTAATATCCTCTTCAAGATTTTTTAAGCATTTTAATTTGAAATAAAATAATTTATTAATGAAACCTGCTCTAGGGTCCATGCGATCCGGGTGCGGAATTCATATCGCCTGGCCATTGACAGGATTCGGGCCCTGTTCACATCATTGGTGGGAGAAAACTCTGTCCCCTGCGCCTTCACAGCTCTGATATAGGTTCTTGTCTAGTTTATAGATTTTGTGTTATTAATATCCTCCAGGATTTTTTAAGCATTTTAATTTGAAATACAATAATTTATTAATGAAACCTGCTCTAGGGTCCATGCGATCCGGGTGCGGAATTCATATCGCCTAGCCATTGACAGGATTCGGGCCCTGTTCACATCATTGGTGGGAGAAAACTCTGTCCCCTGCGCCATCACAGCTCTGATATAGGTTCTTGTCTAGTTTATAGGTTTTTTGCTATTAATATCCTCCTGAAGATTTTTTAAGCATTTTAATTTGTAATACAATAATTTATTAATGAAACCAGCTCTAGGGTCGATGCGAGCCGGGTGCGAAATTCGTATCGCCTAGCCATTGACGGGATTCGGGCCCAGTTCACCTCATTGGTGGGAGAAAACTCTGTCCCCTGCGCCATCACAGCTCTGATATAGGTTCTTGTCTAGTTTATAGGTTTCGTGTTATTAATATCCTCTTCAAGATTTTTGTAAGCATTTTAATTTTTTATACTATAATTTATTAATGAAACCAGCTCTAGGGTCGATTTGAGCCGGGTGCGGAATTCGTATCGCCCAGCTATTGACAGGATTCGGGCCCTGTTCACCTCATTGGTGGGAGAAAACTCTGTCCCCTGCGCAATCACAGCTCTGATATAGGTTCTTGTCTAGTTTATAGGTTTTTTGCTATTAATATCCTCCTGAAGATTTTTTAAGCATTTTAATTTGTAATACAATAATTTATTAATGAAACCAGCTCTAAGGTCGATGCGAGCCTTGTGCGAAATTCGTGTCGCCCAGCCATTGACAGGATTCGGGCCCTGTTCACCTCATTGGTGGGAAAAATCTCTGTCCCCTGCGCCATCACAGCTCTGATGTATGTTATTGTCTTGTTTATAGGTTTTGTGTTATTAATATCCTCCTCAAAATTTTTTAATCATTTAAATTTGTAATACAATAATTTATTAATGAAACCAGCTCCAGGGTCGATGCGAGCCGGGTGCGAAATTCGTGTCGCCCAGCCATTGACAGGATTCGGGGCCCTGCTCACCTCATTGGTGGGAGAAACCTCTCACCCCAGCGCCTTCACAGCTCTGATGTATGTTCTTGTCTGGTTTATAGGTTTTGTGTTATTAATATCCTTCTCAAAATTTTTTAAGCATTTAAATTTGTAATACAATAAATTATTAATGAAATTAGCTCTAAGGTCGATGCGAGCCGGGTGCGGAATTCATATCGCCCTGCCATTGACAGGATTCGGGCCCTGTTCACCTCATTGGTGGGAGAAAACTCTGTCCCCTGCGCCATCACAGCTCTGATATAGGTTCTTGTCTAGTTTATAGGTTTTTTGCTATTAATATCCTCCTGAAGATTTTTTAAGCATTTTAATTTGTAATACAATAATTTATTAATGAAACCAGCGCTAAGGTCGATGCGAGCCTGGTGCGGAATTCATATCGCCCTGCCATTGACAGGATTCGGGCCCTCTTCACCTCATTGGTGGGAGAAAACTCTGTCCCCTGCGCCATCACAGCTCTGATATAGGTTCTTGTCTAGTTTATAGATTTTGTGTTATTAATATCCTCCAAGATTTTTTAAGCATTTTGATTTGTAATACAATAATTTATTAATGATACCTGCTCTAGGGTCGATGCGAGCCGGGTGCGAATTTCGTATCGCCCAGCTATTGACGGGATTCGGGCCCTGTTCACCTCATTGGTGGGAGAAAACTCTGTCCCCTGCGCCATCACAGCTCTGATATAGGTTTTTGTCAGGTTTATAGGTTTTGTGTTCTTAATATCCTCTTCAAGATTTTTTAAGCATTTTAATTTGAAATAAAATAATTTATTATTGAAACCTGCTCTAGGGTCCATGCGATCCGGGTGCGGAATTCATATCGCCTGGCCATTGACAGGATTCGGGCCCTGTTCACATCATTGGTGGGAGAAAACTCTGTCCCCTGCGCCTTCACAGCTCTGATATAGGTTCTTGTCTAGTTTATAGATTTTGTGTTATTAATATCCTCCAGGATTTTTTAAGCATTTTAATTTGAAATACAATAATTTATTAATGAAACCTGCTCTAGGGTCCATGCGATCCGGGTGCGGAATTCATATCGCCTAGCCATTGACAGGATTCGGGCCCTGTTCACATCATTGGTGGGAGAAAACTCTGTCCCCTGCGCCATCACAGCTCTGATATAGGTTCTTGTCTAGTTTATAGGTTTTTTGCTATTAATATCCTCCTGAAGATTTTTTAAGCATTTTAACTTGTAATACAATAATTTATTAATGAAACCAGCTCTAGGGTCGATGCGAGCCGGGTGCGAAATTCGTATCGCCTAGCCATTGACGGGATTCGGGCCCAGTTCACCTCATTGGTGGGAGAAAACTCTGTCCCCTTCGCCATCACAGCTCTGATATAGGTTCTTGTCTAGTTTATAGGTTTCGTGTTATTAATATCCTCTTCAAGATTTTTTAAGCATTTTAATTTTTTATACTATAATTTATTAATGAAACCAGCTCTAGGGTCGATGCGAGCCGGGTGCGGAATTCGTATCGCCCAGCTATTGACAGGATTCGGGCCCTGTTCACCTCATTGGTGGGAGAAAACTCTGTCCCCTGCGCAATCACAGCTCTGATATAGGTTCTTGTCTAGTTTATAGATTTTGTGTTATTAATATCCTCCTCTGGATTTTTTAAGCATTTTAATTTGTAATACAATAATTTATTAATGAAACCAGCTCTAGGGTCGATGCGAGCCGGGTGCGAAATTCGTGTCGCCCAGCCATTGAGAGGATTAGGGCCCTGTTCACCTCATTGTTGGGAGAAAACTCTGTCCTCTGCGCCATCACAGCTCTGATATAGGTTCTTGTCTAGTTTATAGGTTTTTTGCTATTAATATCCTCCTGAAGATTTTTTAAGCATTTTAATTTGTAATACAATAATTTATTAATGAAACCAGCTCTAAGGTCGATGCGAGCCTTGTGCGAAATTCGTGTCGCCCAGCCATTGACAGGATTCGGGCCCTGTTCACCTCATTGGTGGGAGAAAACTCTGTCCCCTGCGCCTTCACAGCTCTGATATAGGTTCTTGTCTAGTTTATAGATTTTGTGTTATTAATATCCTCCAGGATTTTTTAAGCATTTTAATTTGAAATACAATAATTTATTAATGAAACCTGCTCTAGGGTCCATGCGATCCGGGTGCGGAATTCATATCGCCTAGCCATTGACAGGATTCGGGCCCTGTTCACATCATTGGTGGGAGAAAACTCTGTCCCCTGCGCCATCACAGCTCTGATATAGGTTCTTGTCTAGTTTATAGATTTTGTGTTATTAATATCCTCCAAGATTTTTTAAGCATTTTGATTTGTAATACAATAATTTATTAATGATACCTGCTCTAGGGTCGATGCGAGCCGGGTGCGAATTTCGTATCGCCCAGCTATTGACGGGATTCGGGCCCTGTTCACCTCATTGGTGGGAGAAAACTCTGTCCCCTGCGCCATCACAGCTCTGATATAGGTTTTTGTCAGGTTTATAGGTTTTGTGTTCTTAATATCCTCTTCAAGATTTTTTAAGCATTTTAATTTGAAATAAAATAATTTATTAATGAAACCTGCTCTAGGGTCCATGCGATCCGGGTGCGGAATTCATATCGCCTGGCCATTGACAGGATTCGGGCCCTGTTCACATCATTGGTGGGAGAAAACTCTGTCCCCTGCGCCTTCACAGCTCTGATATAGGTTCTTGTCTAGTTTATAGATTTTGTGTTATTAATATCCTCCAGGATTTTTTAAGCATTTTAATTTGAAATACAATAATTTATTAATGAAACCTGCTCTAGGGTCCATGCGATCCGGGTGCGGAATTCATATCGCCTAGCCATTGACAGGATTCGGGCCCTGTTCACATCATTGGTGGGAGAAAACTCTGTCCCCTGCGCCATCACAGCTCTGATATAGGTTCTTGTCTAGTTTATAGGTTTTTTGCTATTAATATCCTCCTGAAGATTTTTTAAGCATTTTAACTTGTAATACAATAATTTATTAATGAAACCAGCTCTAGGGTCGATGCGAGCCGGGTGCGAAATTCGTATCGCCTAGCCATTGACGGGATTCGGGCCCAGTTCACCTCATTGGTGGGAGAAAACTCTGTCCCCTTCGCCATCACAGCTCTGATATAGGTTCTTGTCTAGTTTATAGGTTTCGTGTTATTAATATCCTCTTCAAGATTTTTTAAGCATTTTAATTTTTTATACTATAATTTATTAATGAAACCAGCTCTAGGGTCGATGCGAGCCGGGTGCGGAATTCGTATCGCCCAGCTATTGACAGGATTCGGGCCCTGTTCACCTCATTGGTGGGAGAAAACTCTGTCCCCTGCGCAATCACAGCTCTGATATAGGTTCTTGTCTAGTTTATAGATTTTGTGTTATTAATATCCTCCTCTGGATTTTTTAAGCATTTTAATTTGTAATACAATAATTTATTAATGAAACCAGCTCTAGGGTCGATGCGAGCCGGGTGCGAAATTCGTGTCGCCCAGCCATTGAGAGGATTAGGGCCCTGTTCACCTCATTGTTGGGAGAAAACTCTGTCCTCTGCGCCATCACAGCTCTGATATAGGTTCTTGTCTAGTTTATAGGTTTTTTGCTATTAATATCCTCCTGAAGATTTTTTAAGCATTTTAATTTGTAATACAATAATTTATTAATGAAACCAGCTCTAAGGTCGATGCGAGCCTTGTGCGAAATTCGTGTCGCCCAGCCATTGACAGGATTCGGGCCCTGTTCACCTCATTGGTGGGAAAAATCTCTGTCCCCTGCGCCATCACAGCTCTGATGTATGTTCTTGTCTGGTTTATAGGTTTTGTGTTATTAATATCCTCCTCAAAATTTTTTAATCATTTAAATTTGTAATACAATAATTTATTAATGAAACCAGCTCCAGGGTCGATGCGAGCCGGGTGCGAAATTCGTGTCGCCCAGCCATTGACAGGATTCGGGCTCTGTTCACCTGATTGGTGGGAGAAGACTCTGTCCCCTGCGCCATCACAGCTCTGATATAAGTTCTTGTCTAGTTTATAGGTTTTTTGCTATTAATATCCTCCAAGATTTTTTAAGAATTTAAATTTGTAATACAATAATTTATTAATGAAACCAGCTCTAGGGTCGATGCGAGCCGGGTGCGAAATTCGTGTCGCCCAGCCATTGACAGGATTCGGGGCCCTGTTCACCTCATTGGTGGGAGAAACCTCTCACCCCAGCGCCTTCACAGCTCTGATATAGGTTCTTGCCTAGTTTATAGGTTTTGTATTATTAATATCCTCAAGATATTTTAAGCATTTTAATTTGTAATACAATAATTTATTAATGAAACCAGCTCTAAGGTTGATGCGAGCCGGGTGCGGAATTCATATCGCCCTGCCATTGACAGGATTCGGGCCCTCATTGGTGGGAGAAAACTCTGTCCCCTGCGCCATCACAGCTCTGATATAAGTTCTTGTCTAGTTTATAGGTTTTTTGCTATTAATATCCTCCTGAAGATTTTTTAAGCATTTTAATTTGTAATACAATAATTTATTAATGAAACCAGCTCTAAGGTCGATGCGAGCCGGGTGCGAAATTCGTGTCGCCCAGCCATTGACAGGATTCGGGCCCTGTTCACCTCATTGGTGGGAGAAGACTCTGTCCCCTGCGCCATCACAGCTCTGATATAAGTTCTTGTCTAGTTTATAGGTTTTTTGCTATTAATATCCTCCAAGATTTTTTAAGCATTTAAATTTGTAATACAATAATTTATTAATGAAACCAGCTCTAAGGTCGATGCGAGCCGGGTGCGGAATTCATATCGCCTTGCCATTGACAGGATTCGGGCCCTCATTGGTGGGAGAAAACTCTGTCCCCTGCGCCATCACAGCTCTGATATAGGTTCTTGTCTTGTTTATAGATTTTGTGTTATTAATATCCCCCAAGATTTTTTAAGCATTTTAATTTGTAATACAATAATTTATTAATGAAACCAGCTCTAGGGTCGACGCGAGCCGGGTGCTGAATTCGTGTCGCCCAGCCATTGACAGGATTCGGGCCCTGTTCACCTCATTGGTGGAAGAAGACTCTGTCCCCTGCGCCATCACAGCTTTGATATAAGTTCTTGTCTAGTTTAGAGGTTTTTTGCTATTAATATCCTCCACGATTTTTTAAGCATTTAAATTTGTAATACAATAAATTATTAATGAAATCAGCTCTAAGGTCGATGCGAGCCGGGTGCGGAATTCATATCGCCCTGCAATTGACAGGATTCGGGCCCTGTTCACCTCATTGGTGGGAGAAAACTCTGTCCCCTGCGCCATTACAGCTCTGATATAGGTTCTTGTCTAGTTTATAGGTTTTTTGCTATTAATATCCTCCTGAAGATTTTTTAAGCATTTTAATTTGTTATACAATAATTTATTAATGAAACCAGCTCTAAGGTCGATGCGAGCCGGTTGCGAAATTCGTGTCGCCCAGCCATTGACAGGATTCGGGCCCTGTTCACCTCATTGGTGGGAAAAATCTCTGTCCCCTGCGTCATCACAGCTCTGATGTATGTTCTTGTCTGGTTTATAGGTTTTGTGTTATTAATATCCTCCTCAAAATTTTTTAAGCATTTAAATTTGTAATACAATAATATATTAATGAAACCAGCTCTAGGGTCGATGCGAGCCGGGTGCGAAATTCGTATCGCCTAGCCATTGACGGGATTCGGGCCCAGTTCACCTCATTGGTGGGAGAAAACTCTGTCCCCTGCGCCATCACAGCTCTGATATAGGTTCTTGTCTAGTTTATAGGTTTCGTGTTATTAATATCCTCTTAGAGATTTTTTAAGCATTTTAATTTTTTATACTATAATTTATTAATGAAACCAGCTCTAGGGTCGATGCGAGCCGGGTGCGGAATTCGTATCGCCCAGCTATTTACAGGATTCGGGCCCTGTTCACCTCATTGGTGGGAGAAAACTCTGTCCCCTGCGCAATCACAGCTCTGATATAGGTTCTTGTCTAGTTTATAGATTTTGTGTTATTAATATCCTCCTCTGGATTTTTTAAGCATTTTAATTTGTAATACAATAATTTATTTATGAAACCAGCTCTAGGGTCGATGCGAGCCGGGTGCGAAATTCGTGTCGCCCAGCCATTGACAGGATTCGGGGCCCTGCTCACCTCATTGGTGGGAGAAACCTCTCACCCCAGCGCCTTCACAGCTCTGATATAGGTTCTTGTCTAGTTTATAGGTTTTGTATTATTAATATCCTCAAGATTTTTTAAGCATTTTAATTTGTAATACAATAAATTATTAATGAAATCTGCTCTAAGGTCGATGCGAGCCGGGTGCGGAATTCATATCGCCCTGCAATTGACAGGATTCGGGCCCTGTTCACCTCATTGGTGGGAGAAAACTCTGTCCCCTGCGCCATTACAGCTCTGATATAGGTTCTTGTCTAGTTTATAGGTTTTTTGCTATTAATATCCTCCTGAAGATTTTTTAAGCATTTTAATTTGTTATACAATAATTTATTAATGAAACCAGCTCTAAGGTCGATGCGAGCCGGTTGCGAAATTCGTGTCGCCCAGCCATTGACAGGATTCGGGCCCTGTTCACCTCATTGGTGGGAAAAATCTCTGTCCCCTGCGCCATCACAGCTCTGATGTATGTTCTTGTCTGGTTTATAGGTTTTGTGTTATTAATATCCTCCTCAAAATTTTTTAAGCATTTAAATTTGTAATACAATAATTTATTAATGAAACCAGCTCTAGGGTCGATGCGAGCCGGGTGCGAAATTCGTATCGCCTAGCCATTGACGGGATTCGGGCCCAGTTCACCTCATTGGTGGGAGAAAACTCTGTCCCCTGCGCCATCACAGCTCTGATATAGGTTCTTGTCTAGTTTATAGGTTTCGTGTTATTAATATCCTCTTAGAGATTTTTTAAGCATTTTAATTTTTTATACTATAATTTATTAATGAAACCAGCTCTAGGGTCGATGCGAGCCGGGTGCGGAATTCGTATCGCCCAGCTATTTACAGGATTCGGGCCCTGTTCACCTCATTGGTGGGAGAAAACTCTGTCCCCTGCGCAATCACAGCTCTGATATAGGTTCTTGTCTAGTTTATAGATTTTGTGTTATTAATATCCTCCTCTGGATTTTTTAAGCATTTTAATTTGTAATACAATAATTTATTTATGAAACCAGCTCTAGGGTCGATGCGAGCCGGGTGCGAAATTCGTGTCGCCCAGCCATTGACAGGATTCGGGGCCCTGTTCACCTCATTGGTGGGAGAAACCTCTCACCCCAGCGCCTTCACAGCTCTGATATAGGTTCTTGCCTAGTTTATAGGTTTTGTATTATTAATATCCTCAAGATATTTTAAGCATTTTAATTTGTAATACAATAATTTATTAATGAAACCAGCTCTAAGGTCGATGCGAGCCGGGTGCGGAATTCATATCGCCCTGCCATTGACAGGATTCGGGCCCTCATTGGTGGGAGAAAACTCTGTCCCCTGCGCCATCACAGCTCTGATATAGGTTCTTGTCTAGTTTATAGATTTTGTATTATTAATATCCTCTGGATTTTTTAAGCATTTTAATTTGTAATACAATAATTTATTAATGAAACCAGCTCTAGGGTCGATGCGAGCCGGGTGCGAAATTCGTGTCGCCCAGCCATTGACAGGATTCGGGGCCCTGCTCAACTCATTGGTGGGAGAAACCTCTCACCCCAGCGCCTTCACAGCTCGGATATAGGTTCTTGTCTAGTTTATAGGTTTTGTATTATTAATATCCTCAAGATTTTTTAAGCATTTTAATTTGTAATACAATATTTTATTAATGAAACCAGCTCTAGGGTCGATGCGAGCCGGGTGCGGAATTCGTGTCGCCCAGCCATTGACAGGATTCGGGCCCTGTTCACCTCATTAGAGGGAGAAAACTCTGTCCCCTGCGCCATCACAGCTTTGATATAGGTTCTTGTCTAGTTTATAGGTTTTTTGCTATTAATATCCTCCTGAAGATTTTTTAAGCATTTTAATTTGTAATACAATAATTTATTAATGAAACCTGCTCTAGGGTCGATGCGAGCCGGGTGCAGAATTCTTATCGCCCAGCCATTGACAGGATTCGGGCCCTGCTCACCTCATTGGTGGGAGAAAACTCTGTCCCCTGCGCCAACACAGCTCTGATATAGGTTTTTGTCTAGATTATAGGTTTTGTGTTATCAATATCCTCCTCAAGATTTTTAAGCATTTTAATTTGTAAGACAATAATTTATTAATGAAACCAGCTCTAGGGTCGATGCGAGCCGGGTGCGGAATTCATATCGCCCTGCATTGACAGGATTCGGGCACCGTTCACCTCATTGGTGGGAGAAAACTCTGTCCCCTGCGCAATCACAGCTCTGATATAGGTTTTTGTCTAGTTTATAGATTTTGTGTTATTAATATCCTCCTCTGGATTTTTTAAGCATTTTAATTTGTAATACAATAATTTATTAATGAAACAAGCTCTAGGGTCGATGCGAGCCGGGTGCGAAATTCGTGTCGCCCAGCCATTGACAGGATTCGGGGCCTTGTTCACCTCATTGGTGGGAGAAACCTCTCACCCCAGCGCCTTCACAGCTCTGATATAGGTTCTTGTCTAGTTTATAGGTTTTGTATTATTAATATCCTCAAGATTTTTTAAGCATTTTAATTTGTAATACAATAATTTATTAATGAAACCAGCTCTAAGGTCAATGCGAGCCGGGTGCGGAATTCCTATCGCCCTGCCATTGACAGGATTCGGGCCCTCTTCACCTCATTGGTGGGAGAAAACTCTGTCCCCTGCGCCATCACAGCTCTGACATAGGTTCTTGTCTAGTTTATAGGTTTTTTGCTATTAATATCCTCCTGAAGATTTTTTAAGCATTTTAATTTGTAATACAATAATTTATTAATGAAACCAGCTCTAAGGTCGATGCGAGCCGGGTGCGAAATTCGTGTCGCCCAGCCATTGACAGCATTCGGGGCCCTGCTCACCTCATTGGTGGGAGAAACCTCTCACCCCAGCGCCTTCACAGCTCTGATGTATGTTCTTGTCTGGTTTATAGGTTTTGTGTTATTAATATCCTTCTCAAAATTTTTTAAACATTTAAATTTGTAATACAATAAATTATTAATGAAATTAGCTCTAAGGTCGATGCGAGCCGGGTGCGGAATTCATATCGCCCTGCCATTGACAGGATTCGGGCCCTGTTCACCTCATTGGTGGGTGAAAACTCTGTCCCCTGCGCCATCACAGCTCTGATATAGGTTCTTGTCTAGTTTATAGGTTTTTTGCTATTAATATCCTCCTGAAGATTTTTTAAGCATTTTAATTTGTAATACAATAATTTATTAATGAAACCAGCTCTAAGGTCGATGCGAGCCTGGTGCGGAATTCATATCGCCCTGCCATTGACAGGATTCGGGCCCTCTTCACCTCATTGGTGGGAGAAAACTCTGTCCCCTGCGCCATCACAGCTCTGATATAGGTTCTTGTCTAGTTTATAGATTTTGTGTTATTAATATCCTCCAAGATTTTTTAAGCATTTTGATTTGTAATACAATAATTTATTAATGATACCTGCTCTAGGGTCGATGCGAGCCGGGTGCGAATTTCGTATCGCCCAGTTATTGACGGGATTCGGGCCCTGTTCACCTCATTGGTGGGAGAAAACTCTGTCCCCTGCGCCATCACAGCTCTGATATAGGTTTTTGTCAGGTTTATAGGTTTTGTGTTCTTAATATCCTCTTCAAGATTTTTTAAGCATTTTAATTTGAAATAAAATAATTTATTAATGAAACCTGCTCTAGGGTCCATGCGATCCGGGTGCGGAATTCATATCGCCTGGCCATTGACAGGATTCGGGCCCTGTTCACATCATTGGTGGGAGAAAACTCTGTCCCCTGCGCCTTCACAGCTCTGATATAGGTTCTTGTCTAGTTTATAGATTTTGTGTTATTAATATCCTCCAGGATTTTTTAAGCATTTTAATTTGAAATACAATAATTTATTAATGAAACCTGCTCTAGGGTCCATGCGATCCGGGTGCGGAATTCATATCGCCTAGCCATTGACAGGATTCGGGCCCTGTTCACATCATTGGTGGGAGAAAACTCTGTCCCCTGCGCCATCACAGCTCTGATATAGGTTCTTGTCTAGTTTATAGGTTTTTTGCTATTAATATCCTCCTGAAGATTTTTTAAGCATTTTAATTTGTAATACAATAATTTATTAATGAAACCAGCTCTAGGGTCGATGCGAGCCGGGTGCGAAATTCGTATCGCCTAGCCATT
Organism: Parasteatoda tepidariorum; assembly: GCF_982258835.1. NCBI lineage: Eukaryota > Metazoa > Arthropoda > Arachnida > Araneae > Theridiidae > Parasteatoda > Parasteatoda tepidariorum. The sequence goes on along the minus strand of NC_141757.1, from coordinate 4,468,622 downwards.
GACGGGATTCGGGCCCAGTTCACCTCATTGGTGGGAGAAAACTCTGTCCCCTGCGCCATCACAGCTCTGATATAGGTTCTTGTCTAGTTTATAGGTTTCGTGTTATTAATATCCTCTTCAAGATTTTTGTAAGCATTTTAATTTTTTATACTATAATTTATTAATGAAACCAGCTCTAGGGTCGATGCGAGCCGGGTGCGGAATTCGTATCGCCCAGCTATTGACAGGATTCGGGCCCTGTTCACCTCATTGGTGGGAGAAAACTCTGTCCCCTGCGCAATCACAGCTCTGATATAGGTTCTTGTCTAGTTTATAGATTTTGTGTTATTAATATCCTCCTCTGGATTTTTTAAGCATTTTAATTTGTAATACAATAATTTATTAATGAAACCAGCTCTAGGGTCGATGCGAGCCGGGTGCGAAATTCGTGTCGCCCAGCCATTGACAGGATTCGTGCCCTGTTCACCTCATTGTTGGGAGAAAACTCTGTCCTCTGCGCCATCACAGCTCTGATATAGGTTCTTGTCTAGTTTATAGGTTTTTTGCTATTAATATCCTCCTGAAGATTTTTTAAGCATTTTAATTTGTAATACAATAATTTATTAATGAAACCAGCTCTAAGGTCGATGCGAGCCTTGTGCGAAATTCGTGTCGCCCTGCCATTGACAGGATTCGGGCCCTGTTCACCTCATTGGTGGGAAAAATCTCTGTCCCCTGCGCCATCACAGCTCTGATGTATGTTATTGTCTGGTTTATAGGTTTTGTGTTATTAATATCCTCCTCAAAATTTTTTAATCATTTAAATTTGTAATACAATAATTTATTAATGAAACCAGCTCCAGGGTCGATGCGAGCCGGGTGCGAAATTCGTGTCGCCCAGCCATTGACAGGATTCGGGCTCTGTTCACCTGATTGGTGGGAGAAGACTCTGTCCCCTGCGCCATCACAGCTCTGATATAAGTACTTGTCTAGTTTATAGGTTTTTTGCTATTAATATCCTCCAAGATTTTTTAAGAATTTAAATTTGTAATACAATAATTTATTAATGAAACCAGCTCTAGGGTCGATGCGAGCCGGGTGCGAAATTCGTGTCGCCCAGCCATTGACAGGATTCGGGGCCCTGTTCACCTCATTGGTGGGAGAAACCTCTCACCCCAGCGCCTTCACAGCTCTGATATAGGTTCTTGCCTAGTTTATAGGTTTTGTATTATTAATATCCTCAAGATATTTTAAGCATTTTAATTTGTAATACAATAATTTATTAATGAAACCAGCTCTAAGGTTGATGCGAGCCGGGTGCGGAATTCATATCGCCCTGCCATTGACAGGATTCGGGCCCTCATTGGTGGGAGAAAACTCTGTCCCCTGCGCCATCACAGCTCTGATATAAGTTCTTGTCTAGTTTATAGGTTTTTTGCTATTAATATCCTCCTGAAGATTTTTTAAGCATTTTAATTTGTAATACAATAATTTATTAATGAAACCAGCTCTAGGGTCGACGCGAGCCGGGTGCTGAATTCGTGTCGCCCAGCCATTGACAGGATTCGGGCCCTGTTCACCTCATTGGTGGAAGAAGACTCTGTCCCCTGCGCCATCACAGCTCTGATATAAGTTCTTGTCTAGTTTATAGGTTTTTTGCTATTAATATCCTCCACGATTTTTTAAGCATTTAAATTTGTAATACAATAAATTATTAATGAAATCTGCTCTAAGGTCGATGCGAGCCGGGTGCGGAATTCATATCGCCCTGCAATTGACAGGATTCGGGCCCTGTTCACCTCATTGGTGGGAGAAAACTCTGTCCCCTGCGCCATTACAGCTCTGATATAGGTTCTTGTCTAGTTTATAGGTTTTTTGCTATTAATATCCTCCTGAAGATTTTTTAAGCATTTTAATTTGTTATACAATAATTTATTAATGAAACCAGCTCTAAGGTCGATGCGAGCCGGTTGCGAAATTCGTGTCGCCCAGCCATTGACAGGATTCGGGCCCTGTTCACCTCATTGGTGGGAAAAATCTCTGTCCCCTGCGCCATCACAGCTCTGATGTATGTTCTTGTCTGGTTTATAGGTTTTGTGTTATTAATATCCTCCTCAAAATTTTTTAAGCATTTAAATTTGTAATACAATAATTTATTAATGAAACCAGCTCTAGGGTCGATGCGAGCCGGGTGCGAAATTCGTATCGCCTAGCCATTGAAGGGATTCGGGCCCAGTTCACCTCATTGGTGGGAGAAAACTCTGTCCCCTGCGCCATCACAGCTCTGATATAGGTTCTTGTCTAGTTTATAGGTTTCGTGTTATTAATATCCTCTTAGAGATTTTTTAAGCATTTTAATTTTTTATACTATAATTTATTAATGAAACCAGCTCTAGGGTCGATGCGAGCCGGGTGCGGAATTCGTATCGCCCAGCTATTTACAGGATTCGGGCCCTGTTCACCTCATTGGTGGGAGAAAACTCTGTCCCCTGCGCAATCACAGCTCTGATATAGGTTCTTGTCTAGTTTATAGATTTTGTGTTATTAATATCCTCCTCTGGATTTTTTAAGCATTTTAATTTGTAATACAATAATTTATTTATGAAACCAGCTCTAGGGTCGATGCGAGCCGGGTGCGAAATTCGTGTCGCCCAGCCATTGACAGGATTCGGGGCCCTGTTCACCTCATTGGTGGGAGAAACCTCTCACCCCAGCGCCTTCACAGCTCTGATATAGGTTCTTGCCTAGTTTATAGGTTTTGTATTATTAATATCCTCAAGATATTTTAAGCATTTTAATTTGTAATACAATAATTTATTAATGAAACCAGCTCTAAGGTCGATGCGAGCCGGGTGCGGAATTCATATCGCCCTGCCATTGACAGGATTCGGGCCCTCATTGGTGGGAGAAAACTCTGTCCCCTGCTCCATCACAGCTCTGATATAGGTTCTTGTCTAGTTTATAGATTTTGTATTATTAATATCCTCTGGATTTTTTAAGCATTTTAATTTGTAATACAATAATTTATTAATGAAACCAGCTCTAGGGTCGATGCGAGCCGGGTGCGAAATTCGTGTCGCCCAGCCATTGACAGGATTCGGGGCCCTGCTCACCTCATTGGTGGGAGAAACCTCTCACCCCAGCGCCTTCACAGCTCTGATATAGGTTCTTGTCTAGTTTATAGGTTTTGTATTATTAATATCCTCAAGATTTTTTAAGCATTTTAATTTGTAATACAATATTTTATTAATGAAACCAGCTCTAGGGTCGATGCGAGCCGGGTGCGGAATTCGTGTCGCCCAGCCATTGACAGGATTCGGGCCCTGTTCACCTCATTAGAGGGAGAAAACTCTGTCCCCTGCGCCATCACAGCTTTGATATAGGTTCTTGTCTAGTTTATAGGTTTTTTGCTATTAATATCCTCCTGAAGATTTTTTAAGCATTTTAATTTGTAATACAATAATTTATTAATGAAACCTGCTCTAGGGTCGATGCGAGCAGGGTGCAGAATTCTTATCGCCCAGCCATTGACAGGATTCGGGCCTTGCTCACCTCATTGGTGGGAGAAAACTCTGTCCCCTGCGCCAACACAGCTCTGATATAGGTTTTTGTCTAGATTATAGGTTTTGTGTTATCAATATCCTCCTCAAGATTTTTAAGCATTTTAATTTGTAAGACAATAATTTATTAATGAAACCAGCTCTAGGGTCGATGCGAGCCGGGTGCGGAATTCATATCGCCCTGCATTGACAGGATTCGGGCACCGTTCACCTCATTGGTGGGAGAAAACTCTGTCCCCTGCGCAATCACAGCTCTGATATAGGTTTTTGTCTAGTTTATAGATTTCGTGTTATTAATATCCTCCTCTGGATTTTTTAAGCATTTTAATTTGTAATACAATAATTTATTAATGAAACAAGCTCTAGGGTCGATGCGAGCCGGGTGCGAAATTCGTGTCGCCCTGCCATTGACAGGATTCGGGGCCTTGTTCACCTCATTGGTGGGAGAAACCTCTCACCCCAGCGCCTTCACAGCTCTGATATAGGTTCTTGTCTAGTTTATAGATTTTGTGTTATTAATATCCTCCAGGATTTTTTAAGCATTTTAATTTGAAATACAATAATTTATTAATGAAACCTGCTCTAGGGTCCATGCGATCCGGGTGCGGAATTCATATCGCCTAGCCATTGACAGGATTCGGGCCCTGTTCACATCATTGGTGGGAGAAAACTCTGTCCCCTGCGCCATCACAGCTCTGATATAGGTTCTTGTCTAGTTTATAGGTTTTTTGCTATTAATATCCTCCTGAAGATTTTTTAAGCATTTTAATTTGTAATACAATAATTTATTAATGAAACCAGCTCTAGGGTCGATGCGAGCCGGGTGCGAAATTCGTATCGCCTAGCCATTGACGGGATTCGGGCCCAGTTCACCTCATTGGTGGGAGAAAACTCTGTCCCCTGCGCCATCACAGCTCTGATATAGGTTCTTGTCTAGTTTATAGGTTTCGTGTTATTAATATCCTCTTCAAGATTTTTGTAAGCATTTTAATTTTTTATACTATAATTTATTAATGAAACCAGCTCTAGGGTCGATGCGAGCCGGGTGCGGAATTCGTATCGCCCAGCTATTGACAGGATTCGGGCCCTGTTCACCTCATTGGTGGGAGAAAACTCTGTCCCCTGCGCAATCACAGCTCTGATATAGGTTCTTGTCTAGTTTATAGATTTTGTGTTATTAATATCCTCCTCTGGATTTTTTAAGCATTTTAATTTGTAATACAATAATTTATTAATGAAACCAGCTCTAGGGTCGATGCGAGCCGGGTGCGAAATTCGTGTCGCCCAGCCATTGACAGGATTCGTGCCCTGTTCACCTCATTGTTGGGAGAAAACTCTGTCCTCTGCGCCATCACAGCTCTGATATAGGTTCTTGTCTAGTTTATAGGTTTTTTGCTATTAATATCCTCCTGAAGATTTTTTAAGCATTTTAATTTGTAATACAATAATTTATTAATGAAACCAGCTCTAAGGTCGATGCGAGCCTTGTGCGAAATTCGTGTCGCCCAGCCATTGACAGGATTCGGGCCCTGTTCACCTCATTGGTGGGAAAAATCTCTGTCCCCTGCGCCATCACAGCTCTGATGTATGTTATTGTCTGGTTTATAGGTTTTGTGTTATTAATATCCTCCTCAAAATTTTTTAATCATTTAAATTTGTAATACAATAATTTATTAATGAAACCAGCTCCAGGGTCGATGCGAGCCGGGTGCGAAATTCGTGTCGCCCAGCCATTGACAGGATTCGGGCTCTGTTCACCTGATTGGTGGGAGAAGACTCTGTCCCCTGCGCCATCACAGCTCTGATATAAGTACTTGTCTAGTTTATAGGTTTTTTGCTATTAATATCCTCCAAGATTTTTTAAGAATTTAAATTTGTAATACAATAATTTATTAATGAAACCAGCTCTAGGGTCGATGCGAGCCGGGTGCGAAATTCGTGTCGCCCAGCCATTGACAGGATTCGGGGCCCTGTTCACCTCATTGGTGGGAGAAACCTCTCACCCCAGCGCCTTCACAGCTCTGATATAGGTTCTTGCCTAGTTTATAGGTTTTGTATTATTAATATCCTCAAGATATTTTAAGCATTTTAATTTGTAATACAATAATTTATTAATGAAACCAGCTCTAAGGTTGATGCGAGCCGGGTGCGGAATTCATATCGCCCTGCCATTGACAGGATTCGGGCCCTCATTGGTGGGAGAAAACTCTGTCCCCTGCGCCATCACAGCTCTGATATAAGTTCTTGTCTAGTTTATAGGTTTTTTGCTATTAATATCCTCCTGAAGATTTTTTAAGCATTTTAATTTGTAATACAATAATTTATTAATGAAACCAGCTCTAAGGTCGATGCGAGCCGGGTGCGAAATTCGTGTCGCCCAGCCATTGACAGGATTCGGGCCCTGTTCACCTCATTGGTGGGAGAAGACTCTCACCCCAGCGCCTTCACAGCTCTGATATAGGTTCTTGCCTAGTTTATAGGTTTTGTATTATTAATATCCTCAAGATATTTTAAGCATTTTAATTTGTAATACAATAATTTATTAATGAAACCAGCTCTAAGGTCGATGCGAGCCGGGTGCGGAATTCATAGCGCCCTGCCATTGACAGGATTCGGGCCCTCATTGGTGGGAGAAAACTCTGTCGCCTGCGCCATCACAGCTCTGATATAGGTTCTTGTCTTGTTTATAGATTTTGTGTTATTAATATCCTCCAAGATTTTTTAAGCATTTTAATTTGTAATACAATAATTTATTAATGAAACCAGCTCTAGGGTCGACGCGAGCCGGGTGCTGAATTCGTGTCGCCCAGCCATTGACAGGATTCGGGCCCTGTTCACCTCATTGGTGGAAGAAGACTCTGTCCCCTGCGCCATCACAGCTCTGATATAAGTTCTTGTCTAGTTTATAGGTTTTTTGCTATTAATATCCTCCACGATTTTTTAAGCATTTAAATTTGTAATACAATAAATTATTAATGAAATCTGCTCTAAGGTCGATGCGAGCCGGGTGCGGAATTCATATCGCCCTGCAATTGACAGGATTCGGGCCCTGTTCACCTCATTGGTGGGAGAAAACTCTGTCCCCTGCGCCATTACAGCTCTGATATAGGTTCTTGTCTAGTTTATAGGTTTTTTGCTATTAATATCCTCCTGAAGATTTTTTAAGCATTTTAATTTGTTATACAATAATTTATTAATGAAACCAGCTCTAAGGTCGATGCGAGCCGGTTGCGAAATTCGTGTCGCCCAGCCATTGACAGGATTCGGGCCCTGTTCACCTCATTGGTGGGAAAAATCTCTGTCCCCTGCGCCATCACAGCTCTGATGTATGTTCTTGTCTGGTTTATAGGTTTTGTGTTATTAATATCCTCCTCAAAATTTTTTAAGCATTTAAATTTGTAATACAATAATTTATTAATGAAACCAGCTCTAGGGTCGATGCGAGCCGGGTGCGAAATTCGTATCGCCTAGCCATTGACGGGATTCGGGCCCAGTTCACCTCATTGGTGGGAGAAAACTCTGTCCCCTGCGCCATCACAGCTCTGATATAGGTTCTTGTCTAGTTTATAGGTTTCGTGTTATTAATATCCTCTTAGAGATTTTTTAAGCATTTTAATTTTTTATACTATAATTTATTAATGAAACCAGCTCTAGGGTCGATGCGAGCCGGGTGCGGAATTCGTATCGCCCAGCTATTTACAGGATTCGGGCCCTGTTCACCTCATTGGTGGGAGAAAACTCTGTCCCCTGCGCAATCACAGCTCTGATATAGGTTCTTGTCTAGTTTATAGATTTTGTGTTATTAATATCCTCCTCTGGATTTTTTAAGCATTTTAATTTGTAATACAATAATTTATTTATGAAACCAGCTCTAGGGTCGATGCGAGCCGGGTGCGAAATTCGTGTCGCCCAGCCATTGACAGGATTCGGGGCCCTGTTCACCTCATTGGTGGGAGAAACCTCTCACCCCAGCGCCTTCACAGCTCTGATATAGGTTCTTGCCTAGTTTATAGGTTTTGTATTATTAATATCCTCAAGATATTTTAAGCATTTTAATTTGTAATACAATAATTTATTAATGAAACCAGCTCTAAGGTCGATGCGAGCCGGGTGCGGAATTCATATCGCCCTGCCATTGACAGGATTCGGGCCCTCATTGGTGGGAGAAAACTCTGTCCCCTGCTCCATCACAGCTCTGATATAGGTTCTTGTCTAGTTTATAGATTTTGTATTATTAATATCCTCTGGATTTTTTAAGCATTTTAATTTGTAATACAATAATTTATTAATGAAACCAGCTCTAGGGTCGATGCGAGCCGGGTGCGAAATTCGTGTCGCCCAGCCATTGACAGGATTCGGGGCCCTGCTCACCTCATTGGTGGGAGAAACCTCTCACCCCAGCGCCTTCACAGCTCTGATATAGGTTCTTGTCTAGTTTATAGGTTTTGTATTATTAATATCCTCAAGATTTTTTAAGCATTTTAATTTGTAATACAATATTTTATTAATGAAACCAGCTCTAGGGTCGATGCGAGCCGGGTGCGGAATTCGTGTCGCCCAGCCATTGACAGGATTCGGGCCCTGTTCACCTCATTAGAGGGAGAAAACTCTGTCCCCTGCGCCATCACAGCTTTGATATAGGTTCTTGTCTAGTTTATAGGTTTTTTGCTATTAATATCCTCCTGAAGATTTTTTAAGCATTTTAATTTGTAATACAATAATTTATTAATGAAACCTGCTCTAGGGTCGATGCGAGCCGGGTGCAGAATTCTTATCGCCCAGCCATTGACAGGATTCGGGCCTTGCTCACCTCATTGGTGGGAGAAAACTCTGTCCCCTGCGCCAACACAGCTCTGATATAGGTTTTTGTCTAGATTATAGGTTTTGTGTTATCAATATCCTCCTCAAGATTTTTAAGCATTTTAATTTGTAAGACAATAATTTATTAATGAAACCAGCTCTAGGGTCGATGCGAGCCGGGTGCGGAATTCATATCGCCCTGCATTGACAGGATTCGGGCACCGTTCACCTCATTGGTGGGAGAAAACTCTGTCCCCTGCGCAATCACAGCTCTGATATAGGTTTTTGTCTAGTTTATAGATTTTGTGTTATTAATATCCTCCTCTGGATTTTTTAAGCATTTTAATTTGTAATACAATAATTTATTAATGAAACAAGCTCTAGGGTCGATGCGAGCCGGGTGCGAAATTCGTGTCGCCCAGCCATTGACAGGATTCGGGGCCTTGTTCACCTCATTGGTGGGAGAAACCTCTCACCCCAGCGCCTTCACAGCTCTGATATAGGTTCTTGTCTAGTTTATAGGTTTTGTATTATTAATATCCTCAAGATTTTTTAAGCATTTTAATTTGTAATACAATAATTTATTAATGAAACCAGCTCTAAGGTCAATGCGAGCCGGGTGCGGAATTCATATCGCCCTGCCATTGACAGGATTCGGGCCCTCTTCACCTCATTGGTGGGAGAAAACTCTGTCCCCTGCGCCATCACAGCTCTGACATAGGTTCTTGTCTAGTTTATAGGTTTTTTGCTATTAATATCCTCCTGAAGATTTTTTAAGCATTTTAATTTGTAATACAATAATTTATTAATGAAACCAGCTCTAAGGTCGATGCGAGCCGGGTGCGAAATTCGTGTCGCCCAGCCATTGACAGCATTCGGGGCCCTGCTCACCTCATTGGTGGGAGAAACCTCTCACCCCAGCGCCTTCACAGCTCTGATGTATGTTCTTGTCTGATTTATAGGTTTTGTGTTATTAATATCCTTCTCAAAATTTTTTAAGCATTTAAATTTGTAATACAATAAATTATTAATGAAATTAGCTCTAAGGTCGATGCGAGCCGGGTGCGGAATTCATATCGCCCTGCCATTGACAGGATTCGGGCCCTGTTCACCTCATTGGTGGGAGAAAACTCTGTCCCCTGCGCCATCACAGCTCTGATATAGGTTCTTGTCTAGTTTATAGGTTTTTTGCTATTAATATCCTCCTGAAGATTTTTTAAGCATTTTAATTTGTAATACAATAATTTATTAATGAAACCAGCTCTAAGGTCGATGCGAGCCTGGTGCGGAATTCATATCGCCCTGCCATTGACAGGATTCGGGCCCTCTTCACCTCATTGGTGGGAGAAAACTCTGTCCCCTGCGCCATCACAGCTCTGATATAGGTTCTTGTCTAGTTTATAGATTTTGTGTTATTAATATCCTCCAAGATTTTTTAAGCATTTTGATTTGTAATACAATAATTTATTAATGATACCTGCTCTAGGGTCGATGCGAGCCGGGTGCGAATTTCGTATCGCCCAGCTATTGACGGGATTCGGGCCCTGTTCACCTCATTGGTGGGAGAAAACTCTGTCCCCTGCGCCATCACAGCTCTGATATAGGTTTTTGTCAGGTTTATAGGTTTTGTGTTCTTAATATCCTCTTCAAGATTTTTTAAGCATTTTAATTTGAAATAAAATAATTTATTAATGAAACCTGCTCTAGGGTCCATGCGATCCGGGTGCGGAATTCATATCGCCTGGCCATTGACAGGATTCGGGCCCTGTTCACATCATTGGTGGGAGAAAACTCTGTCCCCTGCGCCTTCACAGCTCTGATATAGGTTCTTGTCTAGTTTATAGATTTTGTGTTATTAATATCCTCCAGGATTTTTTAAGCATTTTAATTTGAAATACAATAATTTATTAATGAAACCTGCTCTAGGGTCCATGCGATCCGGGTGCGGAATTCATATCGCCCAGCCATTGACAGGATTCGGGCCCTGTTCACATCATTGGTGGGAGAAAACTCTGTCCCCTGCGCCATCACAGCTCTGATATAGGTTCTTGTCTAGTTTATAGGTTTTGTGTTATTAATATCCTCCTCAAGATTTTTTTAACCATTTTAATTTGTAATGCAATAATTTATTAATGAAAGCCAACACTAGGGTCGATGCGAACCGAGTGCGGAATTCATATCGCCCAGCCATTGACAGGATTCGGGCCCTGTTCACCTCATTGGTGGGAGAAAACTCTGTGCCACGCACCATCACAGCTCTGATATAGGTTTTTGTCTAGTTTATAGGTTTTGTGTCCTTAATATCCTCCTCACGATTTTTTAAGCATTTTAATTTGTAATACAATAATTTATTAATGAAACCAGCTCTAGGGTCGATGCGAGCCGGGTGCGGAATTCGTATCGCCCAGCTATTGACAGGATTCGGGCCTTGTTCACCTCATTGGTGGGAGAAAACTCTGTCCCCTGCGCCTTCACAGCTCTGATATAGGCTCTGGTCTAGTTCATAGATTTTGTGTTATTAATATCCTCTTCAAGATTTTTTAAGCATTTTAATTTGTAATACAATAATTTATTAATGAAGCCAGCTCTAGGGTCGATGCGTGCCGGGTGCGGAATTTGTATCGCCTAGCAATTGACAGGATTTGGGCCCGGTTCACCTCATTGGTGAGAGAAAACTCTGTGCCCTGCGCCATCACAGCTCTGATATAGGTTTTTGTCTAGTTTATAGATTTTGTGTTATTAATATCCTCTTCAAGTTTTTTTAAGCATTTTAAATTGTAATACAATAATTTATTAATGAAACCAGCTCTAGGGTCGATGCGAGCCGGGTGCGGAATTCGTATCGCCCAGCTATTGACTGGATTCGGGCCTTGTTCACCTCATTGGTGGGAGAAAACTCTGTCCCCTGCTCCATCACAGCTCTGATATAGGTTCTTGTCTAGTTTATAGATTTCGTGTTATTAATATCCTCTTCAAGATTTTTTAAGCATTTTAAATTGAAATACAATAATTTATTAATGAAACCAGCTCTAGGGTGGATGCGAGCCGGGTGCGGAATTCATATCGCCCTGCCATTGACAGGATTCGGGCCCTGTTCACCTCATTGGTGGGAGAAAACTCTGTCCCCTGCGCCATCACAGCTCTGATATAGGTTCTTGTCTAGTTTATAGATTTTGTGTTATTAATATCCTCTTCAAGATTTTTTGAGCATTTTAATTTGTAATACAATAATTTATTAATGAAACTAGCTCTAGGGTCGATGCGAGCCGGGTGCGGAATTCGTATCGCCCAGCTATTGACAGGATTCGGGTCTTGTTCACCTCATTGGTGGGAGAAAACTCTGTCCCCTGCGCCTTCACAGCTCTGATATAGGCTCTTGTCTAGTTTATAGATTTTGTGTTATTAATATCCTCTTCAAGATTTTTTAAGCATTTTAATTTGTAATACAATAATTTATTAATGAAGCCAGCTCTAGGGTCGATGCGAGCCGGGTGCGGAATTCGTATCGCCTAGCAATTGACAGGATTTGGGCCCGGTTCACCTCATTGGTGGGAGAAAACTCTGTGTCTTGCGCCATCACAGCTCTGATATAGGTTCTTGTCTAGTTTATAGATTTTGTGTTATTAATATCCTCTTCAAGATTTTTTAAGCATTTTAAATTGTAATACAATAATTTATTAATGAAACCAGCTCTAGGGTCGATGCGAGCCGGGTGCGGAATTCGTATCGCCCAGCTATTGACGGGATTCGGTCCCTGTTCACCTCATTGGTGGGAGAAAACTCTGTCTCCTGCGCCATCACAGCTCTGATATAGGTTCTTGTCTAGTTTATAGATTTTGTGTTATTAATATCCTCTTCCAGATTTTTTAAGCATTTTAATTTGTAATACTATAATTTATTAATGAAACCAGCTCTAGGGTCGATGCGACCCGGGTGCGGAATTCGTATCGCGCAGCTATTCAGAGGATTCGGGCCTTGTTCACCTCATGGGTGGGAGAAAACTCTGTCCCCTGCGCCATCACAGCTCTGATATAGGTTCTTGTCTAGTTTATAGATTTTGTGTGATTAATATCCTCCTCAAGATTTTTTAAGCATTTTAATTTGTAATTCATCAATTTATTAATGAAACCAGCTCTAGGGTCGATGCGAGCCGGGTTCGAAATTCGTATCGTCCAGCCATTGACAGGATTCGGGCCCTGTTCACCTCATTGCTGGGAGGAAACTCTGTCCCCTGCGCCATCACAGCTCTGATATAGGTTCTTCTCTAGTTATAGGTTTTGTGTTATCAATATCCTCCTCAAGATTTTTTAAGCATTTTAATTTGTAATACAATAATTTATTAATGAAACCAACTCTTAGGTCTATGCGAGCCGGGTGCGGAATTCATATCGACTAGTCATCATCTGTATTTGAAATCGGCTCACCTCATTGAAAGCTGATCGCTCTATTCCTTCAGCCATCATGTCATTAAAACAATGTCTTACATATTGCCTTGAAATATACCAATTGTGCATTTTAGTTTTTATTATTTTTTTACTAGTATCATATTAAAACACGCCATGAATATCTGAAACTCTGAGTGACAATTAAGTATAAAACTATACTTTGCAAGGTCTTAAATTTGGTAATGTGTAAAAGACAACATAGTGAAAAAATACTTAATTGATCAGATCTTAGGTTCCCTATCTGTAACTTAGCAAAACAAAAAATTTCAAAGCTCTTTTAAAAAAAAAGTATTTAAGTTCTTTTTTGCAAATTGTTCAATACTTTATATATACATTTTTTCATTCTGTTAAGCGTTTTTAACTAATTATCCCACATCAACGTGACTAATTTATTTCGTCGATATAATTGTTCCTTACTATAAGGTCTAAAATTTTTAACAAAAAAGAGCTCAAGAGCTCTTTCTTTAAAAAAAAAAAAAAGATAAATGTTTACTAATTCTGAAATAGATCTTAATTGGTTTCAAAAAGATTAAAATACCGTCTTCCAAAATATTTACAAAAATTGAAGTATCTCGGAAGTTCTGTTTTTATATTTTCTTTTTACGCCACATTACGAAAATAAACAAATTTTAATTTGATCTTTAAATCAAGTAACTAAAATTTGCAATGTCTAATTCTTTTCAAAATAACTTTGTTCAAGAAAATTTTTAGCTGCTTTAAATAAAAATTAGGTGACCGCAAATATAGTATTTTCAATGTGAGGCCAAATTCATAAACTTAGCGAATAAGGTAAAATGTATTAATTTTAAACTTGCGTAATTTTTTTTAAATAATTCCTTCCTTGAAATGTTTGACACCTCTTTTCAGATATAAGTAGTTGGGATAAAAATTGTACTGAAGCAGCTAAAAAATTATCAAGAAGAATAACGTTTAAAAAAAGTATGATAGTTGTAGTTCATTTACGTCGCTCTAGAGCTGCACAATGAGCTATTGGCGACGGTCTGAGAGTTATCTCAAAAAAAAAAATTATGATAATAGAATATAAACTTGTCAAATCTAATATTTTTAATGATAAAACTTTTTAATGGGTATTTTGCATTATTAGTGTCATCCATCTATTAAGATTCAACTCTCTCCCATTTCGAATAAATTATGAATTTCTAATTTGTATGATTTGGAAAGTTCTGAATAAAATGCGTGTCATCTTCACGAATCTCTCATGGTGCGAAGCGTTTTTAAAAAGCACTTAAAGGTGCTTATTTCTGATTTTTGTTTTCTGAAAGCCCTTATAGATAATTTATTTTATTGGGTGTTCTTAAAAAATTGCTTCATTTTCTCTTTTCGAAAATGAAATTATTTTTTCTTTATCCAGTTCGAATTTTGCCACGCGTTACGCAAAAGCATGCTTTTCACATAGTTTTCTTCGTCAACGTTTTCTCAATTCTGTCAACCACAATATATTTCGGTGTACTATCAGTCCGTAGCGTATGAAAGCGCCAATCATTTTACATATTTCATGAAATACTTCACGCTGGGTTCGGGGTAATTCTTGCACTCTCATTTCAAATCAAATTCAATTAAAAGGAAATTGCATTCATAACTTCCATCATATTCGAAAAGAAGACAACATATTCGTCAATGTTTAAGCAAACAAAAAATCGATAATTTTCGTGCAGAAAATGTTTGAGGCCTTCTAATCACATTTTTAAAAAAAATAAGAACTTTCATTGCGAAAAAAAAATGGTCGATATAAGTAAATTAAAATAATTTTTCTGCTGAAAGCATTTAAAATCTTCACGTAGACTTACCAAAAATAGGTTGAAAAATTTTAATAAATGAATTGTAAATAATAATGTAAACTGTAACGTCCTGATAGGAAATGATATTTTCTAATAATGATAATAAAACCATTTCGAGATTAATCCCCTGTAGTATTAAATAAATAAACGTTATATTGAAATGACTGAATAATAAATAGTATATTATCTATTTAAAATAAAACAGTTACTAAATAAATCTCAATGTAGCGAAAATTTAAATGTATTGAACAGCGCGTAAACCTTGCCCAAAATGCAGCAAAAAAAATAAACTAAATGTTTCTGTTTTGTTTATAAATAGTTCAGTAGAATTTTTTGTCGTATCTTCGAATATGATTTAATTTTGCGTGAAAAAAGATGAAATTAGTGAATTATTGATGCAAACGTTATATTGAAGCGTCTAAGTAATAAATGATTCGCAATCAAAATAAATTGAGCAAATAAAAATATGTAAGTACAAAGTAAAGTAAAACGTAAAAATAAAAATTGCGCACAGTAATGCATAAAGTGAAGCGAAAATATAAGGTGTAAAAAGTAAAATATTTAATGAAGTAGAATATGAGTTTAGTACAATGAAGTAAAAAAAAAAGCGTAAAATGAAACGAAACATAAAATATTAAGCAGAAATTATAGCAGAGAATAAAGAGTAGTAAAATGTGAACTATCAGGAAAAGTTAAAGCGTTTAAAATATGAAGTATAATGTAAAGTGGTACGTAAAAAGTGAGGTAAAGTGAAGCAAAAAGTAAATTTTTTTTTAAAAAAGCGTAAGTAAAAAATACGGAGTTAAATAAACATGAAGTAAAAATCGGAAAATACAAAAAGGGAAGTATATAAAAAAAATCAATCATAGTAGAAAGCATAGCTTAATAAAATGGGTAAAACATTAAGAAACGTGTAAAGCAAATTATTCCCCTTGAATTAAAGGTAAATTCAAGGGAAGAGTATATACAGTAAAGTGTCAAATAAAGCATCAACTATAAAATTGAATATCGAATAATATAAAGCAAAAAATATAAAAAACTATCATGTAGAGAATAAAATAAAGCTTGAAGTATAAAACAATGCTTAAAGTAAAAATTATATTAAAATGTAAAATATAGTAAAGTAAAGAAGACTCTAAAATATAATGTAGTAAAAAATACAGCATATATTAAAGTACTGTATGAAATAGAAGCGTCAAGTAAACAAAGCATAAATAAAAGTATGAAGTAAAATAGAATGTGAAGTATAAATTAAATTATAAAATGCAAAGTAAACAACTAGTAAAGTAAAAAGTGGAAAGCATAATGTAAAAATTGTATAAACTAAAAAGTAAGCGTAGAATTAAATGTAAAATAAAATGCGTGTCAAGTGGAAATTAGAAGGTTAAGTAAAACGTGAAGTATAAATTACAGTGTAAGATAAAAAGTAAAGCATAAAACATAAAGTGAAGCTTAATGTAAAATAACCAAATCTCATCTTTTACTTAAGTAAGAAAGTAACAACGCACTATAATTTTGGCTCTTACTGAAGTAATCTAATTTATAGAATTCAAATAAACAAGGTAACTTTTCAAAAATTTAAATTAGTAGATATTTCAATTCATTTTAGTGAAGAGTATTCATTATTTCTGTTTTTCTGTTAAAAATCTTGATCTATGAAACACGTAACAGCAATTGTTGGCCAACTTTTATTTTAAATTTGTTAATTAAGTCATTTTAATTGCTATTTTTTAAAAGAAAAATTTAAAAAAAATAATGTGATTTAAATGTCTTACGCAGGCGTGGCTCATATCCCATCTGCCACTTGTCAGAAAGAGAAAAAAAAATCACAAACCCCTACCTCCTTTATGTCCTTGCATAATGCTTGAAAGATCCCTATAATGTGACATAAGTATTAATGTAATAATAATAAATATGTGATGTTTTTTCAGCTTTCGAAAACTTCATGAAGTACAAATTCAACGATGATTCGACATCTTAGCTTTTTAGAGGTAAGTAATATAAAAGAATGTTTAATAATTTTCATGTTCATATGAACCAACATTTATATAAATTTTCAAGAAAACAAAGAGCTATATAAATAAAGACATCAAAACTCATTTCGTATACTAAAAAGAATTTGCGTCCAAAACTTAGCCTAGACGACAACTTATATGTCAAAAACTCAAACAATAAAACAATTGTTTTGGTTCAGCAAATTTTTGTAGACCTTCCAATCAAGTTAAATCAATTTAAAAAAAGGGAAGGGCTACGCAAAAAATTTACGCAATTCGGGCCCTGTTCACCTCATTGGTGGGAGAAAACTCTGTCCCCTGCGCCATCACAGCTCTGATATAGGTTCTTGTCTAGTTTATAGGTTTTTTGCTATTAATATCCTCCTGAAGATTTTTTAAGCATTTTAATTTGTAATACAATAATTTATTAATGAAACCAGCTCTAAGGTCGATGCGAGCCTGGTGCGGAATTCATATCGCCCTGCCATTGACAGGATTCGGGCCCTCTTCACCTCATTGGTGGGAGAAAACTCTGTCCCCTGCGCCATCACAGCTCTGATATAGGTTCTTGCCTAGTTTATAGGTTTTGTATTATTAATATCCTCAAGATATTTTAAGCATTTTAATTTGTAATACAATAATTTATTAATGAAACCAGCTCTAAGGTCGATGCGAGACGGGTGCGGAATTCATAGCGCCCTGCCATTGACAGGATTCGGGCCCTCATTGGTGGGAGAAAACTCTGTCGCCTGCGCCATCACAGCTCTGATATAGGTTCTTGTCTAGTTTATAGGTTTTGTGTTATTAATATCCTCAAGATTTTTTAAGCATTTAAATTTGTAATAAAATAATTTATTAATGAAACCAGCTCTAGGGTCGATGCGAGCCGGGTGCGGAATTCGTATCGCCCAGCTATTGACAGGATTCGGGTCTTGTTCACCTCATTGGTGGGAGAAAACTCTGTCCCCTGCGCCTTCACAGCTCTGATATAGGCTCTTGTCTAGTTTATAGATTTTGTGTTATTAATATCCTCTTCAAGATTTTTTAAGCATTTTAATTTGTAATACAATAATTTATTAATGAAGCCAGCTCTAGGGTCGATGCGAGCCGGGTGCGGAATTCGTATCGCCTAGCAATTGACAGGATTTGGGCCCGGTTCACCTCATTGGTGGGAGAAAACTCTGTGTCTTGCGCCATCACAGCTCTGATATAGGTTCTTGTCTAGTTTATAGATTTTGTGTTATTAATATCCTCTTCAAGATTTTTTAAGCATTTTAAATTGTAATACAATAATTTATTAATGAAACCAGCTCTAGGGTCGATGCGAGCCGGGTGCGGAATTCGTATCGCCCAGCTATTGACAGGATTCGGGCCCTGTTCACCTCATTGGTGGGAGAAAACTCTGTCCCCTGCGCAATCACAGCTCTGATATAGGTTCTTGTCTAGTTTATAGATTTTGTGTTATTAATATCCTCCTCTGGATTTTTTAAGCATTTTAATTTGTAATACAATAATTTATTAATGAAACCAGCTCTATTGTCGATGCGAGCCGGGTGCGAAATTCGTGTCGCCCAGCCATTGACAGGACTCGGGGCCCTGTTCACCTCATTGGAGGGAGAAACCTCTCACCCCAGCGCCTTCACAGCTCTGATATAGGTTCTTGCCTAGTTTATAGGTTTTGTATTATTAATATCCTCAAGATATTTTAAGCATTTTAATTTGTAATACAATAATTTATTAATGAAACCAGCTCTAAGGTCGATGCGAGCCGGGTGCGGAATTCATAGCGCCCTGCCATTGACAGGATTCGGGCCCTCATTGGTGGGAGAAAACTCTGTCGCCTGCGCCATCACAGCTCTGATATAGGTTCTTGTCTAGTTTATAGGTTTTGTGTTATTAATATCCTCAAGATTTTTTAAGCATTTAAATTTGTAATACAATAATTTTTTAATGAAACAGGCTCTAAGTTCGATGCGAGCCGGGTGCGGAATTCATATCGCCCTGCCATTGACAGGATTCGGGCCCTGTTCACCTCATTGGTGGGAGAAAACTCTGTCCCCTGCGCAATCACAGCTCTGATATAGGTTCTTGTCTAGTTTATAGATTTTGTGTTATTAATATCCTCCTGGATTTTTTAAGCATTTTAATTTGTAATACAATAATTTATTAATGAAACCAGCTCTAGGGTCGAAGCGAGCCGGGTGCGAAATTCGTGTCGCCCAGCCATTGACAGGATTCGGGGCCCTGCTCACCTCATTAGTGGGAGAAACCTCTCACCCCAGCGCCTTCACAACTCTGATATAAGTTCTTGTCTAGTTTATAGGTTTTGTATTATTAATATCCTTAAGATTTTTCAAGCATTTAAATTTGTAATACAATATTTTATTAATGAAACCAGCTCTAGGGTCGATGCGAGCCGGGTGCGGAATTCGTGTCGCCCAGCCATTGACAGGATTCGGGCCCTGTTCACCTCATTGGTGTTAGAAAACTCTGTCCCCTGCGCCATCACAGCTCTGATATAGGTTCTTGTCTAGTTTATAGGTTTTGTGTTATTAATATCCTCCTGAAGATTTTTTAAGCATTTTAATTTGTAATACAATAATTTATTAATGAAACCAGCTCTAAGGTCGATGCGAGCCGGGTGCGAAATTCGTGTCGCCCAGCCATTGACAGGATTCGGGCCCTGTTCACCTCATTGGTGGGAAAAATCTCTGTCCCCTGCGCCATCACAGCTCTGATGTATGTTCTTGTCTGGTTTATAGGTTTTGTGTTATTAATATTCTCCTCAAAATTTTTTAATCATTTAAATTTGTAATACAATAATTTATTAATGAAACCAGCTCTAGGGTCGATGCGAGCCGGGTGCGAAATTCGTATCGCCTAGCCATTGACGGGATTCGGGCCCAGTTCACCTCATTGGTGAGAGAAAACTCTGTCCCCTGCGCCATCACAGCTCTGATATAGGTTCTTGTCTAGTTTATAGGTTTCGTGTTATTAATATCCTCTTCAAGATTTTTTAAGCATTTTAATTTTTTATACTATAATTTATTAATGAAACCAGCTCTAGGGTCGATGCGAGCCGGGTGCGGAATTCGTATCGCCCAGCTATTGACAGGATTCGGGCCCTGTTCACCTCATTGGTGGGAGAAAACTCTGTCCCCTGCGCAATCACAGCTCTGATATAGGTTCTTGTCTAGTTTATAGATTTTGTGTTATTAATATCCTCCTCTGGGTTTTTTAAGCATTTTAATTTGTAATACAATAATTTATTAATGAAACCAGCTCTAGGGTCGATGCGAGCCGGGTGCGAAATTCGTGTCGCCCAGCCATTGACAGGATTCGGGCCCTGTTCACCTCATTGGTGGGAGAAAACTCTGTCCCCTGCGCCATCACAGCTCTGATATAGGTTCTTGTCTAGTTTATAGGTTTTTTGCTATTAATATCCTCCTGAAGATTTTTTAAGCATTTTAATTTGTAATACAATAATTTATTAATGAAACCAACTCTAAGGTCGATGCGAGCCGGGTGCGAAATTCGTGTCGCCCAGCCATTGACAGGATTCGGGCCCTGTTCACCGGATTGGTGGGAGAAGACTCTGTCCCCTGCGCCATCACAGCTCTGATATAAGTTCTTGTCTAGTTTATAGGTTTTTTGCTATTAATATCCTCAAGATATTTTAAGCATTTTAATTTGTAATACAATAATTTATTAATGAAACCAGCTCTAAGGTTGATGCGAGCCGGGTGCGGAATTCATATCGCCCTGCCATTGACAGGATTCGGGCCCTCATTGGTGGGAGAAAACTCTGTCCCCTGCGCCATCACAGCTCTGATATAAGTTCTTGTCTAGTTTATAGGTTTTTTGCTATTAATATCCTCCTGAAGATTTTTTAAGCATTTTAATTTGTAATACAATAATTTATTAATGAAACCAGCTCTAAGGTCGATGCGAGCCGGGTGCGAAATTTGTGTCGCCCAGCCATTGACAGGATTCGGGCCCTGTTCACCTCATTGGTGGGAAAAATCTCTGTCCCCTGCGCCATCACAGCTCTGATATAGGTTCTTGTCTAGTTTATAGGTTTCGTGTTATTAATATCCTCTTCAAGATTTTTTAAGCATTTTAATTTGTAATACAATAATTTATTAATGAAACCAGCTCTAGGGTCGATGCGAGCCGGGTGCGAAATTCGTGTCGCCCAGCCATTGACAGGATTCGGGGCCCTGTTCACCTCATTGGAGGGAGAAACCTCTCACCCCAGCGCCTTCACAGCTCTGATATAGGTTCTTGCCTAGTTTATAGGTTTTGTATTATTAATATCCTCAAGATATTTTAAGCATTTTAATTTGTAATACAATAATTTATTAATGAAACCAGCTCTAAGGTCGAGGCGAGCCGGGTGCGGAATTCATAAGGCCCTGCCATTGACAGGATTCGGGCCCTCATTGGTGGGAGAAAACTCTGTCGCCTGCGCCATCACAGCTCTGATATAGGTTCTTGTCTAGTTTATAGGTTTTGTGTTATTAATATCCTCAAGATTTTTTAAGCATTTAAATTTGTAATACAATAATTTATTAATGAAACCAGCTCTAAGGTCGAGGCGAGCCGGGTGCGGAATTCATAAGGCCCTGCCATTGACAGGATTCGGGCCCTCATTGGTGGTAGAAAACTCTGTCCCCTGCGCCTTCACAGCTCTGATATAGGCTCTTGTCTAGTTTATAGATTTTGTGTTATTAATATCCTCTTCAAGATTTTTTAAGCATTTTAATTTGTAATACAATAATTTATTAATGAAGCCAGCTCTAGGGTCGATGCGAGCCGGGTGCGGAATTCGTATCGCCTAGCAATTGACAGGATTTGGGCCCGGTTCACCTCATTGGTGGGAGAAAACTCTGTGTCTTGCGCCATCACAGCTCTGATATAGGTTCTTGTCTAGTTTATAGATTTTGTGTTATTAATATCCTCTTCAAGATTTTTTAAGCATTTTAAATTGTAATACAATAATTTATTAATGAAACCAGCTCTAGGGTCGATGCGAGCCGGGTGCGGAATTCGTATCGCCCAGCTATTGACAGGATTCGGGCCCTGTTCACCTCATTGGTGGGAGAAAACTCTGTCCCCTGCGCAATCACAGCTCTGATATAGGTTCTTGTCTAGTTTATAGATTTTGTGTTATTAATATCCTCCTCTGGATTTTTTAAGCATTTTAATTTGTAATACAATAATTTATTAATGAAACCAGCTCTAGGGTCGATGCGAGCCGGGTGCGAAATTCGTGTCGCCCAGCCATTGACAGGACTCGGGGCCCTGTTCACCTCATTGGAGGGAGAAACCTCTCACCCCAGCGCCTTCACAGCTCTAATATAGGTTCTTGCCTAGTTTATAGGTTTTGTATTATTAATATCCTCAAGATATTTTAAGCATTTTAATTTGTAATACAATAATTTATTAATGAAACCAGCTTTAAGGTCGATGCGAGCCGGGTGCGGAATTCATAGCGCCCTGCCATTGACAGGATTCGGGCCCTCATTGGTGGGAGAAAACTCTGTCGCCTGCGCCATCACAGCTCTGATATAGGTTCTTGTCTAGTTTATAGGTTTTGTGTTATTAATATCCTCAAGATTTTTTAAGCATTTAAATTTGTAATACAATAATTTTTTAATGAAACAGGCTCTAAGGTCGATGCGAGCCGGGTGCGGAATTCATATCGCCCTGCCATTGACAGGATTCGGGCCCTGTTCACCTCATTGGTGGGAGAAAACTCTGTCCCCTGCGCAATCACAGCTCTGATATAGGTTCTTGTCTAGTTTATAGATTTTGTGTTATTAATATCCTCCTGGATTTTTTAAGCATTTTAATTTGTAATACAATAATTTATTAATGAAACCAGCTCTAGGGTCGAAGCGAGCCGGGTGCGAAATTCGTGTCGCCCAGCCATTGACAGGATTCGGGGCCCTGCTCACCTCATTGGTGGGAGAAACCTCTCACCCCAGCGTCTTCACAACTCTGATATAAGTTCTTGTCTAGTTTATAGGTTTTGTATTATTAATATCCTTAAGATTTTTCAAGCATTTAAATTTGTAATACAATATTTTATTAATGAAACCAGCTCTAGGGTCGATGCGAGCCGGGTGCGGAATTCGTGTCGCCCAGCCATTGACAGGATTCGGGCCCTGTTCACCTCATTGGTGTTAGAAAACTCTGTCCCCTGCGCCATCACAGCTCTGATATAGGTTCTTGTCTAGTTTATAGGTTTTGTGTTATTAATATCCTCCTGAAGATTTTTTAAGCATTTTAATTTGTAATACAATAATTTATTAATGAAACCAGCTCTAAGGTCGATGCGAGCCGGGTGCGAAATTCGTGTCGCCCAGCCATTGACAGGATTCGGGCCCTGTTCACCTCATTGGTGGGAAAAATCTCTGTCCCCTGCGCCATCACAGCTCTGATGTATGTTCTTGTCTGGTTTATAGGTTTTGTGTTATTAATATTCTCCTCAAAATTTTTTAATCATTTAAATTTGTAATACAATAATTTATTAATGAAACCAGCTCTAGGGTCGATGCGAGCCGGGTGCGAAATTCGTATCGCCTAGCCATTGACGGGATTCGGGCCCAGTTCACCTCATTGGTGAGAGAAAACTCTGTCCCCTGCGCCATCACAGCTCTGATATAGGTTCTTGTCTAGTTTATAGGTTTCGTGTTATTAATATCCTCTTCAAGATTTTTTAAGCATTTTAATTTTTTATACTATAATTTATTAATGAAACCAGCTCTAGGGTCGATGCGAGCCGGGTGCGGAATTCGTATCGCCCAGCTATTGACAGGATTCGGGCCCTGTTCACCTCATTGGTGGGAGAAAACTCTGTCCCCTGCGCAATCACAGCTCTGATATAGGTTCTTGTCTAGTTTATAGATTTTGTGTTATTAATATCCTCCTCTGGATTTTTTAAGCATTTTAATTTGTAATACAATAATTTATTAATGAAACCAGCTCTAGGGTCGATGCGAGCCGGGTGCGAAATTCGTGTCGCCCAGCCATTGACAGGATTCGGGCCCTGTTCACCTCATTGGTGGGAGAAAACTCTGTCCCCTGCGCCATCACAGCTCTGATATAGGTTCTTGTCTAGTTTATAGGTTTTTTGCTATTAATATCCTCTTCCAGATTTTTTAAGCATTTTAATTTGTAATACTATAATTTATTAATGAAACCAGCTCTAGGGTCGATGCGAGCCGGGTGCGGAATTCGTATCGCCCAGCTATTGACAGGATTCGGGCCCTGTTCACCTCATTGGTGGGAGAAAACTCTGTCCCCTGCGCAATCACAGCTCTGATATAGGTTCTTGTCTAGTTTATAGATTTTGTGTTATTAATATCCTCCTCTGGATTTTTTAAGCATTTTAATTTGTAATACAATAATTTATTAATGAAACCAGCTCTAAGGTCGATGCGAGCCGGGAGCGAAATTCGTGTCGCCCAGCCATTGACAGGATTCGGGCCCTGTTCACCTGATTGGTGGGAGAAGACTCTGTCCCCTGCGCCATCACAGCTCTGATATAAGTTCTTGTCTAGTTTATAGGTTTTTTGCTATTAATATCCTCAAGATATATAAGCATTTTAATTTGTAATACAATAATTTATTAATGAAACCAGCTCTAAGGTTGATGCGAGCCGGGTGCGGAATTCATATCGCCCTGCCATTGACAGGATTCGGGCCCTCATTGGTGGGAGAAAACTCTGTCCCCTGCGCCATCACAGCTCTGATATAAGTTCTTGTCTAGTTTATAGGTTTTTTGCTATTAATATCCTCCTGAAGATTTTTTAAGCATTTTAATTTGTAATACAATAATTTATTAATGAAACCAGCTCTAAGGTCGATGCGAGCCGGGTGCGAAATTCGTGTCGCCCAGCCATTGACAGGATTCGGGCCCTGTTCACCTCATTGGTGGGAAAAATCTCTGTCCCCTGCGCCATCACAGCTCTGATGTATGTTCTTGTCTGGTTTATAGGTTTTGTGTTATTAATATCCTCCTCAAAATTTTTTAATCATTTAAATTTGTAATACAATAATTTATTAATGAAACCAGCTCTAAGGTCGATGCGAGCCTGGTGCGGAATTCATATCGCCCTGCCATTGACAGGATTCGGGCCCTCTTCACCTCATTGGTGGGAGAAAACTCTGTCCCCTGCGCCATCACAGCTCTGATATAGGTTCTTGTCTAGTTTATAGGTTTCGTGTTATTAATATCCTCTTCAAGATTTTTTAAGCATTTTAATTTTTTATACTATAATTTATTAATGAAACCAGCTCTAGGGTCGATGCGAGCCGGGTGCGGAATTCGTATCGCCCAGCTATTACAGGATTCGGGCCCTGTTCACTTCATTGGTGGGAGAAAACTCTGTCCCCTGCGCCATCACAGCTCTGATGTATGTTCTTGTCTAGTTTATAGATTTTGTGTTATTAATATTCTCCTCTGGATTTTTTAAGCATTTTAATTTGTAATACAATAATTTATTAATGAAACCAGCTCTAGGGTCGATGCGAGCCGGGTGCGAAATTCGTGTCGCCCAGCCATTGACAGGATTCGGGGCCCTGTTCACCTCATTGGAGGGAGAAACCTCTCACCCCAGCGCCTTCACAGCTCTGATATAGGTTCTTGCCTAGTTTATAGGTTTTGTATTATTAATATCCTCAAGATATTTTAAGCATTTTAATTTGTAATACAATAATTTATTAATGAAACCAGCTCTAAGGTCGATGCGAGCCGGGTGCGGAATTCATAGCGCCCTGCCATTGACAGGATTCGGGCCCTCATTGGTGGGAGAAAACTCTGTCGCCTGCGCCATCACAGCTCTGATATAGGTTCTTGTCTAGTTTATAGGTTTTGTGTTATTAATATCCTCAAGATTTTTTAAGCATTTAAATTTGTAATACAATAATTTATTAATGAAACCAGCTCTAGGGTCGATGCGAGCAGGGTGCGGAATTCGTATCGCCCAGCTATTGACAGGATTCGGGTCTTGTTCACCTCATTGGTGGGAGAAAACTCTGTCCCCTGCGCCTTCACAGCTCTGATATAGGCTCTTGTCTAGTTTATAGATTTTGTGTTATTAATATCCTCTTCAAGATTTTTTAAGCATTTTAATTTGTAATACAATAATTTATTAATGAAGCCAGCTCTAGGGTCGATGCGAGCCGGGTGCGGAATTCGTATCGCCCAGCTATTGACGGGATTCGGTCCCTGTTCACCTCATTGGTGGGAGAAAACTCTGTCTCCTGCGCCATCACAGCTCTGATATAGGTTCTTGTCTAGTTTATAGATTTTGTGTTATTAATATCCTCTTCCAGATTTTTTAAGCATTTTAATTTGTAATACAATAATTTTTTAATGAAACAGGCTCTAAGGTCGATGCGAGCCGGGTGCGGAATTCATATCGCCCTGTCATTGACAGGATTCGGGCCCTGTTCACCTCATTGGTGGGAGAAAACTCTGTCCTCTGCGCAATCACAGCTCTGATATAGGTTCTTGTCTAGTTTATAGATTTTGTGTTATTAATATCCTCCTGGATTTTTTAAGCATTTTAATTTGTAATACAATAATTTATTAATGAAACCAGCTCTAGGGTCGAAGCGAGCCGGGTGCGAAATTCGCGTCGCCCAGCCATTGACAGGATTCGGGGCCCTGCTCATCTCATTGGTGGGAGAAACCTCTCACCAAAGCGCCTTCACAGCTCTGATATAAGTTCTTGTCTAGTTTATAGGTTTTGTATTATTAATATCCTTAAGATTTTTCAATCATTTTAATTTGTAATACAATATTTTATTAATGAAACCAGCTCTAGGGTCGATGCGAGCCGGGTGCGGAATTCGTGTCGCCCAGCCATTGACAGGATTCGGGCCCTGTTCACCTCATTGGTGTTAGAAAACTCTGTCCCCTGCGCCATCACAGCTCTGATATAGGTTCTTGTCTAGTTTATAGGTTTTGTGTTATTAATATCCTCCTGAAGATTTTTTAAGCATTTTAATTTGTAATACAATAATTTATTAATGAAACCAGCTCTAAGGTCGATGCGAGCCGGGTGCGAAATTCGTGTCGCCCAGCCATTGACAGGATTCGGGCCCTGTTCACCTCATTGGTGGGAAAAATCTCTGTCCCTTGCGCCATCACAGCTCTGATGTATGTTCTTGTCTGGTTTATAGGTTTTGTGTTATTAATATCCTCCTCAAAATTTTTTAATCATTTAAATTTGTAATACAATAATTTATTAATGAAACCAGCTCTAGGGTCGATGCGAGCCGGGTGCGAAATTCGTATCGCCTAGCCATTGACGGGATTCGGGCCCAGTTCACCTCATTGGTGGGAGAAAACTCTGTCCCCTGCGCCATCACAGCTCTGATATAGGTTCTTGTCTAGTTTATAGGTTTCGTGTTATTAATATCCTCTTCAAGATTTTTTAAGCATTTTAATTTTTTATACTATAATTTATTAATGAAACCAGCTCTAGGGTCGATGCGAGCCGGGTGCGGAATTCGTATCGCCCAGCTATTGACAGGATTCGGGCCCTGTTCACCTCATTGGTGGGAGAAAACTCTGTCCCCTGCGCAATCACAGCTCTGATATAGGTTCTTGTCTAGTTTATAGATTTTGTGTTATTAATATCCTCCTCTGGATTTTTTAAGCATTTTAATTTGTAATACAATAATTTATTAATGAAACCAGCTCTAGGGTCGATGCGAGCCGGGTGCGAAATTCGTGTCGCCCAGCCATTGACAGGATTCGGGCCCTGTTCACCTCATTGGTAGGAGAAAACTCTGTCCCCTGCGCCATCACAGCTCTGATATAGGTTCTCGTCTAGTTTATAGGTTTTTTGCTATTAATATCCTCCTGAAGATTTTTTAAGCATTTTAATTTGTAATACAATAATTTATTAATGAAACCAGCTCTAAGGTCGATGCGAGCCTTGTGCGAAATTCGTGTCGCCCAGCCATTGACAGGATTCGGGCCCTGTTCACCTCATTGGTGGGAAAAATCTCTGTCCCCTGCGCCATCACAGCTCTGATGTATGTTCTTGTCTGGTTTATAGGTTTTGTGTTATTAATATCCTCCTCAAAATTTTTTAATCATTTAAATTTGTAATACAATAATTTATTAATGAAACCAGCTCTAGGGTCGATGCGAGCCAGGTGCGAAATTCGTGTCGCCCAGCCATTGACAGGATTCGGGCCCTGTTCACCTGATTGGTGGGAGAAGACTCTGTCCCCTGCGCCATCACAGCTCTGATATAAGTTCTTGTCTAGTTTATAGGTTTTTTGCTATTAATATCCTCCAAGATTTTTTAAGAATTTAAATTTGTAATACAATAATTTATTAATGAAACCAGCTCTAGGGTCGATGCGAGCCGGGTGCGGAATTCGTATCGCCCAGCTATTGACGGGATTCGGTCCCTGTTCACCTCATTGGTGGGAGAAAACTCTGTCTCCTGCGCCATCACAGCTCTGATATAGGTTCTTGTCTAGTTTATAGATTTTGTGCTATTAATATCCTCTTCCAGATTTTTTAAGCATTTTAATTTGTAATACTATAATTTATTAATGAAACCAGCTCTAGGGTCGATGCGAGCCGGGTGCGGAATTCGTATCGCCCAGCTATTGACAGGATTCGGGCCCTGTTCACCTCATTGGTGGGAGAAAACTCTGTCCCCTGCGCAATCACAGCTCTGATATAGGTTCTTGTCTAGTTTATAGATTTTGTGTTATTAATATCCTCCTCTGGATTTTTTAAGCATTTTAATTTGTAATACAATAATTTATTAATGAAACCAGCTCTAAGGTCGATGCGAGCCGGGTGCGGAATTCATAGCGCCCTGCCATTGACAGGATTCGGGCCCTCATTGGTGGGAGAAAACTCTGTCGCCCGCGCCATCACAGCTCTGATATAGGTTCTTGTCTAGTTTATAGGTTTTGTGTTATTAATATCCTCAAGATTTTTTAAGCATTTAAATTTGTAATACAATAATTTTTTAATGAAACAGGCTCTAAGGTCGATGCGAGCCGGGTGCGGAATTCATATCGCCCTGCCATTGACAGGATTCGGGCCCTGTTCACCTCATTGGTGGGAGAAAACTCTGTCCCCTGCGCAATCACAGCTCTGATATAGGTTCTTGTCTAGTTTATAGATTTTGTGTTATTAATATCCTCCTGGATTTTTTAAGCATTTTAATTTGTAATACAATAATTTATTAATGAAACCAGCTCTAGGGTCGAAGCGAGCCGGGTGCGAAATTCGTGTCGCCCAGCCATTGACAGGATTCGGGGCCCAGCTCACCTCATTGGTGGGAGAAACCTCTCACCCCAGCGCCTTCACAACTCTGATATAAGTTCTTGTCTAGTTTATAGGTTTTGTATTATTAATATCCTTAAGATTTTTCAAGCATTTTAATTTGTAATACAATATTTTATTAATGAAACCAGCTCTAGGGTCGATGCGAGCCGGGTGCGGAATTCGTGTCGCCCAGCCATTGACAGGATTCGGGCCCTGTTCACCTCATTGGTGTTAGAAAACTCTGTCCCCTGCGCCATCACAGCTCTGATATAGGTTCTTGTCTAGTTTATAGGTTTTGTGTTATTAATATCCTCCTGAAGATTTTTTAAGCATTTTAATTTGTAATACAATAATTTATTAATGAAACCAGCTCTAAGGTCGATGCGAGCCGGGTGCGAAATTCGTGTCGCCCAGCCATTGACAGGATTCGGGCCCTGTTCACCTCATTGGTGGGAAAAATCTCTGTCCCCTGCGCCATCACAGCTCTGATGTATGTTCTTATCTGGTTTATAGGTTTTGTGTTATTAATATTCTCCTCAAAATTTTTTAATCATTTAAATTTGTAATACAATAATTTATTAATGAAACCAGCTCTAGGGTCGATGCGAGCCGGGTGCGAAATTCGTATCGCCTAGCCATTGACGGGATTCGGGCCCAGTTCACCTCATTGGTGAGAGAAAACTCTGTCCCCTGCGCCATCACAGCTCTGATATAGGTTCTTGTCTAGTTTATAGGTTTCGTGTTATTAATATCCTCTTCAAGATTTTTTAAGCATTTTAATTTTTTATACTATAATTTATTAATGAAACCAGCTCTAGGGTCGATGCGAGCCGGGTGCGGAATTCGTATCGCCCAGCTATTGACAGGATTCGGGCCCTGTTCACCTCATTGGTGGGAGAAAACTCTGTCCCCTGCGCAATCACAGCTCTGATATAGGTTCTTGTCTAGTTTATAGATTTTGTGTTATTAATATCCTCCTCTGGATTTTTTAAGCATTTTAATTTGTAATACAATAATTTATTAATGAAACCAGCTCTAGGGTCGATGCGAGCCGGGTGCGAAATTCGTGTCGCCCAGCCATTGACAGGATTCGGGCCGTGTTCACCTCATTGGTGGGAGAAAACTCTGTCCCCTGCGCCATCACAGCTCTGATATAGGTTCTTGTCTAGTTTATAGGTTTTTTGCTATTAATATCCTCCTGAAGATTTTTTAAGCATTTTAATTTGTAATACAATAATTTATTAATGAAACCAGCTCTAAGGTCGATGCGAGCCTTGTGCGAAATTCGTGTCGCCCAGCCATTGACAGGATTCGGGCCCTGTTCACCTCATTGGTGGGAAAAATCTCTGTCCCCTGCGCCATCACAGCTCTGATATAAGTTCTTGTCTAGTTTATAGGTTTTTTGCTATTAATATCCTCAAGATATTTTAAGCATTTTAATTTGTAATACAATAATTTATTAATGAAACCAGCTCTAAGGTCGATGCGAGCCGGGTGCGGAATTCGTATCGCCTAGCAATTGACAGGATTTGGGCCCGGTTCACCTCATTGGTGGGAGAAAACTCTGTGTCTTGCGCCATCACAGCTCTGATATAGGTTCTTGTCTAGTTTATAGATTTTGTGTTATTAATATCCTCTTCAAGATTTTTTAAGCATTTTAAATTGTAATACAATAATTTATTAATGAAACCAGCTCTAGGGTCGATGCGAGCCGGGTGCGGAATTCGTATCGCCCAGCTATTGACGGGATTCGGTCCCTGTTCACCTCATTGGTGGGAGAAAACTCTGTCTCCTGCGCCATCACAGCTCTGATATAGGTTCTTGTCTAGTTTATAGATTTTGTGTTATTAATATCCTCTTCCAGATTTTTTAAGCATTTTAATTTGTAATACTATAATTTATTAATGAAACCAGCTCTAGGGTCGATACGAGCCGGGTGCGGAATTCGTATCGCCCAGCTATTGACAGGATTCGGGCCCTGTTCACCTCATTGGTGGGAGAAAACTCTGTCCCCTGCGCAATCACAGCTCTGATATAGGTTCTTGTCTAGTTTATAGATTTTGTGTTATTAATATCCTCCTCTGGATTTTTTAAGCATTTTAATTTGTAATACAATAATTTATTAATGAAACCAGCTCTAGGGTCGATGCGAGCCGGGTGCGAAATTCGTGTCGCCCAGCCATTGACAGGATTCGGGGCCCTGTTCACCTCATTGGAGGGAGAAACCTCTCACCCCAGCGCCTTCACAGCTCTGATATAGGTTCTTGCCTAGTTTATAGGTTTTGTATTATTAATATCCTCAAGATATTTTAAGCATTTTAATTTGTAATACAATAATTTATTAATGAAACCAGCTCTAAGGTCGATGCGAGCCGGGTGCGGAATTCATAGCGCCCTGCCATTGACAGGATTCGGGCCCTCATTGGTGGGAGAAAACTCTGTCGCCTGCGCCATCACAGCTCTGATATAGGTTCTTGTCTAGTTTATAGGTTTTGTGTTATTAATATCCTCAAGATTTTTTAAGCATTTAAATTTGTAATACAATAATTTTTTAATGAAACAGGCTCTAAGGTCCATGCGAGAAGGGTGCGGAATTCATATCGCCCTGCCATTGACAGGATTCGGGCCCTGTTCACCTCATTGGTGGGAGAAAACTCTGTCCTCTGCGCAATCACAGCTCTGATATAGGTTCTTGTCTAGTTTATAGATTTTGTGTTACTAATATCCTCCTGGATTTTTTAAGCATTTTAATTTGTAATACAATAATTTATTAATGAAACCAGCTCTAGGGTCGAAGCGAGCCGGGTGCGAAATTCGTGTCGCCCAGCCATTGACAGGATTCGGGGCCCTGCTCATCTCATTGGTGGGAGAAACCTCTCACCCCAGCGCCTTCACAGCTCTGATATAAGTTCTTGTCTAGTTTATAGGTTTTGTATTATCAATATCCTTAAGATTTTTCAAGCATTTTAATTTGTAATACAATATTTTATTAATGAAACCAGCTCTAGGGTCGATGCGAGCCGGATGCGGAATTCGTGTCGCCCAGCCATTGACAGGATTCGGGCCCTGTTCACCTCATTGGTGTTAGAAAACTCTGTCCCCTGCGCCATCACAGCTCTGATATAGGTTCTTGTCTAGTTTATAGGTTTTGTGTTATTAATATCCTCCTGAAGATTTTTTAAGCATTTTAATTTGTAATACAATAATTTATTAATGAAACCAGCTCTAAGGTCGATGCGAGCCGGGTGCGAAATTCGTGTCGCCCAGCCATTGACAGGATACGGGCCCTGTTCACCTCATTGGTGGGAAAAATCTCTGTCCCCTGCGCCATCACAGCTCTGATGTATGTTCTTGTCTGGTTTATAGGTTTTGTGTTATTAATATCCTCCTCAAAATTTTTTAATCATTTAAATTTGTAATACAATAATTTATTAATGAAACCAGCTCTAGGGTCGATGCGAGCCGGGTGCGAAATTCGTATCGCCTAGCCATTGACGGGATTCGGGCCCAGTTCACCTCATTGGTGGGAGAAAACTCTGTCCCCTGCGCCATCACAGCTCTGATATAGGTTCTTGTCTAGTTTATAGGTTTCGTGTTATTAATATCCTCTTCAAGATTTTTTAAGCATTTTAATTTTTTATACTATAATTTATTAATGAAACCAGCTCTAGGGTCGATGCGAGCCGGGTGCGGAATTCGTATCGCCCAGCTATTGACAGGATTCGGGCCCTGTTCACCTCATTGGTGGGAGAAAACTCTGTCCCCTGCGCAATCACAGCTCTGATATAGGTTCTTGTCTAGTTTATAGATTTTGTGTTATTAATATCCTCCTCTGGATTTTTTAAGCATTTTAATTTGTAATACAATAATTTATTAATGAAACCAGCTCTAGGGTCGATGCGAGCCGGGTGCGAAATTCGTGTCGCCCAGCCATTGACAGGATTCGGGCCCTGTTCACCTCATTGGTGGGAGAAAACTCTGTCCCCTGCGCCATCACAGCTCTGATATAGGTTCTCGTCTAGTTTATAGGTTTTTTGCTATTAATATCCTCCTGAAGATTTTTTATGCATTTTGATTTGTAATACAATAATTTATTAATGAAACCAGCTCTAAGGTCGATGCAAGCCTTGTGCGAAATTCGTGTCGCCCAGCCATTGACAGGATTCGGGCCCTGTTCACCTCATTGGTGGGAAAAATCTCTGTCCCCTGCGCCATCACAGCTCTGATGTATGTTCTTGTCTGGTTTATAGGTTTTGTGTTATTAATATCCTCCTCAAAATTTTTTAATCATTTAAATTTGTAATACAATAATTTATTAATGAAACCAGCTCTAGGGTCGATGCGAGCCGGGTGCGAAATTCGTGTCGCCCAGCCATTGACAGGATTCGGGCCCTGTTCACCTGATTGGTGGGAGAAGACTCTGTCCCCTGCGCCATCACAGCTCTGATATAAGTTCTTGTCTAGTTTATAGGTTTTTTGCTATTAATATCCTCCAAGATTTTTTAAGAATTTAAATTTGTAATACAATAATTTATTAATGAAACCAGCTCTAGGGTCGATGCGAGCCGTGTGCGAAATTCGTGTCGCCCAGCCATTGACAGGATTCGGGGCCCTGTTCACCTCATTGGTGGGAGAAACCTCTCACCCCAGCGCCTTCACAGCTCTGATATAGGTTCTTGCCTAGTTTATAGGTTTTGTATTATTAATATCCTCAAGATATTTTAAGCATTTTAATTTGTAATACAATAATTTATTAATGAAACCAGCTCTAAGGTTGATGCGAGCCGGGTGCGGAATTCATATCGCCCTGCCATTGACAGGATTCAGGCCCTCATTGGTGGGAGAAAACTCTGTCCCCTGCGCCATCACAGCTCTGATATAAGTTCTTGTCTAGTTTATAGGTTTTTTGCTATTAATATCCTCCTGAAGATTTTTTAAGCATTTTAATTTGTAATACAATAATTTATTAATGAAACCAGCTCTAAGGTCGATGCGAGCCGGGTGCGAAATTCGTGTCGCCCAGCCATTGACAGGATTCGGGCCCTGTTCACCTCTTTGGTGGGAAAAATCTCTGTCCCCTGCGCCATCACAGCTCTGATGTATGTTCTTGTCTGGTTTATAGGTTTTGTGTTATTAATATCCTCCTCAAAATTTTTTTATCATTTAAATTTGTAATACAATAATTTATTAATGAAACCAGCTCTAGGGTCGATGCGAGCCGGGTGCGAAATTCGTATCGCCTAGCCATTGACGGGATTCGAGCCCAGTTCACCTCATTGGTGGGAGAAAACTCTGTCCCCTGCGCCATCACAGCTCTGATATAGGTTCTTGTCTAGTTTATAGGTTTCGTGTTATTAATATCCTCTTCAAGATTTTTTAAGCATTTTAATTTTTTATACTATAATTTATTAATGAAACCAGCTCTAGGGTCGATGCAAGCCGGGTGCGGAATTCGTATCGCCCAGCTATTGACAGGATTCGGGCCCTGTTCACCTCATTGGTGGGAGAAAACTCTGTCCCCTGCGCTATCACAGCTCTGATATAGGTTCTTGTCTAGTTTATAGATTTTGTGTTATTAATATCCTCCTCTGGATTTTTTAAGGATTTTAATTTGTAATACAATAATTTATTAATGAAACCAGCTCTAGGGTCGATGCGAGCCGGATGCGAAATTCGTGTCGCCCAGCCATTGACAGGATTCGGGCCCTGTTCACCTCATTGGTAAGAGAAAACTCTGTCCCCTGCGCCATCACAGCTCTGATATAGGTTCTTGTCTAGTTTATAGGTTTTTTGCTATTAATATCCTCCTGAAGATTTTTTAAGCATTTTAATTTGTAATACAATAATTTATTAATGAAACCAGCTCTAAGGTCGATGCGAGCCTTGTGCGAAATTCGTGTCGCCCAGCCATTGACAGGATTCGGGCCCTGTTCACCTCATTGGTGGGAAAAATCTCTGTCCCCTGCGCCATCACAGCTCTGATGTATGTTCTTGTCTGGTTTATAGGTTTTGTGTTATTAATATCCTCCTCAAAATTTTTTAATCATTTAAATTTGTAATACAATAATTTATTAATGACACCAGCTCTAGGGTCGATGCGAGCCGGGTGCGAAATTCGTGTCGCCCAGCCATTGACAGGATTCGGGCCCTGTTCACCTGATTGGTGGGAGAAGACTCTGTCCCCTGCGCCATCACAGCTCTGATATAAGTTCTTGTCTAGTTTATAGGTTTTTTGCTATTAATATCCTCCAAGATTTTTTAAGCATTTAAATTTGTAATACAATAATTTATTAATGAAACCAGCTCTAAGGTCGATGCGAGCCGGGTGCGGAATTCATATCGCCCTGCCATTGACAGGATTCGGGCCCTCATTGGTGGGAGAAAACTCTGTCCCCTGCGCCATCACAGCTCTGATATAGGTTCTTGTCTTGTTTATAGATTTTGTGTTATTAATATCCCCCAAGATTTTTTAAGCATTTTAATTTGTAATACAATAATTTATTAATGAAACCAGCTCTAGGGTCGACGCGAGCCGGGTGCGGAATTCGTGTCGCCCAGCCATTGACAGGATTCGGGCCCTGTTCACCTCATTGGTGGGAGAAAACTCTGTCCCCTGCGCCATCACAGCTCTGATATAAGTTCTTGTCTAGTTTATAGGTTTTTTGCTATTAATATCCTCCAAGATTTTTTAAGCATTTAAATTTGTAATACAATAAATTATTAATGAAATCAGCTCTAAGGTCGATGCGAGCCGGGTGCGGAATTCATATCGCCCTGCAATTGACAGGATTCGGGCCCTGTTCACCTCATTGGTGGGAGAAAACTCTGTCCCCTGCGCCATTACAGCTCTGATATAGGTTCTTGTCTAGTTTATAGGTTTTTTGCTATTAATATCCTCCTGAAGATTTTTTAAGCATTTTAATTTGTTATACAATAATTTATTAATGAAACCAGCTCTAAGGTCGATGCGAGCCGGTTGCGAAATTCGGGTCGCCCAGCCTTTGACAGGATTCGGGCCCTGTTCACCTCATTGGTGGGAAAAATCTCTGTCCCCTGCGCCATCACAGCTCTGATGTATGTTCTTGTCTGGTTTATAGGTTTTGTGTTATTAATATCCTCCTCAAAATTTTTTAAGCATTTAAATTTGTAATACAATAATTTATTAATGAAACCAGCTCTAGGGTCGATGCGAGCCGGGTGCGAAATTCGTATCGCCTAGCCATTGACGGGATTCGGGCCCAGTTCACCTCATTGGTGGGAGAAAACTCTGTCCCCTGCGCCATCACAGCTCTGATATAGGTTTTTGTCTAGTTTATAGGTTTCGTGTTATTAATATCCTCTTAGAGATTTTTTAAGCATTTTAATTTTTTATACTATAATTTATTAATGAAACCAGCTCTAGGGTCGATGCGAGCCGGGTGCGGAATTCGTATCGCCCAGCTATTTACAGGATTCGGGCCCTGTTCACCTCATTGGTGGGAGAAAACTCTGTCCCCTGCGCAATCACAGCTCTGATATAGGTTCTTGTCTAGTTTATAGATTTTGTGTTATTAATATCCTCCTCTGGATTTTTTAAGCATTTTAATTTGTAATACAATAATTTATTAATGAAACCAGCTCTAGGGTCGATGCGAGCCGGGTGCGAAATTCGTGTCGCCCAGCCATTGACAGGTTTCGGGGCCCTGTTCACCTCATTGGTGGGAGAAACCTCTCACCCCAGCGCCTTCACAGCTCTGATATAGGTTCTTGCCTACTTTATAGGTTTTGTATTATTAATATCCTCAAGATATTTTAAGCATTTTAATTTGTAATACAATAATTTATTAATGCAACCAGCTCTAAGGTCGATGCGAGCCGGGTGCGGAATTCATATCGCCCTGCCATTGACAGGATTCGGGCCCTCATTGGTGGGAGAAAACTCTGTCCCCTGCGCCATCACAGCTCTGATATAGGTTCTTGTCTTGTTTATAGATTTTGTGTTATTAATATCCCCCAAGATTTTTTAAGCATTTTAATTTGTAATACAATAATTTATTAATGAAACCAGCTCTAAGGTCGATGCAAGCCTTGTGCGAAATTCGTGTCGCCCAGCCATTGACAGGATTCGGGCCCTGTTCACCTCATTGGTGGGAAAAATCTCTGTCCCCTGCGCCATCACAGCTCTGATGTATGTTCTTGTCTGGTTTATAGGTTTTGTGTTATTAATATCCTCCTCAAAATTTTTTAATCATTTAAATTTGTAATACAATAATTTATTAATGAAACCAGCTCTAGGGTCGATGCGAGCCGGGTGCGAAATTCGTGTCGCCCAGCCATTGGCAGGATTCGGGCCCTGTTCACCTGATTGGTGGGAGAAGACTCTGTCCCCTGCGCCATCACAGCTCTGATATAAGTTCTTGTCTAGTTTATAGGTTTTTTGCTATTAATATCCTCCAAGATTTTTTAAGAATTTAAATTTGTAATACAATAATTTATTAATGAAACCAGCTCTAGGGTCGATGCGAGCCGTGTGCGAAATTCGTGTCGCCCAGCCATTGACAGGATTCGGGGCCCTGTTCACCTCATTGGTGGGAGAAAACTCTGTCCCCTGCGCCATTACAGCTCTGATATAGGTTCTTGTCTAGTTTATAGGTTTTTTGCTATTAATATCCTCCTGAAGATTTTTTAAGCATTTTAATTTGTAATACAATAATTTATTAATGAAACCAGCTGTAAGGTCGATGCGAGCCGGGTGCGAAATTCGTGTCGCCCAGCTATTGACAGGATTCGGGCCCTGTTCACCTCATTGGTGGGAGAAAACTCTGTCCCCTGCGCAATCACAGCTCTGATATAGGTTCTTGTCTAGTTTATAGATTTTGTGTTATTAATATCCTCCTCTGGATTTTTTAAGCATTTTAATTTGTAATACAATAATTTATTAATGAAACCAGCTCTAGGGTCGATACGAGCCGGGTGCGAAATTCGTGTCGCCCAGCCATTGACAGGATTCGGGGCCCTGCTCACCTCATTGGTGGGAGAAACCTCTCACCCCAGCGCCTTCACAGCTCTGATATAGGTTCTTGTCTAGTTTATAGGTATTGTATTATTAATATCCTCAAGATTTTTTAAGCATTTTAATTTGTAATACAATATTTTATTAATGAAACCTGCTCTAGGGTCGATGCGAGCCGGGTGCGGAATTCGTGTCGCCCAGCCATTGACAGGATTCGGGCCCTGTTCACCTCATTAGAGGGAGAAAACTCTGTCCCCTGCGCCATCACAGCTCTGATATAGGTTCTTGTCTAGTTTATAGGTTTTTTGCTATTAATATCCTCCTGAAGATTTTTTAAGCATTTTAATTTGTAATACAATAATTTATTAATGAAACCTGCTCTAGGGTCGATGCGAGCCGGGTGCGGAATTCTTATCGCCCAGCCATTGACAGGATTCGGGCCCTGCTCACCTCATTGGTGGGAGAAAACTCTGTCCCCTGCGCCAACACAGCTCTGATATAGGTTTTTGTCTAGATTATAGGTTTTGTGTTATCAATATCCTCCTCAAGATTTTTAAGCATTTTAATTTGTAAGACAATAGTTTATTAATGAAACCAGCTCCAGGGTCGATGCGAGCCGGGTGCGGAATTCATATCGCCCTGCATTGACAGGATTCGGGCACCGTTCACCTCATTGGTGGGAGAAAACTCTGTCCCCTGCGCAATCACAGCTCTGATATAGGTTTTTGTCTAGTTTATAGATTTTGTGTTATTAATATCCTCCTCTGGATTTTTTAAGCATTTTAATTTGTAATACAATAATTTATTAATGAAACAAGCTCTAGGGTTGATGCGAGCCGGGTGCGAAATTCGTGTCGCCCAGCCATTGACAGGATTCGGGGCCTTGTTCACCTCATTGGTGGGAGAAACCTCTCACCCCAGCGCCTTCACAGCTCTGATATAGGTTCTTGTCTAGTTTATAGGTTTTGTATTATTAATATCCTCAAGATTTTTTAAGCATTTTAATTTGTAATACAATAATTTATTAATGAAACCAGCTCTAAGGTCAATGCGAGCCGGGTGCGGAATTCATATCGCCCTGCCATTGACAGGATTCGGGCCCTCTTCACCTCATTGGTGGGAGAAAACTCTGTCCCCTGCGCCATCACAGCTCTGACATAGGTTCTTGTCTAGTTTATAGGTTTTTTGCTATTAATATCCTCCTGAAGATTTTTTAAGCATTTTAATTTGTAATACAATAATTTATTAATGAAACCAGCTCTAAGGTCGATGCGAGCCGGGTGCGAAATTCGTGTCGCCCAGCCATTGACAGCATTCGGGGCCCTGCTCACCTCATTGGTGGGAGAAACCTCTCACCCCAGCGCCTTCACAGCTCTGATGTATGTTCTTGTCTGGTTTATAGGTTTTGTGTTATTAATAGCCTTCTCAAAATTTTTTAAGCATTTAAATTTGTAATACAATAAATTATTAATGAAATTAGCTCTAAGGTCGATGCGAGCCGGGTGCGGAATTCATATCGCCCTGCCATTGACAGGATTCGGGCCCTGTTCACCTCATTGGTGGGAGAAAACTCTGTCCCCTGCGCCATCACAGCTCTGATATAGGTTTTTGTCAGGTTTATAGGTTTTGTGTTCTTAATATCCTCTTCAAGATTTTTTAAGCATTTTAATTTGAAATAAAATAATTTATTAATGAAACCTGCTCTAGGGTCCATGCGATCCGGGTGCGGAATTCATATCGCCTGGCCATTGACAGGATTCGGGCCCTGTTCACCTCATTGGTGGGAGAAACCTCTCACCCCAGCGCCTTCACAGCTCTGATATAAGTTCTTGTCTAGTTTATAGGTTTTGTATTATTAATATCCTTAAGATTTTTCAAGCATTTTAATTTGTAATACAATATTTTATTAATGAAACCAGCTCTAGGGTCGATGCGAGCCGGGTGCGGAATTCGTGTCGCCCAGCCATTGACAGGATTCGGGCCCTGTTCACCTCATTGGTGTTAGAAAACTCTGTCCCCTGCGCCATCACAGCTCTGATATAGGTTCTTGTCTAGTTTATAGGTTTTGTGTTATTAATATCATCCTCAAGATTTTTTAAGCATTTTAATTTGTAATACAATAATTTATTAATGAAACCTGCTCTAGGGTCCATGCGATCCGGGTGCGAAATTCTTATCGCCCAGCCATTGACAGGATTCGGGCCCTGTTCACCTCATTGGTGGGAAAAATCTCTGTCCCCTGCGCCATCACAGCTCTGATGTATGTTCTTGTCTGGTTTATAGGTTTTGTGTTATTAATATCCTCCTCAAAATTTTTTAATCATTTAAATTTGTAATACAATAATTTATTAATGAAACCAGCTCTAGGGTCGATGCGAGCCGGGTGCGAAATTCGTATCGCCTAGCCATTGACGGGATTCGGGCCCAGTTTACCTCATTGGTGGGAGAAAACTCTGTCCCCTGCGCCATCACAGCTCTGATATAGGTTCTTGTCTAGTTTATAGGTATTGTATTATTAATATCCTCAAGATTTTTTAAGCATTTTAATTTGTAATACAATATTTTATTAATGAAACCTGCTCTAGGGTCGATGCGAGCCGGGTGCGGAATTCGTGTCGCCCAGCCATTGACAGGATTCGGGCCCTGTTCACCTCATTAGAGGGAGAAAACTCTGTCCCCTGCGCCATCACAGCTCTGATATAGGTTCTTGTCTAGTTTATAGGTTTTTTGCTATTAATATCCTCCTGAAGATTTTTTAAGCATTTTAATTTGTAATACAATAATTTATTAATGAAACCTGCTCTAGGGTCGATGCGAGCCGGGTGCGGAATTCTTATCGCCCAGCCATTGACAGGATTCGGGCCCTGCTCACCTCATTGGTGGGAGAAAACTCTGTCCCCTGCGCCAACACAGCTCTGATATAGGTTTTTGTCTAGATTATAGGTTTTGTGTTATCAATATCCTCCTCAAGATTTTTAAGCATTTTAATTTGTAAGACAATAGTTTATTAATGAAACCAGCTCTAGGGTCGATGCGAGCCGGGTGCGGAATTCATATCGCCCTGCATTGACAGGATTCGGGCACCGTTCACCTCATTGGTGGGAGAAAACTCTGTCCCCTGCGCAATCACAGCTCTGATATAGGTTTTTGTCTAGTTTATAGATTTTGTGTTATTAATATCCTCCTCTGGATTTTTTAAGCATTTTAATTTGTAATACAATAATTTATTAATGAAACAAGCTCTAGGGTTGATGCGAGCCGGGTGCGAAATTCGTGTCGCCCAGCCATTGACAGGATTCGGGGCCTTGTTCACCTCATTTGTGGGAGAAACCTCTCACCCCAG
The DNA here is from genome assembly GCF_982258835.1 of Parasteatoda tepidariorum. Taxonomy (NCBI): domain Eukaryota; kingdom Metazoa; phylum Arthropoda; class Arachnida; order Araneae; family Theridiidae; genus Parasteatoda; species Parasteatoda tepidariorum. The sequence goes on along the minus strand of NC_141757.1, from coordinate 4,427,391 downwards.
CGCCTTCACAGCTCTGATATAGGTTCTTGTCTAGTTTATAGGTTTTGTATTATTAATATCCTCAAGATTTTTTAAGCATTTTAATTTGTAATACAATAATTTATTAATGAAACCAGCTCTAAGGTCAATGCGAGCCGGGTGCGGAATTCATATCGCCCTGCCATTGACGGGATTCGGACCCTCTTCACCTCATTGGTGGGAGAAAACTCTGTCCCCTGCGCCATCACAGCTCTGACATAGGTTCTTGTCTAGTTTATAGGTTTTTTGCTATTAATATCCTCCTGAAGATTTTTTAAGCATTTTAATTTGTAATACAATAATTTATTAATGAAACCAGCTCTAAGGTCGATGCGAGCCGGGTGCGAAATTCGTGTCGCCCAGCCATTGACAGCATTCGGGGCCCTGCTCACCTCATTGGTGGGAGAAACCTCTCACCCCAGCGCCTTCACAGCTCTGATGTATGTTCTTGTCTGGTTTATAGGTTTTGTGTTATTAATAGCCTTCTCAAAATTTTTTAAGCATTTAAATTTGTAATACAATAAATTATTAATGAAATTAGCTCTAAGGTCGATGCGAGCCGGGTGCGGAATTCATATCGCCCTGCCATTGACAGGATTCGGGCCCTGTTCACCTCATTGGTGGGAGAAAACTCTGTCCCCTGCGCCATCACAGCTCTGATATAGGTTCTTGTCTAGTTTATAGGTTTTTTGCTATTAATATCCTCCTGAAGATTTTTTAAGCATTTTAATTTGTAATACAATAATTTATTAATGAAACCAGCTCTAAGGTCGATGCGAGCCTGGTGCGGAATTCATATCGCCCTGCCATTGACAGGATTCGGGCCCTCTTCACCTCATTGGTGGGAGAAAACTCTGTCCCCTGCGCCATCACAGCTCTGATATAGGTTCTTGTCTAGTTTATAGATTTTGTGTTATTAATATCCTCCAAGATTTTTTAAGCATTTTGATTTGTAATACAATAATTTATTAATGATACCTGCTCTAGGGTCGATGCGAGCCGGGTGCGAATTTCGTATCGCCCAGCTATTGACGGGATTCGGGCCCTGTTCACCTCATTGGTGGGAGAAAACTCTGTCCCCTGCGCCATCACAGCTCTGATATAGGTTTTTGTCAGGTTTATAGGTTTTGTGTTCTTAATATCCTCTTCAAGATTTTTTAAGCATTTTAATTTGAAATAAAATAATTTATTAATGAAACCTGCTCTAGGGTCCATGCGATCCGGGTGCGGAATTCATATCGCCTGGCCATTGACAGGATTCGGGCCCTGTTCACCTCATTGGTGGGAGAAACCTCTCACCCCAGCGCCTTCACAGCTCTGATATAAGTTCTTGTCTAGTTTATAGGTTTTGTATTATTAATATCCTTAAGATTTTTCAAGCATTTTAATTTGTAATACAATATTTTATTAATGAAACCAGCTCTAGGGTCGATGCGAGCCGGGTGCGGAATTCGTGTCGCCCAGCCATTGACAGGATTCGGGCCCTGTTCACCTCATTGGTGTTAGAAAACTCTGTCCCCTGCGCCATCACAGCTCTGATATAGGTTCTTGTCTAGTTTATAGGTTTTGTGTTATTAATATCATCCTCAAGATTTTTTAAGCATTTTAATTTGTAATACAATAATTTATTAATGAAACCTGCTCTAGGGTCCATGCGATCCGGGTGCGAAATTCTTATCGCCCAGCCATTGACAGGATTCGGGCCTTGTTCACCTCATTGGTGGGAGAAAACTCTGTCCCCTGCGCCAACACAGCTCTGATATAGGTTTTTGTCTAGATTATAGGTTTTGTGTTATCAATATCCTCCTCAAGATTTTTAAGCATTTTAATTTGTAATACAATAATTTATTAATGAAACCAGCTCTAAGGTCGATGCGAGCCGGGTGCGAAATTCGTGTCGCCCAGCCATTGACAGGATTCGGGCCCTGTTCACCTCATTGGTGGGAAAAATCTCTGTCCCCTGCGCCATCACAGCTCTGATGTATGTTCTTGTCTGGTTTATAGGTTTTGTGTTATTAATATCCTCCTCAAAATTTTTTAATCATTTAAATTTGTAATACAATAATTTATTAATGAAACCAGCTCTAGGGTCGATGCGAGCCGGGTGCGAAATTCGTATCGCCTAGCCATTGACGGGATTCGGGCCCAGTTTACCTCATTGGTGGGAGAAAACTCTGTCCCCTGCGCCATCACAGCTCTGATATAGGTTCTTGTCTAGTTTATAGGTTTTTTGCTATTAATATCCTCCTGAAGATTTTTTAAGCATTTTGATTTGTAATACAATAATTTATTAATGATACCTGCTCTAGGGTCGATGCGAGCCGGGTGCGAATTTCGTATCGCCCAGCTATTGACGGGATTCGGGCCCTGTTCACCTCATTGGTGGGAGAAAACTCTGTCCTCTGCGCCATCACAGCTCTGATATAGGTTTTTGTCAGGTTTATAGGTTTTGTGTTCTTAATATCCTCTTCAAGATTTTTTAAGCATTTTAATTTGAAATAAAATAATTTATTAATGAAACCTGCTCTAAGGTCCATGCGATCCGGGTGCGGAATTCATATCGCCTGGCCATTGACAGGATTCGGGCCCTGTTCACCTCATTGGTGGGAGAAACCTCTCACCCCAGCGCCTTCACAGCTCTGATATAAGTTCTTGTCTAGTTTATTTGTTTTGTATTATTAATATCCTTAAGATTTTTCAAGCATTTTAATTTGTAATACAATATTTTATTAATGAAACCAGCTCTAGGGTCGATGCGAGCCGGGTGCGGAATTCGTGTCGCCCAGCCATTGACAGGATTCGGGCCCTGTTCACCTCATTGGTGTTAGAAAACTCTGTCCCCTGCGCCATCACAGCTCTGATATAGGTTCTTGTCTAGTTTATAGGTTTTGTGTTATTAATATCATCCTCAAGATTTTTTAAGCATTTTAATTTGTAATACAATAATTTATTAATGAAACCTGCTCTAGGGTCCATGCGATCCGGGTGCGAAATTCTTATCGCCCAGCCATTGACAGGATTCGGGCCTTGTTCACCTCATTGGTGGGAGAAAACTCTGTCCCCTGCGCCAACACAGCTCTGATATAGGTTTTTGTCTAGTTTATAGGTTTTTTGCTATTAATATCCTCCTGAAGATTTTTTAAGCATTTTAATTTGTAATACAATAATTTATTAATGAAACCAGCTCTAAGGTCGATGCGAGCCTTGTGCGAAATTCGTGTCGCCCAGCCATTGACAGGATTCGGGCCCTGTTCACCTCATTGGTGGGAAAAATCTCTGTCCCCTGCGCCATCACAGCTCTGATGTATGTTCTTGTCTGGTTTATAGGTTTTGTTTTATTAATATCCTCCTCAAAATTTTTTAATCATTTAAATTTGTAATACAATAATTTATTAATGAAACCAGCTCTAGGGTCGATGCGAGCCGGGTGCGAAATTCGTGTCGCCCAGCCATTGACAAGATTAGGGCCCTGTTCACCTCATTGGTGGGAAAAATCTCTGTCCCCTGCGCCATCACAGCTCTGATGTATGTTCTTGTCTGGTTTATAGGTTTTGTGTTATTAATATCCTCCTCAAAATTTTTTAATCATTTAAATTTGTAATACAATAATTTATTAATGAAACCAGCTCTAGGGTCGATGCGAGCCGGGTGCGAAATTCGTGTCGCCCAGCCATTGACAGGATTCGGGCCCTGTTCACCTGATTGGTGGGAGAAGACTCTGTCCCCTGCGCCATCACAGCTCTGATATAAGTTCTTGTCTAGTTTATAGGTTTTTTGCTATTAATATCCTCCAAGATTTTTTAAGCATTTAAATTTGTAATACAATAATTTATTAATGAAACCAGCTCTAAGGTCGATGCGAGCCGGGTGCGGAATTCATATCGCCCTGCCATTGACAGGATTCGGGCCCTCATTGGTGGGAGAAAACTCTGTCCCCTGCGCCATCACAGCTCTGATATAGGTTCTTGTCTTGTTTATAGATTTTGTGTTATTAATATCCCCCAAGATTTTTTAAGCATTTTAATTTGTAATACAATAATTTATTAATGAAACCAGCTCTAAGGTTGATGCGAGCCGGGTGCGGAATTCATATCACCCTGCCATTGACAGGATTCGGGCCCTGTTCACCTCATTGGTGGGAGAAAACTCTGTCCCCTGCGCCTTCACAGCTCTGATATAGGTTCTTGTCTAGTTTATAGGTTTTTTGCTATTAATATACTCCTGAAGATTTTTTAAGCATTTTAATTTGTAATACAATAATTTATTAATGAAACCAGCTCTAGGGTCGATGCGAGCCGGGTGCGAAATTCGTATCGCCTAGCCATTGACGGGATTCGGGCCCAGTTCACCTCATTGGTGGGAGAAAACTCTGTCCCCTGCGCCATCACAGCTCTGATATAGGTTCTTGTCTAGTTTATAGGTTTCGTGTTATTAATATCCTCTTCAAGATTTTTTAAGCATTTTAATTTTTTATACTATAATTTATTAATGAAACCAGCTCTAGGGTCGATGCAAGCCGGGTGCGGAATTCGTATCGCCCAGCTATTGACAGGATTCGGGCCCTGTTCACCTCATTGGTGGGAGAAAACTCTGTCCCCTGCGCAATCACAGCTCTGATATAGGTTCTTGTCTAGTTTATAGATTTTGTGCTATTAATATCCTCCTCTGGATTTTTTAAGCATTTTAATTTGTAATACAATAATTTATTAATGAAACCAGCTCTAGGGTCGATGCGAGCCGGGTGCGAAATTCGTGTCGCCCAGCCATTGACAGGATTCGGGCCCTGTTCACCTCATTGTTGGGAGAAAACTCTGTCCCCTGCGCCATCACAGCTCTGATATAGGTTCTTGTCTGGTTTATAGGTTTTGTGTTATTAATATCCTCCTCAAAATTTTTTAATCATTTAAATTTGTAATACAATAATTTATTAATGAAACCAGCTCTAGGGTCGATGCGAGCCGGGTGCGAAATTCGTGTCGCCCAGCCATTGACAGCATTCGGGCCCTGTTCACCTGATTGGTGGGAGAAGACTCTGTCCCCTGCGCCATCACAGCTCTGATATAAGTTCTTGTCTAGTTTATAGGTTTTTTGCTATTAATATCCTCCAAGATTTTTTAAGAATTTAAATTTGTAATACAATAATTTATTAATGAAACCAGCTCTAGGGTCGATGCGAGCCGGGTGCGAAATTCGTGTCGCCCAGCCATTGACAGGATTCGGGGCCCTGTTCACCTCATTGGTGGGAGAAACCTCTCACCCCAGCGCCTTCACAGCTCTGATATAGGTTCTTGCCTAGTTTATAGGTTTTGTATTATTAATATCCTCAAGATATTTTAAGCATTTTAATTTGTAATACAATAATTTATTAATGAAACCAGCTCTAAGGTTGATGCGAGCCGGGTGCGGAATTCATATCGCCCTGCCATTGACAGGATTCGGGCCCTCATTGGTGGGAGAAAACTCTGTCCCCTGCGCCATCACAGCTCTGATATAAGTTCTTGTCTAGTTTATAGGTTTTTTGCTATTAATATCCTCCTGAAGATTTTTTAAGCATTTTAATTTGTAATACAATAATTTATTAATGAAACCAGCTCTAAGGTCGATGCGAGCCGGGTGCGAAATTCGTGTCGCCCAGCCATTGACAGGATTCGGGCCCTGTTCACCTCATTGGTGGGAGAAGACTCTGTCCCCTGCGCCATCACAGCTCTGATATAAGTTCTTGTCTAGTTTATAGGTTTTTTGCTATTAATATCCTCCAAGATTTTTTAAGCATTTAAATTTGTAATACAATAATTTATTAATGAAACCAGCTCTAAGGTCGATGCGAGCCGGGTGCGGAATTCATATCGCCCTGCCATTGACAGGATTCGGGCCCTCATTGGTGGGAGAAAACTCTTTCCCCTGCGCCATCACAGCTCTGATATAGGTTCTTGTCTTGTTTATAGATTTTGTGTTATTAATATCCCCCAAGATTTTTTAAGCATTTTAATTTGTAATACAATAATTTATTATTGAAACCAGCTCTAGGGTCGACGCGAGCCGGGTGCGGAATTCGTGTCGCCCAGCCATTGACAGGATTCGGGCCCTGTTCACCTCATTGGTGGGAGAAAACTCTGTCCCCTGCGCCATCACAGCTCTGATATAAGTTCTTGTCTAGTTTATAGGTTTTTTGCTATTAATATCCTCCAAGATTTTTTAACCATTTAAATTTGTAATACAATAAATTATTAATGAAATCAGCTCTAAGGTTGATGCGAGCCGGGTGCGGAATTCATATCGCCCTGCCATTGACAGGATTCGGGCCCTGTTCACCTCATTGGTGGGAGAAAACTCTGTCCCCTGCGCCATCACAGCTCTGATATAGGTTCTTGTCTAGTTGATAGGTTTTTTGCTATTAATATCCTCCTGAAGATTTTTTAAGCATTTTAATTTGTAATACAATAATTTATTAATGAAACCAGCTCTAGGGTCGATGCGAGCCGGGTGCGAAATTCGTATCGCCTAGCCATTGACGGGATTCGGGCCCAGTTCACCTCATTGGTGGGAGAAAACTCTGTCCCCTGCGCCATCACAGCTCTGATATAGGTTCTTGTCTAGTTTATAGGTTTCGTGTTATTAATATCCTCTTCAAGATTTTTTAAGCATTTTAATTTTTTATACTATAATTTATTAATGAAACCAGCTCTAGGGTCGATGCGAGCCGGGTGCGGAATTCGTATCGCCCAGCTATTGACAGGATTCGGGCCCTGTTCACCTCATTGGTGGGAGAAAACTCTGTCCCCTGCGCAATCACAGCTCTGATATAGGTTCTTGTCTAGTTTATAGATTTTGTGTTATTAATATCCTCCTCTGGATTTTTTAAGCTTTTTAATTTGTAATACAATAATTTATTAATGAAACCAGCTCTAGGGTCGATGCGAGCCGGGTGCGAAATTCGTGTCGCCCTGCCATTGACAGGATTCGGGGCCCTGTTCACCTCATTGGTGGGAGAAACCTCTCACCCCAGCGCCTTCACAGCTCTGATATAGGTTCTTGCCTAGTTTATAGGTTTTGTATTATTAATATCCTCAAGATATTTTAAGCATTTTAATTTGTAATACAATAATTTATTAATGAAACCAGCTCTAAGGTCGATGCGAGCCGGGTGCGGAATTCATAGCGCCCTGCCATTGACAGGATTCGGGCCCTCATTGGTGGGAGAAAACTCTGTCGCCTGCGCCATCACAGCTCTGATATAGGTTCTTGTCTTGTTTATAGATTTTGTGTTATTAATATCCTCCAAGATTTTTTAAGCATTTTAATTTGTAATACAATAATTTATTAATGAAACCAGCTCTAGGGTCGACGCGAGCCGGGTGCTGAATTCGTGTCGCCCAGCCATTGACAGGATTCGGGCCCTGTTCACCTCATTGGTGGGAGAAGACTCTGTCCCCTGCGCCATCACAGCTCTGATATAAGTTCTTGTCTAGTTTATAGGTTTTTTGCTATTAATATCCTCCACGATTTTTTAAGCATTTAAATTTGTAATACAATAATTTATTAATGAAACCAGCTCTAAGGTCGATGCGAGCCGGTTGCGAAATTCGTGTCGCCCAGCCATTGACAGGATTCGGGCCCTGTTCACCTCATTGGTGGGAAAAATCTCTGTCCCCTGCGCCATCACAGCTCTGATGTATGTTCTTGTCTGGTTTATAGGTTTTGTGTTATTAATATCCTCCTCAAAATTTTTTAAGCATTTAAATTTGTAATACAATAATTTATTAATGAAACCAGCTCTAGGGTCGATGCGAGCCGGGTGCGAAATTCGTATCGTCTAGCCATTGACGGGATTCGGGCCCAGTTCACCTCATTGGTGGGAGAAAACTCTGTCCCCTGCGCCATCACAGCTCTGATATAGGTTCTTGTCTAGTTTATAGGTTTCGTGTTATTAATATCCTCTTCAAGATTTTTTAAGCATTTTAATTTTTTATACTATAATTTATTAATGAAACCAGCTCTAGGGTCGATGCGAGCCGGGTGCGGAATTCGTATCGCCCAGCTATTTACAGGATTCGGGCCCTGTTCACCTCATTGGTGGGAGAAAACTCTGTCCCCTGCGCAATCACAGCTCTGATATAGGTTCTTGTCTAGTTTATAGATTTTGTGTTATTAATATCCTCCTCTGGATTTTTTAAGCATTTTAATTTGTAAAACAATAATTTATTTATGAAACCAGCTCTAGGGTCGATGCGAGCCGGGTGCGAAATTCGTGTCGCCCAGCCATTGACAGGATTCGGGGCCCTGTTCACCTCATTGGTGGGAGAAACCTCTCACCCCAGCGCCTTCACAGCTCTGATATAGGTTCTTGCCTAGTTTATAGGTTTTGTATTATTAATATCCTCAAGATATTTTAAGGATTTTAATTTGTAATACAATAATTTATTAATGAAACCAGCTCTAAGGTCGATGCGAGCCGGGTGCGGAATTCATAACGCCCTGCCATTGACAGGATTCGGGCCCTCATTGGTGGGAGAAAACTCTTTCCCCTGCGCCATCACAGCTCTGATATAGGTTCTTGTCTTGTTTATAGATTTTGTGTTATTAATATCCCCCAAGATTTTTTAAGCATTTTAATTTGTAATACAATAATTTATTATTGAAACCAGCTCTAGGGTCGACGCGAGCCGGGTGCGGAATTCGTGTCGCCCAGCCATTGACAGGATTCGGGCCCTGTTCACCTCATTGGTGGGAGAAAACTCTGTCCCCTGCGCCATCACAGCTCTGATATAAGTTCTTGTCTAGTTTATAGGTTTTTTGCTATTAATATCCTCCAAGATTTTTTAACCATTTAAATTTGTAATACAATAAATTATTAATGAAATCAGCTCTAAGGTTGATGCGAGCCGGGTGCGGAATTCATATCGCCCTGCCATTGACAGGATTCGGGCCCTGTTCACCTCATTGGTGGGAGAAAACTCTGTCCCCTGCGCCATCACAGCTCTGATATAGGTTCTTGTCTAGTTGATAGGTTTTTTGCTATTAATATCCTCCTGAAGATTTTTTAAGCATTTTAATTTGTAATACAATAATTTATTAATGAAACCAGCTCTAGGGTCGATGCGAGCCGGGTGCGAAATTCGTATCGCCTAGCCATTGACGGGATTCGGGCCCAGTTCACCTCATTGGTGGGAGAAAACTCTGTCCCCTGCGCCATCACAGCTCTGATATAGGTTCTTGTCTAGTTTATAGGTTTCGTGTTATTAATATCCTCTTCAAGATTTTTTAAGCATTTTAATTTTTTATACTATAATTTATTAATGAAACCAGCTCTAGGGTCGATGCGAGCCGGGTGCGGAATTCGTATCGCCCAGCTATTGACAGGATTCGGGCCCTGTTCACCTCATTGGTGGGAGAAAACTCTGTCCCCTGCGCAATCACAGCTCTGATATAGGTTCTTGTCTAGTTTATAGATTTTGTGTTATTAATATCCTCCTCTGGATTTTTTAAGCTTTTTAATTTGTAATACAATAATTTATTAATGAAACCAGCTCTAGGGTCGATGCGAGCCGGGTGCGAAATTCGTGTCGCCCTGCCATTGACAGGATTCGGGGCCCTGTTCACCTCATTGGTGGGAGAAACCTCTCACCCCAGCGCCTTCACAGCTCTGATATAGGTTCTTGCCTAGTTTATAGGTTTTGTATTATTAATATCCTCAAGATATTTTAAGCATTTTAATTTGTAATACAATAATTTATTAATGAAACCAGCTCTAAGGTCGATGCGAGCCGGGTGCGGAATTCATAGCGCCCTGCCATTGACAGGATTCGGGCCCTCATTGGTGGGAGAAAACTCTGTCGCCTGCGCCATCACAGCTCTGATATAGGTTCTTGTCTTGTTTATAGATTTTGTGTTATTAATATCCTCCAAGATTTTTTAAGCATTTTAATTTGTAATACAATAATTTATTAATGAAACCAGCTCTAGGGTCGACGCGAGCCGGGTGCTGAATTCGTGTCGCCCAGCCATTGACAGGATTCGGGCCCTGTTCACCTCATTGGTGGGAGAAGACTCTGTCCCCTGCGCCATCACAGCTCTGATATAAGTTCTTGTCTAGTTTATAGGTTTTTTGCTATTAATATCCTCCACGATTTTTTAAGCATTTAAATTTGTAATACAATAATTTATTAATGAAACCAGCTCTAAGGTCGATGCGAGCCGGTTGCGAAATTCGTGTCGCCCAGCCATTGACAGGATTCGGGCCCTGTTCACCTCATTGGTGGGAAAAATCTCTGTCCCCTGCGCCATCACAGCTCTGATGTATGTTCTTGTCTGGTTTATAGGTTTTGTGTTATTAATATCCTCCTCAAAATTTTTTAAGCATTTAAATTTGTAATACAATAATTTATTAATGAAACCAGCTCTAGGGTCGATGCGAGCCGGGTGCGAAATTCGTATCGTCTAGCCATTGACGGGATTCGGGCCCAGTTCACCTCATTGGTGGGAGAAAACTCTGTCCCCTGCGCCATCACAGCTCTGATATAGGTTCTTGTCTAGTTTATAGGTTTCGTGTTATTAATATCCTCTTCAAGATTTTTTAAGCATTTTAATTTTTTATACTATAATTTATTAATGAAACCAGCTCTAGGGTCGATGCGAGCCGGGTGCGGAATTCGTATCGCCCAGCTATTTACAGGATTCGGGCCCTGTTCACCTCATTGGTGGGAGAAAACTCTGTCCCCTGCGCAATCACAGCTCTGATATAGGTTCTTGTCTAGTTTATAGATTTTGTGTTATTAATATCCTCCTCTGGATTTTTTAAGCATTTTAATTTGTAAAACAATAATTTATTTATGAAACCAGCTCTAGGGTCGATGCGAGCCGGGTGCGAAATTCGTGTCGCCCAGCCATTGACAGGATTCGGGGCCCTGTTCACCTCATTGGTGGGAGAAACCTCTCACCCCAGCGCTTTCACAGCTCTGATATAGGTTCTTGCCTAGTTTATAGGTTTTGTATTATTAATATCCTCAAGATATTTTAAGGATTTTAATTTGTAATACAATAATTTATTAATGAAACCAGCTCTAAGGTCGATGCGAGCCGGGTGCGGAATTCATAACGCCCTGCCATTGACAGGATTCGGGCCCTCATTGGTGGGAGAAAACTCTGTCCCCTGCGCCATCACAGCTCTGATATAGGTTCTTGTCTAGTTTATAGATTTTGTGTTATTAATATCCTCCTCTGGATTTTTTAAGCATTTTAATTTGTAATACAATAATTTATTAATGAAACCAGCTCTAGGGTCGATGCGAGCCGGGTGCGAAATTCGTGTCGCCCAGCCATTGACAGGATTCGGGGCCCTGCTCACCTCATTGGTGGGAGAAACCTCTCACCCCAGCGCCTTCACAGCTCTGATATAGGTTCTTGTCTAGTTTATAGGTTTTGTATTATTAATATCCTCAAGATTTTTTAAGCATTTTAATTTGTAATACAATATTTTATTAATGAAACCAGCTCTAGGGTCGATGCGAGCCGGGTGCGGAATTCGTATCGCCCAGCTATTGACTGGATTCGGGCCTTGTTCACCTCATTGGTGGGAGAAAACTCTGTCCCCTGCTCCATCACAGCTCTGATATAGGTTCTTGTCTAGTTTATAGATTTCGTGTTATTAATATCCTCTTCAAGATTTTTTAAGCATTTTAAATTGTAATACAATAATTTATTAATGAAACCAGCTCTAGGGTGGATGCGAGCCGGGTGCGGAATTCATATCGCCCTGCCATTGACAGGATTCGGGCCCTGTTCACCTCATTGGTGGGAGAAAACTCTGTCCCCTTCGCCATCACAGCTCTGATATAGGTTCTTGTCTAGTTTATAGATTTTGTGTTATTAATATCCTCTTCAAGATTTTTTGAGCATTTTAATTTGTAATACAATAATTTATTAATGAAACTAGCTCTAGGGTCGATGCGAGCCGGGTGCGGAATTCGTATCGCCCAGCTATTGACAGGATTCGGGTCTTGTTCACCTCATTGGTGGGAGAAAACTCTGTCCCCTGCGCCTTCACAGCTCTGATATAGGCTCTTGTCTAGTTTATAGATTTTGTGTTATTAATATCCTCTTCAAGATTTTTTAAGCATTTTAATTTGTAATACAATAATTTATTAATGAAGCCAGCTCTAGGGTCGATGCGAGCCGGGTGCGGAATTCGTATCGCCTAGCAATTGACAGGATTTGGGCCCAGTTCACCTCATTGGTGGGAGAAAACTCTGTGTCTTGCGCCATCACAGCTCTGATATAGGTTCTTGTCTAGTTTATAGATTTTGTGTTATTAATATCCTCTTCAAGATTTTTTAAGCATTTTAAATTGTAATACAATAATTTATTAATGAAACCAGCTCTAGGGTCGATGCGAGCCGGGTGCGGAATTCGTATCGCCCAGCTATTGACGGGATTCGGTCCCTGTTCACCTCATTGGTGGGAGAAAACTCTGTCTCCTGCGCCATCACAGCTCTGATATAGGTTCTTGTCTAGTTTATAGATTTTGTGTTATTAATATCCTCTTCCAGATTTTTTAAGCATTTTAATTTGTAATACTATAATTTATTAATGAAACCAGCTCTAGGGTCGATGCGACCCGGGTGCGGAATTCGTATCGCGCAGCTATTCAGAGGATTCGGGCCTTGTTCACCTCATGGGTGGGAGAAAACTCTGTCCCCTGCGCCATCACAGCTCTGATATAGGTTCTTGTCTAGTTTATAGATTTTGTGTTATTAATATCCTCCTCAAGATTTTTTAAGCATTTTAATTTGTAATACAATTATTTATTAAAGAAACCAACTCTTAGGTCTATGCGAGCCGGGTGCGGAATTCATATCGACTAGTCATCATCAGTATTTGAACCCGGCTCACCTCATTGAAAGCTGATCGCTCTATTCCTTCAGGCATCATGTCATTAAAACAATGTCTTACATATTGCCTTGAAATATACCAATTGTGCATTTTCGTTTTTATTATTTTTTTTTACTAGTATCATATTAAAACACGCCATGAATATCTGAAACTCTGAGTGACAATTAAGTATAAAACTATACTTTGCAAGGTCTTAAATTTGGTAATGTGTAAAAGACAACATAGTGAAAAAATACTTAATTGATCAGATCTTAGAAATTCAGATCTTAGGTTCCCTATCTGTAACTTAGCAAAACAAAAAATTTCAAAGCTCTTTTAAAAAAAAAGTATTTAAGTTCTTTTTTGCAAATTGTTCAATACTTTATATATACATTTTTTCATTCTGTTAAGCGTTATTAACTAATTATCCCACATCAACGTGACTAATTCATTTCGTCGATATAATTGTTCCTTACTATAAGGTCTAAAATTTTTAACAAAAAAGAGCTCAAGAGCTCTTTCTTTAAAAAAAAAAAAGATAAATGTTTACTAATTCTGAAATAGATCTTAATTGGTTTCAAAAAGATTAAAATACCGTCTTTCAAAATATTTACAAAAATTGAAGTATCTCGGAAGTTCTGTTTTTATATTTTCTTTTTACGCCACATTACGAAAATAAACAAATTTTAATTTGATCTTTAAATCAAGTAACTAAAATTTGCAATGTCTAATTCTTTTCAAAATAACTTTGTTCAAGAAAATTTTTAGCTGCTTTAAATAAAAATTAGGTGACCGCAAATATAGTATTTTCAATGTGAGGCCAAATTCATAAACTTAGCGAATAAGGTAAAATGTATTAATTTTAAACTTGCGTAATTTTTTTTAAATAATTCCTTCCTTGAAATGTTTGACACCTCTTTTCAGATATAAGTAGTTGGGATAAAAATTGTACAGAAGCAGCTAAAAAATTATCAAGAAGAATAACGTTTAAAAAAAGTATGATAGTTGTAGTTCATTTACGTCGCTCTAGAGCTGCACAATGAGCTATTGGCGACGGTCTGAGAGTTATCTAAAAAAAAAAAAATTATGATAATAGAATATAAACTTGTCAAATCTAATATTTTTAATGACAAAACTTTTTAATGGGTATTTTGCATTATTAGTGTCATCCATCTATTAAGATTCAACTCTCTCCCATTTCGAATAAATTATGAATTTCTAATTTGTATGATTTGGAAAGTTCTGAATAAAATGCGTGTCATCTTCACGAATCTCTCATGGTGCGAAGCGTTTTTAAAAAGCACTTAAAGGTGCTTATTTCTGATTTTTGTTTTCTGAAAGCCCTTATAGATAATTTATTTTATTGGGTGTTCTTAAAAAATTGCTTCATTTTCTCTTTTCGAAAATGAAATTATTTTTTCTTTATCCAGTTCGAATTTTGCCACGCGTTACGCAAAAGCATGCTTTTCACATAGTTTTCTTCGTCAACGTTTTCTCAATTCTGTCAACCACAATATATTTCGGTGTACTATCAGTCCGTAGCGTATGAAAGCGCCAATCATTTTACATATTTCATGAAATACTTCACGCTGGGTTCGGGGTAATTCTTGCACTCTCATTTCAAATCAAATTCAATTAAAAGGAAATTACATTCATAACTTCCATCATATTCGAAAAGAAGACAACATATTCGTCAATGTTTAAGCAAACAAAAAATCGATAATTTTCGTGCAGAAAATGTTTGAGGCCTTCTAATCACATTTTTAAAAAAAATAAGAACTTTCATTGCGAAAAAAAAATGCTCGATATAAGTAAATTAAAATAATTTTTCTGCTGAAAGCATTTAAAATCTTCACGTAGACTTACCAAAAATAGGTTGAAAAATTTTAATAAATGAATTGTAAATAATAATGTAAACTGTAACGTCCTGATAGGAAATGATATTTTCTAATAATGATAATAAAACCATTTCGAGATTAATCCCCTGTAGTATTAAATAAATAAACGTTATATTGAAATGACTGGATAATAAATAGTATATTATCTATTTAAAATAAAACAGTTACTAAATAAATCTCAATGTAGCGAAAATTTAAATGTATTGAACAGCGCGTAAACCTTGCCCAAAATGCAGCAAAAAAAATAAACTAAATGTTTCTGTTTTGTTTATAAATAGTTCAGTAGAATTTTTTGTCGTATCTTCGAATATGATTTAATTTTGAGTGAAAAAAGATGAAATTAGTGAATTATTGATGCAAATGTTATATTGAAGCGTCTAAGTAATAAATGATTCGCAATCAAAATAAATTGAGCAAATAAAAATATGTAAGTACAAAGTAAAGTAAAACGTAAAAATAAAAATTGCGCACAGTAATGCATAAAGTGAAGCGAAAATATAAGGTGTAAAAAGTAA
This sequence comes from Parasteatoda tepidariorum, assembly GCF_982258835.1. Taxonomy (NCBI): domain Eukaryota; kingdom Metazoa; phylum Arthropoda; class Arachnida; order Araneae; family Theridiidae; genus Parasteatoda; species Parasteatoda tepidariorum. The sequence continues at coordinate 4,412,093 of NC_141757.1, read as the reverse complement.
AATATTTAATGAAGTAGAATATGAGTTTAGTACAATGAAGTAAAAAAAAAAGCGTAAAATGAAACGAAACATAAAATATTAAGCAGAAATTATAGCAGAGAATAAAGAGTAGTAAAATGTGAACTATCAGGAAAAGTTAAAGCGTTTAAAATATGAAGTATAATGTAAAGTGGTACGTAAAAAGTGAGGTAAAGTGAAGCAAAAAGTAAATTTTTTTTTAAAAAAGCGTAAGTAAAAAATACGGAGTTAAATAAACATGAAGTAAAAATCGGAAAATACAAAAAGGGAAGTATATAAAAAAAAATCAAGCATAGTAGAAAGCATAGCTTAATAAAATGGGTAAAACATTAAGAAACGTGTAAAGCAAATTATTCCCCTTGAATTAAAGGTAAATTCAAGGGAAGAGTATATACAGTAAAGTGTAAAATAAAGCATCAACTATAAAATTGAATATCGAATAATATAAAGCAAAAAATATAAAAAACTATCATGTAGAGAATAAAATAAAGCTTGAAGTATAAAACAATGCTTAAAGTAAAAATTATATTAAAATGTAAAATATAGTAAAGTAAAGAAGACTCTAAAATATAATGTAGTAAAAAATACAGCATATATTAAAGTACTGTATGAAATAGAAGCGTCAAGTAAACAAAGCATAAATAAAAGTATGAAGTAAAATAGAATGTGAAGTATAAATTAAATTATAAAATGCAAAGTAAACAACTAGTAAAGTAATGCGTAAAGTAAAAAGTGGAAAGCATAATGTAAAAATTGTATAAACTAAAAAGTAAGCGTAGAATTAAATGTAAAATAAAATGCGTGTCAAGTGGAAATTAGAAGGTTAAGTAAAACGTGAAGTATAAATTACAGTGTAAGATAAAAAGTAAAGCATAAAACATAAAGTGAAGCTTAATGTAAAATAACCAAATCTCATCTTTTACTTAAGTAAGAAAGTAACAACGCACTATCTTGCTCTAATTTTGGCTCTTACTGAAGTAATCTAATTTATAGAATTCAAATAAACAAGGTAACTTTTCAAAAATTTAAATTAGTAGATATTTCAATTCATTTTAGTGAAGAGTATTCATTATTTCTGTTAAAAATCTTGATCTATGAAACACGTAACAGCAATTGTTGGCCAACTTTTATTTTAAATTTGTTAATTAAGTTATTTTAATTGCTATTTTTTAAAAGAAAAATTTAAAAAAAAATAATGTGATTTAAATGTCTTACGCAGGCGTGGCTCATATCCCATCTGCCACTTGTCAGAAAAAGAAAAAAAAATCACAAACCCCTACCTCCTTTGTGTCCTTGCATAATGCTTGAAAGATCCCTATAATGTGACATAAGTATTAATGTAATAATAATAAATATGTGATGTTTTTTCAGCTTTCGAAAACTTCATGAAGTACAAATTCAACGATGATTCGACATCTTAGCTTTTTAGAGGTAAGTAATATAAAAGAAGAGTTTAATAATTTTCATGTTCATATGAACCAACATTTATATAAACAAAGAGCTATATAAATAAAGACATCAAACCTCATTTCGTATACTAAAAAGAATTTGCGTCCAAAACTTAGCCTAGACGACAACTTATATGTCAAAAACTCAAACAATAAAACAATTGTTTTCGTTCAGAAAATTTTTGTAGACCTTCCAATCAAGTTAAATCAATTTACAAAAAAAGGGAAGGGCTACGCAAAAAAAAAAAAAAAAAAAAAAAAAAAACCGCGATACATGCAAATTACAGGGTGGCTGCGAAATAGTGTTACAAATATCGAATCATTTTGTTTTATAGATATTAAATTGAAAATGATAGATACACAAATATGATGAACACTATAAATGGAAGTTAACCTTAAAATTTTTTTTAATTCGAACAGGCCTCCATCTTTATCGATTACTAAAGATTATCTCTTACACCATTGTCCGATGGCGGCCCGAATAATTTTAAGAGGTAATTGGTCCCATTCACACAATAAAAAAAGCTATTGGTGGGTCTGTGCTGCTCAGCATTCACTTAAGACTCTAAACCCCAAACACAATAGTCTAGAGCAGTTTTCCCCAACCTTCTTATCACTGCGGACCAGTCAACGTTAGATAATTTTACCACTGTGGAGGGGGGGGGACATTGATAGCTTATATTTAAACATTCCTTCAAAATAAAATACAGTACACCAAAAAATAAACATAAAGTGATTTAACATTTTAACTTACTAGAACGTTAAATCAATGAGAACCCTGAGCTTGTTTCTTTGCAATGAAACGGTTCCATCTGCGGGTAATCGGAGACAATGGTACATTACAAGTATTAAAAAATTTATGTCACTACCTTCGGGGGTCCCTTTTTTTTTTAAATAAATAAAATTTTAATGGAGCGAAGATATTTTAATTTGGTGTATAAACCTAGGAATTTAAAATCAGTTTCAATGAAATGGGCGGTCGGTACCATTTGATCCGGGGGTTGGGGAACACTGGTCTAGAGGATTAAGATCTAGTGAAGAAGAGGGACAATCTTCTTGCTTAATAAATTTGAGACAATTGACATGGAACCAAGCCTATGTTATTTTGGCTTCGTGTGACGGTGCAGAATCTTGCTAAAATATCCATACCTTTTTGGTATACAATCTGTCAGCATGTGTAGCCAATACTTCCTTTTTGTAATATTCAGCATTGACTTTCGATGTTACCCCGTTATCGATGAATTTCAGAGAAAAATTTTCCGTTATTTGACACAGCAACCCAAACCATTACAGAAATCTTGTACTGAAAGCGTTGAACAGTTCTTAAACTTTCAGGTATAGCATCGAAGGTTGCTGAATATACATTATTTTTAGCATTATAACTTTTTTGTGTGCAAAATATTTACACATCAGAAAAGACTATTCGGTTAACAATTTGTTACTGTGCCGGTCAAGCGATTTCTTGCACCATCGCAACTTTTTTAATTTTTGAGCAGTTGTCAAACCTTGAACTTTTCTTTTGAGATAAGGGCGGAAACCCAAGTCTATATTCAACAGAAATTGCTTAGACTCTCGCTCACTTCTGCAACCATTTTATTAGTAGGGCTCTGTGGATTTTTTTGTATCTTTTCAGGAGTTTTAAAATGCTCATTTTTGTTAGAAATGACCTGGGACGATCTTTACAGCTTTTAGTATCCAATAATCGATTTATAGTTCTATATATAAATGCTCTATTGTATCCAAGTGATTTTAATTGCTTGAAGATTTCTACCTGCAGAAAATCCGTGATCGAAAAGCTTTAAAAAGCTTCAGTCCTTTCGATTTCATCCTTAAATTTATTCTAAATGCTTTGCTTTATGCAAGAATCGTCTGCACTTATAGAAAGCGCCAATCACAGGAATAGTGAGAGAGAAATTGTTTTGCCAATTGATTAAAATTAATTATTTTTTGGTGTAACTGTATTTTGTAGCTACCCTGTAAAATGATTAAATTTCCTGCTGGAAATGTTCAAAATCTTGACGAGGACTGAAGAAAAATTAAAAATTTTTAATCAATGAATTATAGATTACTAATTAATTGTAACAAGTCCTGATAGGGAACTGTGCTTTCTAATAAAGAGAATAAAACCATCTCGAGATCAATCACCTGTAGTATTAACACCTTGAATGCCACGCTAATTTTACATGGCTTGATCGTCTGGCCAGAATTATTTTCTCAGTATATATTGCATTAATTTCTTCAAACCATTTTAGTAGCGATAATAATACGAGACGCATCCAGAAAGTAAGTTTCCCGGTGTTTTCTCCTTTAAAGTAAACGTAATTAGCCGTGTCAATTGCGCATGCGTAATAAATCCCTGACGTATGAATCATATGCCAGCCGAAGAGGTCCCTCCTCGTTCCAGCAGCTTTGGAAGCTTTTATTCCTTCTCCTGCCACCTGCGAGGTTCGGTCAGTGATAAAGTTCTTGAATGCGCAAAGCATTGCGAAAATTGAAATTCATCGTCAGGTCTATGGGCCGAACATCTTGAGTAAGTAGATGGCGCATCGCTGGTGTAAGCAGTTTTAAAATGCTCGTCCACATACGGCTCGACGCGCAGATGTTTTGACAGAATTTGGCTGGGAGTTGTTTGATCATCCACCCTACAGCCCTGATCTTGCTCCCAGCGATTTTCACCTTTTCGTGCACCTCAAGTAATTCCTGTCCTCCGGTAAGCGTTTTGGCAAGAACGTAGAGTTGAAGACGTCTGTCACACGCTGGTTCCATTCAATGGCGGCAGAGTTCTACGACAGAGGGATACAAAAGTTGATTCCACGATACGACAAGTGTCCCAATTGTGATGGTGGCTATGTAGAAAAGTAGCTGAAACATTGCTGTACTTGTTGCCAATAAATATGTTCCTGAAAGTATGAGTTCTTCTTTGAAAAAAAATAGGGAAACTTACTTTCTTTATGCCCCTCGTATCCAAAAATTAAAAGTATTAAAAATTTACTCGAATTATGTGCTTCTTATAATCTTGGCTTCACCCGTGACCCCCGTGGCTCTACAAACAAACTCATGGCCGTTCACCGGTGACCCCCATGGCATTCAACGTGGTAAATTATTAAACGTTTTATTGAAAAGTCTTGATAAAGAATGATAACATTATCCAAATAAAATAAAAGTTTTAAATTAAATCTCAAAGTAGCAATAAAGTATTATATTTATTGAACTGCGGTTAAACCTTGTTCATTTTGACATAGTGCTAAAAATGAGGTAAAAATGAAATAAAATTGAAAAGCCTAAAATAAATGAATTTTTCGGTCATAAATAACTAAGAATTACTAAGTCGAGTTTTCCTCGATTATGATCTTATTTTTCATTAAAAAAAAAACATTAAATTAGTAAATTAGAAGCATAAATTACATAATGTTTTACTGAATCATCCCGATATTAAATCATGCGAAAACCAAATTAAATTAAATTTAAGCATGAAATAAAGTGCAAAAATTAATATAAATAGTAAAATAGGAATTGTACATAGTAGTAATATATAAAATACTTGTATAAAGTAAAGCTTAAAATATAAGGAATGCATACTTTTTACTTCACTAAACATGTTACTCTTTAAAGTAAAAGTAGAAATTATTGAAAGAATAAAGATTAGTAAAGAGTAAAGTACCGGGTAAACTAAAAGCGAAAAGTATAAAATGCAAAGTATAGAAAAAAGTTAAACATAATATAAAGTATACCGTAAGTAAAGCATAAAATATAAGGAAAAGTGTAAAGTATAATGAAAAGAGCGAAGCAAATAAAGGGTAAGATAGCGTGAAATATATAGGAAAGTATAAACCAAAGCTTTAAATGTAAAGTAAAATATAAAATAACGTAAAGCAATTTAAAATAATTTAACCAAAATGTAAAACGCGCAAAGCAATGTAAAATAATAATGTAATAAGCAATAATAATAATAAGCAAAATAAATAATAATAGCATAATATAAAATATTGGAAGGCGTAAAATATAAACAAAATATAGTAAAAAGATTAAGTAAAGTATAAAGTATAAAAAATTTATAAAATGCAATATCATAAAGTAAAGCGTCTGGTTTAAAGTAAATTTTGAAAAAGAAGCGTCATGTAAACGAAGCGTAAAGTGTGAAGTAAAACATAATGTGAAATGTAAGTTAAATCTACATTTAATCTAAATTTAATATTTTCCAGATAAAAACGTATAAAGTGAAGAGTAACGAATAGTAAAATATGTGTAAAGTAAATAATAAAATGAAATATAATCGAATATGAATAATAGTGTCAATTAAAGTACAAAGTAAATAAGTTAAGTAAACTAAATTGAAAGCGTATAAAAATTAAAAGTTGAATATAAAATTAAGATTTAAAAAAAAATAATAAGCGTAAAAAATACTGCTAAATAAAACAATACTACTAAAATATAACGTGAAAAGTAAATGTAATGAGTAAAAGTAACGCAATGAGAAAAATGACGCGTAAAATGGATTGAAACTGATGGTTTAACGGTAAAAGTTTTGCCATAATAATTTGGTCAACATTTCATACATATGTTTAATTGTTCTGATATAATTTATTAAAGGGTTTTCAAAGAGATCATTATTATGCTAATGCTACAGGTAAAGATAAAAATGATTTTTCGAGTACACTTGTTCGTAAAATTTTGACGAGATAAATGGTATAATTAAAAGTACCCTTATTCAGTTACGGTAGAGGGAAAGCATTTGGCCTTGAACCACACAATATGGTGGTCTCGAGAGGGTATGGCAGTCACTTTTCTGAAGTTGTCTTTTCTTCTCTACTCTATGAATAAGAAACAAAAGTTTTGCAAACATTATGAATTGTAAAAGCATGTTATAAAGAGGTAATATAGTGTTATTTATTTACAGGATCTTAAGATACTTGGAAAAGTGAGAGTTAAAATCGACAAGTCGCAAAACTGTTTAGAAGATGATGGTATGTTATAATTGAACGTACGCCACCCCTGTCATTTCGTTACAGTCTCCAACGTACACTAAATTTACTCCTACATATTCAAGAATAATTTGATTTAAAATCTTCTATAAACTGAAAGGTTCGCCGCATGTTATGATGTTCAACAATTCACGTCACAGGGGAGGTTTGAGTGAGAAAGTTCCATTGAAAGAAGATTATTTTCGAAGAAATAAACGAGAACTGTAAAGGCGGCCAAGTTAACTTACTAAAATGTTTAATTATATTTTTATATTAATTATATTTCATTATACTTTATTTATACTCATATTTTATTTATACTTATAATTTTATTTATACTTATAATTTTATTTATACTTATAATTTTATTTATACTTATAATTTTATTTATACTTACAATTTTATTATTATTATTTATACTTTATATGTAATTTTCTTATTCTTGTGAATCTAATTAAAATGTATTGCGTGTGTGTTTCTTACTTAACCCCTAAAACATGCAATAAGGTATTGAAAACAAGAATATCACTTTAAACTAAATTACTCTTGAAATATAATAAATTAACAGCATCTTAATTTTATCGAAGTAATAGTTAAAATGCTATTGGAGCAAAAAATAAATCCCTTTTTTAACAAGTTATGTGAGATATAATTAAATTGGAATTCACTTTCTCATTTTGTAGCTCTATTACAAGTAATCACGCTTAGTTAGATACGATGTATATTATATCAGATATTAATAATTCTGAACATAAATTAGAAATTGATTAATTGCTATATAAAGATGGACTTACTCTCTAAATAACCGATCAGTTCGGTAAATACAAAATATCTAACAACTGCTTCTAGCAAACTGTGTAATAAATATTTGAAAATTATGGTTTCTGTAACCGAGAAAATTATAAGACATACAGAAAAAAGCAAAAGTTAAGTGCTTAAAAGCAGCGCATAAAGATAAGGATTAATTTATTATGTCAGGAAAATCGTTAAACACTAAAAATTGTTAAACACTAAAATTACAATATTTATATTTTAAAAAAAGGTTTTGCAGGCTTAAATAATTGTTTTAAAAGAACTAAGACAGCTGCTTTTAAAATGTTAAAAGAAGTACATGTTTTCACTTAAAATGGGAATTAATTCTTTAGTCAGCTCGGTAGCCATCGATGCATACGCTGCTACATTTTAAACGTCCTAGAAAATGAGACAATTTAAAGTTTTTATTTTACTTGAGTTAGAGGAATTTTAGAAGTATTTATGCATTTCAGTTTTCTGTAAGGTTTTGGAATACATACGAAAAAAGCGTCGTGATAATACATTTTTTCTTTTAATTAATCTTTGTTTGAATTATGCAGGGTTGATTGTGCTCCGGAAAAAATCTGGAATTTTCGCTAACAGTGATCCGGAAGGTTCAAATAATCATTCATCACTGAAGTTTCCGGAAATCAAATTTTCAAAGGTGGAGCTTATAACACAGTTTATTTATTTGTTTGAAAGGGAGAGGGTCTTATATTCATGATTAATATTAATTTTTTATCAGTAAATAGTTGTTATAATCATAAACGAAAGAAAGAAAGACATTTGAAATTTTAATTACTTCTCCAGGTCATCATAGGTATGTGTAGAATTAAAATGTGTTTTAAGTAAACTAAAAAGTTTTGAGAAGAAGGCAAAAAGCCTTGTTTAAATTTTTTTCAATTAAACTTTTTTTTTTTAACTCGAGTAATTTTCCGGAATTTTTACTTGGGCTCACAATCACCCCTGATTATTAAATGTAACCTATAAAAATGAAATTTAAAACTACACAAATTCAGAATAAAAAAAAATTCAAATTGGAAAAATAAAATAAAAACTCAATTGGAAATAAATTTAATGTTAAATTAACTATTTTTTCCCACATTAGTAAGTAAGTTAAAATAATCAAATTCCACCTGAAGGAAAATTTTAAATATCACATATACCTAGATATGTTTACAAATTCAATAACTAAAATGTGGAAGTGGAAAATTATACCTTGCAAATGAATTAAAAGAAAAAAGCAGGAATTTATACTCTTACTGATGTCATCACACATGTGACGTCAACATAACATGCGTCTATATTAATTTATATAAATATTAGCATCGAGTCCTTTAATTAAAATAAATCTTTAAATAGATTGGTTTTGGTTCGCCAAATAAATTTTAAAAATCGTATTACTTAACTTTTCGGGATAGTATAAAAATTGCGCTAGAAAATCTTAATTTTTAAATATAAAAATTAAATTACTGATTTTTGTTTTTTTTAGTCAAAAGTGGCTGCAGAAAATTATAATTTGACTGCTTTTAGTTTTCACTGAGAAATCCAAAATACGGCCGATATGACCTATTTAATAACTCTAAAACTAATTCGAAATACAAACTGAAACTAGTTATTCATTTTCTCTAACAATAGTAGCGTTTGAATTTAAAACAATCACAATTCTTTTATTAACAGTTTTCACCAAACTGAATTACGCGACGCAAAACAGCGATTTTATCTTTGACGTATAACAACTCAACTAATCCAACATTTGGATAAAAGATTTTTTTAATATTTTTCTGTAAGTCTGTAAAATTTTATTTAATAGGTTTTGAGTTATGACAGAGAAAAGTGCGCTCGGTAAAAATTTTCTGAAACGGTAGTGGTGGCATCAACAGTTTTATTTAATAAAGAGACATAACTTATTTTGCTGATGAAACACAAGCACCTTCAGAATTTAAAACTTTAATGAGCGTATCGTATATACCAGATAAAGTTTCCGAGCAAAACGATAAAAGTAGACTAAGGTAGAAAAATAATCCATCTGAGTTCTGTAAGCCATGGCGTACTAATATTAATCTGTAATAATAATATTTGTTTCATCCATGAGCGTTTAGGGGTACGCGCACGGTACATTTTAGACGAATTCCAGGTTGCAATCTTGAGCAGGAGCATTTCATCAACTGTAATTTAAATAAATTATAATAACTGATGTATTGAACAATAATGAAGAACACTGCACTGAGTCCACTGTTTAAAAAAAAATTACTTTTTTTTACTTGAATTTCATAGCTTTCCTTTGTCAAGATTTTTATTCAAGCAAGTAGAGTCTAATTTATATCAGAAAATAATTGTCTATTTAAAATATTTTAAGAGTTTCGAATAGATAGCAAACCACTTATTTCATCAGCAAAACATAAATAATTTTCACTTTGAGAGTCGTAAAACTATCATTTAAAAACGCTTGTGTTTTAACTTTCAAGACAAAGCGGTCAAATAGGCAGGCACAAGCTAATCGTTTCGTATGAGCCAATCTATAATTTCTACAAAATGGTATGATAATATTAAAATGGCTGTCATAAACTCTTCATGAATTAGACTAGCATATATTTGTTGTTAAATGGGATACTTTTTGCAGCATGAAGTCTAAAGGCAAAATAGAACTCAATAGTTTTATAATGTATTATCAGGGCCCACACTTTCTGGGGGGCCTCAAAAGTTAGTAAAAAGTCCACAATATTACATTTAAAATAATACTGAAAGAAACAGTTTATCTCAAAAAAGACATTCTTTATTTCAAATTATCTTTATATTGTGATAAACCAAACTCGTGTAAACAGTACACTAATCAATTTCGAAAGTACAACTGAATTTTAATTGGAGAAATTTTTACTCCAAAGGCAAATGCATATTCCCAAAGTCTTTTATAAATGATTAGTGTCAACAAGAACTTATCAAATATGTAAAGCTGTAGATGGAAGGCTGCAATCTTAAAAATAATTAAGCTAATCAGGGACTTAAAGGAAAAATCATTGATTTCAATTGTGTAAACTTTATCTTAGAAAAATAATCTCCAATTGTCTACTTTCAAAATTTTTTAGAATGTTTCTCTTGAATCATGCAGTTTAATAGATTCTTCAGAAATTTAATTTCAAAATATCTTGTTATGGACCCCGAAAATTTTGAGGCCCTTGGGCCTGAATTTGTCTTGATCGGTCCCTGTGTATTATAAATATGAGTGATATTGTTATAAGAAAGTTTTGACAGAATTTCTTTAATTATATAAAAAAAAATACTCTTACAATTCAACTTTTATTTATAACACAACGTTAAATAAATTGCGAGATCTAATATTTTAAAGAAAAATATTAGTTTCACTTACCCCCCAAAAAGGAATAAGTAACTCTTATTACTAAACGACCAAGAAATATGGTTATCCTGGTAGACTCATTTGAAGTCAAAAGTTGTGCTTCTGCGTGATTTCCTATTTTATTTTATGTCCGTCGCTGAACAGATGACGTAATTTTGCTTTCATGTTCAATTCCGATGCCTTGTAAATTTTAACACAATCCTGGAGACAAGGCAACTCCTTTATCAAATATTTGGAGAAATTTGCCTTCGTGGAAGACTTTGATGAAACTAGCCTGCATTTGCGTTACATAGAGGGGAAAACCTCGCAATGCGGCGGACTATAAGTATGTCTGAATATATTTGTAAGTGTATATATATAATAGCGTTAAAATGGAGAAAGTGTTGTTATATATATAAATTCCATCACGTGATCCAGCAAGGTAGTACAAAAATAATCTGTATTTTACGGTAATTTATCTTATGCTTACATAATATCTTTCGTTGCTTACATTCTCTCAGGGCTAAAGAGAATAGAAGGTCTAGTTCACTCCGTTCTTAGAGTTGAAACTACGAAATTAACACATTATTTCCGTTCATAAACATAATTTTAAAAAAAACTTTCTTGGCCATTATATTAAAAAAAAAATACCATTTTAAACTTATAAAAATGTTTCACTAGTTGGCGAAAATGACACTATAAATACTTTATTTTAAAAATGTTCAGTTAATTTTAATTATTAAGAAAAATGAAAGCATATATCCACACTTTATTTATCTACATATTCTTTTATAACAATAAGTTAAATTAAATTTAAAATCCCTCATTTTAAAATATGCCGTTAATAGCAATTTGTTCATACTTAATCATTAGGAAACATCAACCTTAAACGCTAATTACTGAAACAAAATAATAATTTAGGTTCATAATGACATTGGAAATTTTACAATTGTGTATAGATATTTTAACTTACGATGATATAATTTATAGATATTTAAGAGAATATAATTTTTAAAAAAAAATCATAAATACTTAGAATAACTACATTAAAAAATATGTTATGAAATTAGGAGAATTTCAACTATATATTTTATTTGCACTTTAATTTTCATTGACTTTATCTATTTTTTTTAAATTTTTATCCACCTGCCTTTCTTTTTGAAGTAACGAGGCGGTTTCTAAGATAATTCATTTATATAAAAGTTCTTAACGACAGAATAAACTTATTGCTGTTTTATATTAACTGTGTCATTTCGGGATCCATTCTTTAGGGAACACGTGGAAAATTATATTTTTTCCTTTTGTTTTCTATCAGAATTGTTGCAATCGCGCAAACTGGCATTTCGATAATAGTTTTAAATTCACTGCAAAAACTGAAGAAAGTCATAGAAAATAACAAATCCAGCCCTTCTATTAATTCTCTTTAGCCCACATGCTATTTTAAATTTATGAACTTGTTATTTCAAAAATCACTTAAATATAAAATTTATAATGAGGCAATCTTAAAAATATATCAATTTTCACTCAGTTTTAAAATTCACTCAATATCATTAAATTTCAAACTGAAGGTTAAACTAAGGCTTTCGTGTTCCTGACATAAGGGGGAGAAATACGAATAAAATCATTCTGACAATTAGAACAAAAACTTTAAAATGCGATAAATATATAAAAAATAAGCTACATTAGAAACATGCATAAACTGAACATTCTGTTAAATTTCATGAATTTATCTATAAATCAAACCACATTTAAACTTTCCGAAACTTATTTCATGTATAACGAGGCGTCAATAAACTACTATAAAAATATCTTTATAGTAAGGTTATTTTCTCTCCTGATTTTATGTATTCTCCCTAATAACTTGTATTGTTACGTAATTAATCATCAATGGTAGATGGATCATGAGTTAGAGTCCTCTTGCCGCCATTCTAACTTGGAGAAATTTTCTTCTGCATGTAACGCAAATGCGGGTTAGTTGCATCAAAAAGTCCTCGAAACCAATTTCTAGATCCAGGAGTTTCCTTGTCTTCTAGGTTGAGCTCTAAATTTCAAATTACGAAATTGAAAATGGTAGTCGTAAGCGGCTACCAATCTTCGGATCGGCTGTTCACCAACGGCTGTAAAGTAAAATAACATGCAATGAGCTCAGGGAATAGAGCGTTTACCTTCCAATGAATTCCGCACCCTGCTCGCACCGACCATAGTGCTGACAATAGACAGTGGTAGACGGATCCTAGGTTAGAATCCCCTTACTGTCAGGCTAACCGTGGGAGGTTTTTCTCACCATGTAACGCAAATGCGGGTTGGTTTCATCAAAAAGTCCACGAAGGCAAATTTCTCCCATTATTTGATCGAAGAGTTCCATTGTCTTCCGGATTAGAATCAAAATTTCGAGGCTGCGAAGTTGAATATTAGTAGTCGTAAACCCAAAAATTGTGTCGGCTGTTCAACAACGGTTATAAAATTAAAATGAACTGTAGTTAGAGCAATGGTGGCTAAAGGAATAGAACACTCGCCTCCCAAAGAGATGCTCGGGATAAAATTATAAGGCTACGGTAGTCGTAAAGACAAAAATTGAGTCGGCAGTGTTCGTTTGTATTAATTCATTTTCTTGTCTGTGAGGATAGAACTTTGCATTCAAACTATTTAGGACTAGCTAAGAGACATTTCTTTACAAGAAATCCTTTCCTGTTGATAACGCTTGCAAGCAGAATTTATCATCGTTTTGACTTTAAAACAACGATTTATTGCAGACCGATATGTTTTTTAAAAAAAGGGGGAGTGTCTATTCCTTCTTATGAAACCAAATGAATCATGCGGTGACAAAAAGTTTACAATTTGTCCAGCAGATCATAAAAATAGAACAACCTCGGTGTTTTGTCTCTCGATAGCTCTCAATCTTTAAATACATCTCAAATTGTAAAACCACAGATGGACTGAATGTCTTTCACATTTTTATTTCACTCTCACCTCCACAATTAACACTCTCGGTCTCTCTTATTTTCTTTCTTGCGATAACAGCGCCGCTTTTACAGTGGCTAGGCACAACATGCCACCCGCCTTGACAATTTCACAAAAATAAACAATTTTCAACAAACGTAAACTACAGTGCAATATATAATTCAAAATTCACTTAAAGTTGGTTAGAATTAAATGTACAATTTCATAATTTACAGGTCTTTTATCGATACCTTTGTTTGTTTTTGATGTCACCACTCTAATTATATTATCATCGCCTGGGTGAACCTTAATTCTTTTAGCAAGATTTCAATACCCTTGAATTATCCTCACCTTTCACTAAAACCACTTCATTTTCTTCGCTAACCTTATTCCATTTAGGCCTATTCTGCAGACGATTTAAATAATCTGTTAAAGAAATAAGTTGAATGTTTGACCCTTTTCTGATAATAGCTGTCAAACTTTACTCTGCTAACAAATTATTTCTGTTCTAAAATATAGTATTCATACATTTTCTGGGTATTCTTTATAGTTTTTTTTTTAAATATTTTAAAGTTAGAAAATTATCTCAACTGTTGCCGTCATCATTTTCTAATTTTAGTTTTCAACTTTTACTGTTAAATAAATTAAAGCATATAAGAAAACTTTTATAGTATCATTTTGTCCGATATTAATCTGAACTATAAAAGCGTCCTTCTATTTTATTAATTGAAATGCCTAATTTTAATACAGTTTCTTAATTGTAATAGTAATTTTTTTGTATATATTATCACTAGGAAACAAAACTCTTAAATGCTAATTACTAAAAAATTAATCTTCGAGCATATAATAATGGAAATATATCATAAATACTTAAGGTTAAGGCGTTATAATTAAAACATAAATATTTTGAATAATGACATTAAAAAATATATTATTAAATTGGATGAATTTTTAAGCATTAAAGTTCAGAACTTCATTTCTTTTTTTTCGGCCTTGAACATTTTTTTTCTTTTCTGTTTAAAGTTACAAGGCGGTATCGATTTCAATGGCGAAATTAAAAGTTCTTAAGCGTCTCAACAAAAAACATAATGCTTTAATTCACCGCATTATAAATTCTTCCAGCACATTTTATTATTCTTTTGACGAAACCTTTAAATTTTCTGAAATAAGACATGGAAAATCGCGTTTTCTCATTTTGTGTTTCATAAACAATTCTTGCCGGTTGCTATCGCGCCGGTTGCTCATATTTGACTACTGCGATAAACTTTCTGCAATCAGATGAGAAGAAAATCGCCTCTAATTAAACAAAAACTATAGAATGCATTGAAATAAGTTTAAAAATAATGCTAGTTACGTGGGAAGAAATTTATTTCTAAAGCGAGATGCTGCGCGCCGTGACGTCACTGATTGAAATCAGAAGCTCGGAGCGGCACGAGTCTCTTCAAAGGAGTGACCTAGCCTTTCTATTGTCTCTTTAGTCCCGCTTGCACTAGGCAAATCTGCCATCACTTGGATTTTACTTTCAGAAATTACCTTAATACATTTAAGAATTTTTTTTATTATTTTCTTAACAACTGATCGTCCGTTAATTGTACAAAAACTGGCTCGAATGTTGGCTAAAGTAGCCACAAATACCTGTATGCAAATAAAGAACATGATAAAGATTAACAATTGATTCCGAAATTTGATGATTGTTTGGAATTAAGATAGGATATTTTTGTTCTGAAGTTAAGATCGAATGTTTAAGTCTGCCACCAACACGAAGTATATGCATTTCATCTAAAAACGGAGATAAATTTAACAAATTGTAAGAAGATGGTAAATCGCTGTCCTTTTTCAAAACGTTTAATTTCTTTCGTAAAATACACTGACAGAACATCATTCACTAAATAAATTAAAGTGCAGTTAAATTGCAATTTTTATGATATGGGCTTCTTGCATTTCCCTTGAAAAGCAAACACCATGCAATGATTATTTGCAGTTTCGAAAACGAACACTTATCAATGATAGGGAGTATCTTAGTATTTTGTACTACAAAAAACACAACATCATTATGGTGATCTTTTAGCTCTTTTTTTTTTGTATAATTCACTGTTCGACATGACGTTGAATTCACTAGGTATATATGTTCTCGCTAATACAACTACTAGTGATCAACGTAGTAACCTCGTAATTTTGAGCTACTCTAAGAAGACGAGGAAACTCCTGGATTAAACATTGGGAACGACTAACCTTCGCGGTAGAATTTTTAACAGAATTTACCAGCCTTTGCGTAAATGAAGAATAAAACCACGTAAACCTCTCAAATCAATTTAATCTGATTTCCTTCACTTCTTTTCATCACTTTTTAATAATTTTTACTGATATAGTAACAAAATCTTTTGTGTGTATTTTACTTGAGTCATTTTACCGTAGTTAACAAGATGCACACATTTAGTCTATTCACTTTACAAAGAAGTTCTGATTATTAAATATGAAGTAAATAACATTACGTATGAAATGAGTCCAGATTTATGTTTTTATAGCAAATGTGCACATTTAGTCTATTCACTTTAGAAAGAGGTCTTGATTATTAAATATGAGGTAAATAACATTATCTATGAAATGAGTCCAGATTTGTGTTTTTATAGTAAATGTACTTATTTATTCTCTTTACTTTACAAAGAGGTTTTGATTATAAAATATGAAATAAATAACATTATCTATGAAATGAGTCCAGATTTATGTTTTTATAGCAAATGTGCACATTTAGTCTATTCACTTTAGAAAGAGGTCTTGATTATTAAATATGAGGTAAATAACATTATCTATGAAATGAGTCCAGATTTGTGTTTTTATAGTAAATGTACTTATTTATTCTCTTTACTTTACAAAGAGGTTTTGATTATAAAATATGAAATAAATAACATTATCTATGAAATGAGTCCAGATTTATGTTTTTATAGCAAATGTGCACATTTAGTCTATTCACTTTAGAAAGAGGTCTTGATTATTAAATATGAGGTAAATAACATTATCTATGAAATGAGTCCAGATTTGTGTTTTTATAGTAAATGTACTTATTTATTCTCTTTACTTTACAAAGAGGTTTTGATTATAAAATATGAAATAAATAACATTATCTATGAAATGAGTCCAGATTTATGTTTTTATAGCAAATGTGCACATTTAGTCTATTCACTTTAGAAAGAGGTCTTGATTATTAAATATGAGGTAAATAACATTATCTATGAAATGAGTCCAGATTTGTGTTTTTATAGTAAATGTACTTATTTATTCTCTTTACTTTACAAAGAGGTTTTGATTATAAAATATGAAATAAATAACATTATCTATGAAATGAGTCCAGATTTATGTTTTTATAGCAAATGTGCACATTTAGTCTATTCACTTTAGAAAGAGGTCTTGATTATTAAATATGAGGTAAATAACATTATCTATGAAATGAGTCCAGATTTGTGTTTTTATAGTAAATGTACTTATTTATTCTCTTTACTTTACAAAGAGGTTTTGATTATAAAATATGAAATAAATAACATTATCTATGAAATGAGTCCAGATTTATGTTTTTATAGCAAATGTGCACATTTAGTCTATTCACTTTAGAAAGAGGTCTTGATTATTAAATATGAGGTAAATAACATTATCTATGAAATGAGTCCAGATTTGTGTTTTTATAGTAAATGTACTTATTTATTCTCTTTACTTTACAAAGAGGTTTTGATTATAAAATATGAAATAAATAACATTATCTATGAAATGAGTCCAGATTTATGTTTTTATAGCAAATGTGCACATTTAGTCTATTCACTTTAGAAAGAGGTCTTGATTATTAAATATGAGGTAAATAACATTATCTATGAAATGAGTCCAGATTTGTGTTTTTATAGTAAATGTACTTATTTATTCTCTTTACTTTACAAAGAGGTTTTGATTATAAAATATGAAATAAATAACATTATCTATGAAATGAGTCCAGATTTATGTTTTTATAGCAAATGTGCACATTTAGTCTATTCACTTTAGAAAGAGGTCTTGATTATTAAATATGAGGTAAATAACATTATCTATGAAATGAGTCCAGATTTGTGTTTTTATAGTAAATGTACTTATTTATTCTCTTTACTTTACAAAGAGGTTTTGATTATAAAATATGAAATAAATAACATTATCTATGAAATGAGTCCAGATTTATGTTTTTATAGCAAATGTGCACATTTAGTCTATTCACTTTAGAAAGAGGTCTTGATTATTAAATATGAGGTAAATAACATTATCTATGAAATGAGTCCAGATTTGTGTTTTTATAGTAAATGTACTTATTTATTCTCTTTACTTTACAAAGAGGTTTTGATTATAAAATATGAAATAAATAACATTATCTATGAAATGAGTCCAGATTTATGTTTTTATAGCAAATGTGCACATTTAGTCTATTCACTTTAGAAAGAGGTCTTGATTATTAAATATGAGGTAAATAACATTATCTATGAAATGAGTCCAGATTTGTGTTTTTATAGTAAATGTACTTATTTATTCTCTTTACTTTACAAAGAGGTTTTGATTATAAAATATGAAATAAATAACATTATCTATGAAATGAGTCCAGATTTATGTTTTTATAGCAAATGTGCACATTTAGTCTATTCACTTTAGAAAGAGGTCTTGATTATTAAATATGAGGTAAATAACATTATCTATGAAATGAGTCCAGATTTGTGTTTTTATAGTAAATGTACTTATTTATTCTCTTTACTTTACAAAGAGGTTTTGATTATAAAATATGAAATAAATAACATTATCTATGAAATGAGTCCAGATTTATGTTTTTATAGCAAATGTGCACATTTAGTCTATTCACTTTAGAAAGAGGTCTTGATTATTAAATATGAGGTAAATAACATTATCTATGAAATGAGTCCAGATTTGTGTTTTTATAGTAAATGTACTTATTTATTCTCTTTACTTTACAAAGAGGTTTTGATTATAAAATATGAAATAAATAACATTATCTATGAAATGAGTCCAGATTTATGTTTTTATAGCAAATGTGCACATTTAGTCTATTCACTTTAGAAAGAGGTCTTGATTATTAAATATGAGGTAAATAACATTATCTATGAAATGAGTCCAGATTTGTGTTTTTATAGTAAATGTACTTATTTATTCTCTTTACTTTACAAAGAGGTTTTGATTATAAAATATGAAATAAATAACATTATCTATGAAATGAGTCCAGATTTATGTTTTTATAGCAAATGTGCACATTTAGTCTATTCACTTTAGAAAGAGGTCTTGATTATTAAATATGAGGTAAATAACATTATCTATGAAATGAGTCCAGATTTGTGTTTTTATAGTAAATGTACTTATTTATTCTCTTTACTTTACAAAGAGGTTTTGATTATAAAATATGAAATAAATAACATTATCTATGAAATGAGTCCAGATTTATGTTTTTATAGCAAATGTGCACATTTAGTCTATTCACTTTAGAAAGAGGTCTTGATTATTAAATATGAGGTAAATAACATTATCTATGAAATGAGTCCAGATTTGTGTTTTTATAGTAAATGTACTTATTTATTCTCTTTACTTTACAAAGAGGTTTTGATTATAAAATATGAAATAAATAACATTATCTATGAAATGAGTCCAGATTTATGTTTTTATAGCAAATGTGCACATTTAGTCTATTCACTTTAGAAAGAGGTCTTGATTATTAAATATGAGGTAAATAACATTATCTATGAAATGAGTCCAGATTTGTGTTTTTATAGTAAATGTACTTATTTATTCTCTTTACTTTACAAAGAGGTTTTGATTATAAAATATGAAATAAATAACATTATCTATGAAATGAGTCCAGATTTATGTTTTTATAGCAAATGTGCACATTTAGTCTATTCACTTTAGAAAGAGGTCTTGATTATTAAATATGAGGTAAATAACATTATCTATGAAATGAGTCCAGATTTGTGTTTTTATAGTAAATGTACTTATTTATTCTCTTTACTTTACAAAGAGGTTTTGATTATAAAATATGAAATAAATAACATTATCTATGAAATGAGTCCAGATTTATGTTTTTATAGCAAATGTGCACATTTAGTCTATTCACTTTAGAAAGAGGTCTTGATTATTAAATATGAGGTAAATAACATTATCTATGAAATGAGTCCAGATTTGTGTTTTTATAGTAAATGTACTTATTTATTCTCTTTACTTTACAAAGAGGTTTTGATTATAAAATATGAAATAAATAACATTATCTATGAAATGAGTCCAGATTTATGTTTTTATAGCAAATGTGCACATTTAGTCTATTCACTTTAGAAAGAGGTCTTGATTATTAAATATGAGGTAAATAACATTATCTATGAAATGAGTCCAGATTTGTGTTTTTATAGTAAATGTACTTATTTATTCTCTTTACTTTACAAAGAGGTTTTGATTATAAAATATGAAATAAATAACATTATCTATGAAATGAGTCCAGATTTATGTTTTTATAGCAAATGAGCATATTTAGTCTACACACTTAACAAAGAGGTTTTGATTATAAAATATGAAATAAATAACATTATCTATGAAATGAGTCCAGATTTATGTTTTTATAGCAAATGTGCACATTTAGTCTATTCACTTTAGAAAGAGGTCTTGATTATTAAATATGAGGTAAATAACATTATCTATGAAATGAGTCCAGATTTGTGTTTTTATA